>NC_053436.1:99486509-99860231 GCF_007990345.1 Gossypium hirsutum | reverse complement strand
TATTTTTATTTAAATTTTCTTTTCTCTTATTTATTTTTGAAGACTTATGTTTTATATTTTTAAACTCTGCTTATCTTTATGATTATTATCAAATTATCCCTTAATTCTCTTCCATGGTGGTGTTTATTTTCTTATTAATACCTCAAAATTATACCTTTTATTCGGCTTTCTCCATAATTCTTACTCTCGCTACTCCAAGGATCTCATCCAAATATTTAGGGCAGTTTCGCTTCTCTCCCTCTCTTCTGCTATTATGCTTATCTTCTTATTATTTATTTTTGTACATTGAGGACAATGTACATCTTAAGTATGGGGAGATTATTTATGTGATTATCAGAAAATCCTTGAATTTTTATCTTGTTCTCAAATAATTTTCTCATATCATTATTAGAATAAGTTTTGATTGATCCATGATTTTTATTAATATGTTTTGAATTAAACCATAAGTAACTGTGCATTGATTGTTTAAACTTTAAGACATTAGAGAATCAAGTATGATAAGTTGAAATTTTTGAGAATTAAAATTGCTAGGTTGTTTCCCTGAATTGAGGTATTATCTTGAAGTTTTGAATTTACAGGATTGATATCAAATACCCATAATTTCTGTTAGATTTTGAGCCTTTTAGAGCATATATCCTTCTTGCTCACTGATTTTATTGATTATGAGTGTGTCAACATTGATTTGTTATTCTAAAACTTGCATCAATTATACATGTCGAGACCACACCATTGATTTGATATACTAAAATGATAAAGGCACTTAGGTTTTAACCCATTTCTTCCCTCATAAAAAGCCTACCTACACAATTGACCTTTAGTGAACCCCTTTGAGCTTAACAAACTATTTTTTTTAATTTACCCTAAATTTTAACCCTTTGATCATACTTTTTGACTCATTGAGAATTTTTCCCATTTTATTGATTCCCTTTTTGTCAAGATTTTGAGCTTAAGTATTCAATTCCATATTCTAAGATGAAGCTCATGATTATTCAACTGATGTTAGTTATTTTTCCAGTTAGATAATTTATCAGTTTAGTCTTGATTCTAACCATTTCTTTTTTAGCCCTTATCCACACCTTAACCCAAAGCCCCGTTACAACCCTTCAAAGACCTTTTGATTTGTGTGTCATCTCATTTATAGTGGTGGAGATTTGATTTTCATGCAAGCCTATGGTAATAACTTTTCATGCTTGACTAATGAGTGTTTAATCATTGAACCTTAAACACATTGAGTGATTTGAGTAAACCTTTGGTGATGATGTCAACCATTGTAAATTTGGAATCAAAGATAATTACTTAGATAAAGAGGGATACCTATAATTTTATGATTAAAATGCTCAACTTTGACTATTTGAAACATTAATGTTCTTTTAGTTAAATTTTCAATGTATGACTGCTTGTGGATTATTTTGAAACATTATTGATAAGAATTATAAGTTAAGAAAAATTTATTTTGATTGTGAGTTGAGGATTTTGCTTGAGAACAAGCAAATGCTTAAGTGTGGGGATATTTGATAAACTGTAATATATACATATTTTTACCCCATGCTTGGCATATTTATGAATGATTTTTCCTTGGTTTTAGTGAATTCGATGATCCTAATCCTTTAATTTCATGTTTTATACTCAGGAGAGCTTAGGATAGCAAAAAGAGCAAGAAACGAGTCAAAAAAATGACAAATTGGGTTAAACCAGTGTTTCACACGGCCTAGGCACTTCCACACGGGTAATCCACATGCCCGTGTGTGACACACGGATAGACCACATGCCCGTGTGTCGTGGCCGTGTCGACTAAGAACTGACTCAATATTGCACATGACCTGAGCACTTTCATACGGGCGTGGCATACGGCCTTGCCCCTGCCGAGCCCAAGCCTAGTTCTATTTTGAAAAGGGCACTTTTGAGGGTTTTGAAGCATTCTAAAGCCTATATAAAGACTCTAAAAGAGGATTTGGGGGGACACACAGAGTTGGAGGCAGAAAGTACTCAAGAAAAGCCAACAGAATTACCTCAGAGCCAGGATCTACATCAAGACTAAAGACTTCCATCCAATTTTCTAGAAGTTCTTTGAGTTCTTTATGTTTTGTTGTTTTCCAAACTTTGAGATGTTTTCCATTATTATTATGAACTAAACTCCCTAAATACCTAAGGGAGATGAAACCTATGACAAATCTTATTATTATTTGAATTATATGATAAAGACTTATTCTTATTCTTATTTGTGAGTTCTAAATTCTTATTTTAATATTCCAGGGTATTAATTCAATTTTTAATGTGCTTATTCAGTGGAGCAAAAGTCCCTGTTTAAGAGTAGATCATTCATAATTAAGCGGATTTGAATGCAATCCTAGAGATAGGATGACATAAATCTGCCGGGTTAGAGTCAAATCTAATAAGGGAATCCATAGATCGAGTTAATGCGACAATAGGGGTTTAATTAGAAAAAGATTTTAGGTAATCAACCTAAAGCCAGTTGTTCATAGTCTCGAGAGAGATATTAACATAAATTAGGGATTTCTACGGATTAAGTTAAAGGAATAAATCGTCTAATTCAGAAGTAATAAGTGAAGTCTAGGTGGATTCTTCCTTAGGTATTGTCTTCTCCATCGGTTTTTCCTAAATTATTTTCAAAATTTCATCTTTTTCGTAGTCTTAGTTAATTAGATAATTAGTTTTAGTTCAAAAATATACTTAATTCCTTAGGCTAGATAATAAAAAGATAGTAACTACTAGTACTCTTAGTCATCGTGGATACGATAGTTTCGGTGTCACCAAAATTATACTACTGTTTGATAGGTACGCTTGCCTTAGTCAAATTTATAGTTAGTTTCACGACAATCAATACATATGCATATACTATTTTGGGTGGGATTGTGAAAAGAAGGGAGTCTGATCTGAACTGGCAGCTGCTCTGCTGGTTATTACTGAAAGCCCTAATAATATCCAGAGGGTCATGGGAGGTCCCAATACCGAGAGGGTCGTGGACATTACTGATAACGATATAGCAGATTACCACATTGCATTATATCGTATGTTCGTTAGCTACGCTACGTAATATAACTGATCTGGTAGTTTATACTGCATATCTGTACCGCGATTTACCGCATTGCACGATACAGCTTATACGCTAGCTTCGTTGCGTAATATATCTGATATGGTAATTTATACTGCATATCTATACCGCGGTCTTCTGCATGGCACTGTACAGCTTACTGATAGCCCCTAATACCCAAAGGGTCGTGAGCAGTCCCAATTCTTTGAGGGTCAAGGACAATGCTGATGTTCATCATGGTCAGGCAACCTGGGATGACATCATTTGGTGTGTAGGGTTGGATAAGCATTTCGAGGTCCTATATGGTGTGATTGGTTGGATGAGCTTAACAACTCTATTGAGATGTGATGGGGGACGGAGAGGTCTGTTGGTTGGATGGGTGGGTTTTCTTTAACTCAACTGCATCCATATGCATCTGATTGACTGCCTTGTGAGTGCGATTGTCTATTTGTACTTATGTGAATTCTGTAAACTTTACACTATGACTGTCTGACTATTTGGAAATTAGCGTTACTGTGACCGAATGGTTATTTTGAGTGTGTGTTCTGAGTGTGTTATTAATACGCACAGAGTACTACTATTTGATGTTATGTTTGTTACGAATGTACCGAATGGTTCTATACAACTCCGTAAGTATGTTCTGTTGCTGAACTATTTCGGGTTTACTGTATTTGTATCTTCTTTTGTAGTTAGATAGTTCTGATCTCACACTGAGCTCATGAAGCTCATCCCCTCTTCTGTTTCCCCTTTTCTGCTTTTTTTTTGTGATTTCAGACTTTTATTTGTCATTTAGTTTTGAAATGTAAGGTTTTTAATATTGTGGTGCAAATTCAATTTTGAAGACTTAATCGTTTTTATTATTCCGGTTTTAAATACTTGATATTAATGCTTTCAAAAATGGAATTAAGGTTGACTAGTTTTATAAGATTTTCTCACGATCACTTCGGTGATCAATGTAGCATTCCAAATTTGGTCTAAACTCCTAGGTCGAGTTTGGGGTGTTACACGAAATCTTGTTAAAACTCGATAAATCTTGAAGGTAGATATTAATTTTTATGTTTTTTTTTCAATCGAAAGACCTGTTGTAGGTATTCCAAACCAATTTTGGATGTAAGGATTGTCATACGAGACCCCAAAAGTCAGGTGTGTGTTCTTTTACGAAAAAATCAAGGCAAAATCAAACCCAACCCAAGACCACATTGCCATGCAACCCACATAGCCTGATCCATTCCACACAGCCTGACCATATGACCGTGTGCCTCTATTTCTTAAATTTTATAGTTTTGCTCATGATTTTATGTTTTTGTGCAGATTAGCCCCTGAATGGTTCCCAAACTATTTTTAGTGCAATATTTTATGCAATTAAGTCACTGGGAGAATAAATTATGCTAGAATTCATGATTAGGTTGACTGAAATCAAATTATATTTATATGTATTTGCATGATTTGTTAACAATACTTATGCCTTTTGTATCAGTATTTGTGATTAAAAGTATAGAATGCCTCATACAGTTAAATTGAACATAGGAAACATAACTCTCATTACTAATATTGATTTTTAACAAACATATTAATTGCTACTAAATTGAACTGATATAAGCATATTGTTTACCACTGTATTGTTTCGTTAAAGGCATATTAAATGCTACTGTATTGTTCTGTTATGTGCATATTAATTGCTACCATATGAAATTGTTATGAGCATACCATAATGCATTGCATGGGAAGGGGATATGATCGGAGGAAAAATGGAATTATATTTGCATTATTGTTTGTTGTGTACCCACAACCGTAGCAGATTCCAACTATGACAATCTTGTTGTGAACCCACAGCCAGAGTAAATTCCACTGCGACATTTTATCGTGTACTCACAACCATCTAAGACCTATCATCTGCTAGCATGTTGTGATTCCACAGTCATCGACAGATTTCACCTATAATATTTTGTTGTATACCCACATCCATAACCGATTCCATCTGCGGCATTTTATCATGTGTTCACAGCCACTGGTAGTAAAACTGCAAACTAATGGTGGTTAATTCACAATTTGGAGTGATGGTGGTGGGAGTTCTAGGGAATTCCCAAATGTGGAGCGTAGCGGTGAGGTAGGATCTTTCTGATAAGCTGAAACCATTTGGCATTCATAAAAACATGTGCATACAAAACTATGATTTCTGACATGAATTATATACATACATATGTACATTGTTGTGTAATCTAAGATATTGATATGTGTGAAATTACTATAGAAAATTATCCGATGAACAGTGTTTTTGTATGATTAATCGTTACACTGATTATTCTTGTATTGAGTTAAAAAAACGACATTCTGAATTATTATTCGGTAATGATTATTTTGAATTTTAAGAAATTTATAGTGAAGTGTTTTATGTGAAAAATCGTTAGTCTAAAGTGCTTTGTGATTATGTTTATTCTCGAAATTATTAAAATGCTTTGTCTAATGTTTTGTTTCAGATTTCTTGTGATGGAACTCACACTGAACTTTCATAGCTCAACCCCTTATTTTTCTTCTTTTCAGATAACCCACAAGGTTAGGACGTCGCACGACATTCGAAAGGCTCAGCTCGGAATATTGATTTCTATATAAAAGTATTTTAAACTGATTATTTTATAATTTCTATTATTTGAAACTATATTATTATTGTGGCATGGGACTTAGTTTACGGTTTTTACTTAGGTATACATGACATTTAAATCATTTAGGCTATTAGAATATAAATTTTTATTTAATTATGTATGAAGCATGATTTTTTTAAAACTACATTAATATCACTTTTCCCCTGCTAAATTGTAAATGTGTTTTGTTAAAAAATTAATTTGGATTTTCAATTAAGCCTTCAATAGTAAACACCGTTATAAAGAAGATTTAAAGCTTAATCGTTTTTTTTTTACTCCTATGTTTTCTGAAAAGAGTTTAAACTTCTTTCTAAAATAAACAAATATTTTTTTAATAACTATTTTGAAACTCCGATAATTTTGCTAGGTCATTTCAGTAGCCGATGTAATCCCACGAATTCAGGTTTAACGTCTAGGCCGAGTTGGGGAGGTTACAAATAATCCACCCGTTAGCTGCATAACCAATTTGAACTCATTATCGTCCCACCATAGCCAACGGAAAGACTTATTTGAACCCATTACAGAATAAATAATTGGCAACTGAAAATAACCATTAAATTTGTTAGTGTCGAAGCTCCACTGGATTATCGTTAAACAAAATATACCTTCAAATTATAAATTTTACTAAATAAACGAAACATAAAAACGTAAAAAAAATAAAAATAAAATAAAACACTCATCTCTCTCCCATTTATCCTCTAACATAATATAATTAAAAAAATTTCTTCAACTTAGAGTGATCTGTTATTGGGATTATATATAGCTATTTGATCACGCCAAAGAGAATGGCTCCACCAAATAAAATATCAATTTTAATTTTAAATTAAAAAACACTTTAAAGAAAACCTGTCACATGACACTAGTGGCATCATTATCTATGTCTCCACCAAATAAAATATTATTTTTATTTTTAAATTAAAAAACTAAAAAGAAAAACTTACATTAAAATGGTGGTGCCATTCTCTATGGCTCCACTACCATTATTTATTTTTTAGCCACCCAATTATTAAGATATACTAGTATTTTCCTAATATTTATACATGTTGTGTCATTCTATATGACTCCATAAAAAATTGATTTTTTAATCTTATGGCTGACGTGGCATGTTAATGGCGTCAATCTCTATGGCACCATCAACTTTCATTGCTCATTTAAGTTATTTATGAACATAATATAAAAAGTGTCATTTTTGTAATTATTCAAAATTTTGGAGTCATTTTTATACAAAAATCATTAAAGAACCATCAACAAAAGGTTGAATAACACAAACCCAATGACAAAGGCAGGGGCAAAGCCAGGGGCTGGCATGGGCCCTGGCCCCCCTAAAATATAAAATTACATTTTAGACCTTTAAAATTTTTTTAAAATTTTAAATTAGTAAAGGTAAAATTACATTTTAATTCCCCTTAAAATTATAAAAATTCGATTTAATCATTTATAAATTATAAATATATAAATTATAAATATATAAAATATAAAAAATTAAAATTTCATCCGGCCCTAAAAAAATTTTCTAACTTCAACCCTGAACAAAAGAATAAACCGATGGAGTGAGCAACTAGGATTTTTGGGTGAAAACCTCTTTCTAATCTTTTAGATAGGGTTCTTTTAAATTTTTTTAAAGAAGAATAATCTGAAAAGACAAGATTTAAAAGCTAAAATCTATTATTATTTTTTGGGTTGAACAGCTGTGGCCAATGAGGTAGAGAACTGTCTCAAACTGAAAAAATGGGTGGTTTCTGAAAAATAGGATGAAGATGATGAAATTTGGGAGTGAAAAAAAAAATAAAGGAATGAGAGAGAAAGAGAAAGAATGGCTTTGAGAAAACAGAATGAAGATGAAGATGAAGGTGGGTTTATTGTAGAAAATAGGATGATGAAATCTGGGGGTGGATAAAGAAAAGAATGAGACAGAGAAGGGCATTAAGAAAATAGTATGAAGATGAATCGTTTCTAAAAAATAAGATAAAAGATTAATTAAGATATTTTTAATGTTATTAATTATTATAATTTCAAAAATTATTAAAATACTATTTACTTTTTAAACATAAAATAATATTTACTTAAACTAATACATCTACTTACCGAACTAAAACTTAATTAATTTTACACTCTTCCATAATTTTTTATATACTAATAATTTAACAATCTAATTGTTATATTCTACGCTTCATTCATTCAAATTGTACATGTCAAATTTGGTATAAATTAAATATTTTTAGCTATTTATTTTATGTAAAAAAAATTGATCATTAAATATATATTAATATAAATAATATTTTATATCAATAATATGATAATCCCCTTTGCCCGGGGAAGGTGTACGCTTCAAACTGCTAAAGCTGCACCTAGACAAGTACATAGCTCAGGGCTTAGGCTGTGTCGAGAAAACCTGGCGAATATTTTCAAAAAGCAGTAGCACACAGTGATGATATGTTAAGAAAAGATGCAGCTAAAACTAAAGGATTTTGGGGAAGGGAAATAGCCAAACTTGTGGTTAGCGTTGAAGGTGTTTATGGGAGCGAGAAATGTGTGCTTGACCCCACCCCATTTCGTGAAGTGGTGGATTATAAGGTTGCAGAACATCAACAGAGAAGAAAACTGGTTGCCGTCGATAGAGGTCCAAATCGTGTGATCCAATTAATATTGCCACTATTTTCAAGTTGGTATTGGCATACCAGGGAAGAGTCTTGGCACTTTCCTACTGAGCTTTAACATATTCGATGCTGAAGTTGGTCGTAGGTTTATTATTTGTTTAAATTGTCTCTGAACTGAGAGGGGTCGATGGAGCTAGCTGACCCTAGCAGAATGCAATTCCAATGCAACATGAAATGAGCTTTCAGAAACCCAATGCCTGCCTTGATTTAGGTTCTAACTACTTAGCGGGTCTTTGTTTTATAAGCTTAGGACAAAATTTGTATCAACAATTCAATCCTAGTGCAAGTATAATTGAGTTTACTTGTGTTAAATATTGCCAAGTCTAGCGAAACTCTGAGCTACACCGATAGTCATCAGTTTCTACCAAAGAACTTAAAGGGGAGCGCTGTAGAATCCTGAGTGGGAGGAAACTCTTTTTTATAATTTTCATTTCTTTTATGTACAATTAACCTTCTTAAAAACATTATCAGTATAACTTGACATGAAAGTAAGCTCCCAAAATATCAAGCATGCATGCACTCTCTTGCACTTGTCAAATGAACAATATAGGCATAGTCTTCACATGAAAATGTGAAAGGGCTTTCGTGTCTCCTCGATCTCACTATGATTACTGATAAGAAGGAAGAAGTAAGAAAATAAATCAAGCCTGGAAATATATGATATTAACTCAATTATGCAAATGGAAGATTAGACCATAGATGTTCAAATTTACTTTCGAAATATCTTCTCAAATGAGAACTTCAAACACTTAATATGTGAAAAAGAAAAAAAAAACATCACTAAAATGGGTTCATCAAATTTGTTACCAACAACCTGAAACAGAGAAAAGTGCCCCATGGGTACAGCAAAATAAAAATTGTCCCAACAGCCTGAGAAGAACAAAACAAGTAGTTTCTAGTGATGGTGCTCTTGAACGTAGCGTAGGCCACAATACTTGCATACAGCAGGCTCTTTCAAGTCAAGGCATATGAATTCAATTGGGTGTCCCAAAGCAGGATCATTATCTAATACCAACAAAGACCAGGAAAACTTGTGTGTATCAGCTAAAAGATTCATGCAACATTATGTAGGGTTTATCATCTTATGTATTTATTTATGCCTTGGATTTTTCTTAGTTTTACCTGTCAGTGAGCAAAGTTTAGACGAGTTAAAATTAAATATTTATCTTTAGAGAATAACAAAATGGATGACTTCACTTGATTTGAAACTACATTTCAGTAACACATCTTAGCCATTTGCTCTTTAATAAAATATGATTTTAGGTTATCTATTGTGCCAGTACATAATTTAACTACTAATAAGCTTGTTCCCCGAGTACAAGGAAAATAAGGATCAGGACTAACCTCCTTCACAAGCTACAATCCGGCCTTCAACCTTGATCGGAGGGACTTCATTGATCAACTCCATAGGAGATTTCTTGCTTGAATCCTGCAAATTTGGAAAAAGAAAACAACAAAATAAAATAAATAAGAAAGCTTAATTTCTTCATTTCATTGCCCTCTTGTATTTTGAGAGGCAAAGGCCAATCGATTAATGATCGTTTTTTGCATGATCAGAAACATACTAACTTACTAAGTTAGTGGACTGGACTTTACCCTATCACTAACCATTTTTCTTAAGCACTTATAGGCATGACAAATTAACGAAAGTTACAAGGTAACCATGTTGAGACACACCTATTCTTACGCCAAATCCATGTCTATGAACCAAGGTATTCACGCATATGGTTAAAGTAAAAAGCAGTATAATCAAGAATATTTAACACTTTAAAGCTTTCTTCAAAATCAAAGAACTAAATTAGTGGGAAACAAAGATTGCATAAGTAAAACCAGAAAACATCCGCAGAGTATTCTACTTTGTTCATAAACAAAAAATAATCAACGCTTAAAAGCCACTTCATGTGCTTCAAAACGTAGGTAACAATAATCTGCCAGCATCTTCAATAATTCAAATTACCCAACAGGATGTAGAACACTTAACAAACAACAACAAGTAGACTCAAAAAATTGAAAGTTTTCAAAAGGGCTTCAAGCCTTCAGCGTACTCAATTTACTGAGTTAAGCACCAAAAACAATAAAAATATAAGGAAATTCCTGGATAAATAACTAGATAATCCGTCAAAGACAATAATTTCCAATTTTTAGTAAAACTTTCTTTTGAGAAAGTAAAATTACTTATTTTTTCTTTTCCGATAACTAAAATTTACGCTTGTCAGCTGAAATCAACGAAACCAAACATATTATTACGTCAAGAACCTGATAACGGAATTCAGATTCAGATTCTACAAGAACATTAAAAAACCAGAATGAATTATCAATTAAAGTTCCGATATTCATTTGTTTATAATAGTTTCAAGTAAAGCCCATAAAGGCCTAAAGCATAGCCCCAATCTTCCATAAATTTCAGAAGAAAATGGATAAAAAAAAAAGAGTGAAAATCTGGGATTAAGTACCTGCATCCATTTCGCAGTGTGATTGCTGATTTGGCTGCTAACAAGGCTGAAATTACGAGTCGTAGATCCCAAATACGATGACCTGATTAGGGTTCTCAGAACACCCGAATACGCCATTTTTTTTTTATAAAAAAAGGGGAATTTTCTTCTCTTCTTTTTTCTGGGTAATGAAATTCGAAGTCGGGACGGTGGAGATTCGAAAGAGCTAAAATATTGGTTAAAGGGCCTTCAAACGAAGATTGTTGGGCTCGGTCTTTGTGGATGGATGCTAAGCCCATTCTAAACATCAAATTAGCAAAATGAAAACAAAGCACAGTTTATACTTCCTAATTATATTTCAAAAGAAATTATATCAACTTGTACGTGACTCAATTGTAAATGTATTTATTAATACATGATATTAACGAAGATGGAGAGGGGGATAGTGTCAAGGAAGACTGATTTACCCTTGTTGGGGTTGAGAGCCGGAAAAGTTAGGAGGTTAGGCGAAGGTCGTTAAGAACTTAGCATATAACACTATGTTTGGTTGGAGGGAATGGCTATTCCATTCCCTCCTTATTCTTTGATGACTAGTAATGCTTTTGTTTGGTTCACCGTTTCTTCATTCGGCCGTATTACTTAAAGCGTTTCTATTCCCTCAAACGCGTAATAGGGATTCAGCGCTGAAAGCT
Organism: Gossypium hirsutum; assembly: GCF_007990345.1. Lineage (NCBI taxonomy): Eukaryota > Viridiplantae > Streptophyta > Magnoliopsida > Malvales > Malvaceae > Gossypium > Gossypium hirsutum. The sequence goes on along the minus strand of NC_053436.1, from coordinate 99,848,759 downwards.
TGGAATGGCTATTCCGACCATCGCCGAATAGAAATGAAGAAAATTCTTCCCAAAATCTCCTTCAGACTTTCTTTGCAAATGCGTTCAAAATTGCTTCTTTTATTACAACAATACACTTTCAGGTTAGCAGATTTTTCTTTTAAGTTTAATTTCGTTTGGTTTATGTTCTTCAATAATCAAATTTTGTTTTATAAGGGTTTTGGTGATGGGTTTTCTTTAAAATTTCTAAAAAAAATAAGCTACAACTCAACTCCCAAATCTCTGCCTTTTGGGGGAGATGATGTTTCGTTTTCTCTTATGGGAAACCTACGGACTAGAATTGAATTGCAGAGAGTCAATCGTAATCATCATATCGATATCTTCTTCTTAATCCTTGTTTTATTATTTCGATTTTGCTGCTGGAGATGACAAATATAAACTAATTAATGGAGGAGATAACTCAAATTTTGATGAATTTCTATTGTCTGTAATACCCACGCATATCCCTTTTGCAATATTTTTCGTTCTTTAAATCAGAGTTTTATTCCCAAATTTCTTACTAATAATAACTTAATTTTCATTATTATATTTTACAGTATTTCAGATTTGGAGATATGGTGCAACAAAAGAAAATTTATTAAGAAATATACATTATAGTGCTTTGGAGCAGATACAAATTGAAGTCCAGACACTAGAGGGTCAAATGGAACCAGAAGTTCTGCTAACGGGCAGTATAGATGGCTCCTTCAGGTATAAATGGAGTTGGAAATAGATATAGATGTATCTGCATCCTCTTCCAAGTACAGGATGCCTTCGATTTTCTATTATTGTACTATAAATTCTAGTACTTTAGTTGGATCTACAACTCAGTGATGTCAGTTTTTCAGCTTCAATGTTCTGTTTTTATGAGCTTGTTAACAAAATTTAGGTCAGGGTTGAAAGCTGAAATTGGAATATTCTTTCCTAGGATATTATTCTCCGACATGAATCAGTGCAGTGCTTAATTGGCATCATTAAGTCAATGGGAGCTTGGATGGATCAAGAGCTGAAGATAGGTGATTCTGACTTGTCTAGAAGCTTCGAGAGTGACCCTTCATCAGAGAGACCTTCAACCTCGATTGTAGAAAATGGAGTTGTCCCTGATTGTGAGTTGCATCCAGAAATGAATTTTGAATTGTCAGATACTGCTACGCTTGAGCAACGCCGGGCTTACAAGATTGAACTCCAAGTCGGTAATTTTTTTATGTTGGGATAAGTATGAGTGGTTCTTCAAGTAGCAGTTACTTATCTAGTACTGAAACTGTCACAGAGGGCCGCCTAAATATATCATTATAATTTGCCGTATTACTATTGACTTCTCTTAAGTCATGTAATTTTATGTAGCGTAATTTTATGTGTAGCTCTCATTTTCTTTTACAAGCTTAGTTTTACTGACCAACTTTACTGGGTTAAATGCAGAAAGGTGGCTCATTATTTAACAGGAATCCTTCCAAAGGCATCAAGTTTCTTATAAATATATGCAGATGAGAGCTTTATTGCCTGATAGACCACGCTTTTCTTCAGCCAAGTTAAATAGTTGCATGACTATTTCATTCTTGAGATATTCCAATGGAAGCACAAAGTGTTTCTGATCCACATTGTATACAACAAAATCGCCCTACTCAATTGTTGTCGACGTGTTGCAACTGTTTGCGCCAGTATCTAAGGTGGCACTTGATGGTGTGATCCTCTTTCTCCTGATTGTAGCCATTTTTTGCCATTTTCTTACTAACTTGATAAGCTTCTTAGCGCTGACCATCTTGCTTTGCTCTAAGGTTAATAGGAAAGAACTCCAAGATTTAGGCTTGAAACTCTTCTAGATATAAAGCAATGGAAATTTGATGAATATATAACTAGAAGGTGAGAGACAGTCCCTTTAATGAACAGTACAATACCGGTATTCATTGGAAACAAAGACGTGGTAGGTAGATATGTATAGTCTGCAAGGTGACCATGTTTGTTTTTATTGGATGATTAACCCCCAGCAAAGTTGATCATATATAGAAGTTCATATATACATCTTTATGTAACTTCCAAGTGGTTTAACAACAATAAGGTCCAGTAATGAAAGTGGTCAGATGATCCACATGTTCTGGATTGATGAGTTTTTATGATTTCTGAAACAGATTTTGCCCCTTAAAGATTGTTTATCTCTAGGCTGTTATGCTTTTAAATTGTCTTTTGTCTAAATCTACTCCGCATTTATCTGTCTGTTAATTGCTTTAAGAGATTATGGGGTCAAATATATGCTTAAATCTGTTTGAGCTGCCTTTTCTTGATAACTATTATAACTAGATAGACATAAAAAATATATGGTAAAAAGAACTCTTCAATTCCTCTCAATTTCGAATTGAGCAAATTGGTCCTTCTAAGAAAATCAAAGCAATTTATTTCCTATCAATTTCGAAGGTTAGAAATTAAGGACAATTAATCATAGAGTTAATGTTTTCATGGATTATACATGATTTTGATTGGTCTAATAACAAATTTAGCCCTTATTGTTAATACATTCTATCAATTGGGTCCTAATTTAATAAATTTATCTTGCAACATTTGTGTAAATTTTGAAGTTGAATTTATTGAATTTTCCTGATATTGGCTATGAATTGAGCTTGCATGCTTCCTCACAACCATCTTCTTCTAAGCCAGGTAAATCTATTGAAGATTTAGTTGAGCCTTTCGCTAATACAGCTCAACGTTTGCAGGCAAACATGGAGAACCACTTTCAGAACATAGAAAATCAAATCAATCAACGTACAATTTTAGTGTAGTAGATTAGAAACTCAAGAAGTTGACCAAGAGGTGGTCGCTCTCAAGGAATTAACACTGAATTTCTGAATAATTACACAATATGCATACTTATGTAGCTTTTTGATAGTATAATGACATGATAGAATGTGATTACAATATTGTAACTTTTTGATGTTGTAAAATTTTATAACATATGAATTATGACATATAAACTAATGAAATCATGTAACTTTTTGTTAGTATATGAATATTATATTTGGATCTGAAATATAATTCTCAAGTTATTTATTCTTCTAATATTTTGTTTATAATTAAATTATTTGTTTCAGTAATGATATTTTAGCACATTAAATATGTATTACAGTTTAAAAATAATAAAGTAGATTATATATTATTTTTTTAGTATTATATATTATGATTTTTTAATTCATATAATAATAATTATATTAATAATGTTATTAAATTACATATTATTTTATTAAATTATATTTAATAATAATTATGTTAAAATATGGTTAAATTATTTTTTTAATAAAATATATTTAATAATAATTTTATTAAAATTTAATAACAATAACAATAATTATCTACCTTAACAAAAAATTCTACTAAGGGTATTCTGGTCGTTTTAGTTTTTTTCCTTATGCTATTACAACATCATTCTATTTAACCAAATACAAGAATACTATTACAGTTCTATTCTATTCCATTCAATCAAACAGTTAAATTACTTATTACAGCTCTATTCCATTACAGCTCTATTTAATTACAACCCTATTCCATTACAACCAACCAAACGTACTGTAAGAGTTTTGAGAGATGCTAGGAGTATTTATAGAAGTGATGGTTCCATATGGTTTCTTATTGAGGAGAGTGTACCTATTAATAGCAGGTGGCCTAACAAAAGGTCCAATTAATTGGTTAAGGGCAGGTGGTCCCTCCCGTGGATGATATAAAGCATGTGAGTAGTTGGTCATAGAATGACCATCCAGACGGTATAAGGTTGAGGGTCGTTCACGAGTGCCTCTCCAATCGCTTCTCATAATTCTCTGTGTCCCACTCGAGGTAGGGTTTAAGAATTAATGTAAGTTTGTATTTGACGTTAGAAGACTATTTTTTTTCTTTTTATTACATATTCAAATTGTTCATAGAGTAAGTATGCATGTTAAATTTAAACTGTTTACTAAACTGACAAAATGACTTGATTGATATAATATTAATACTTTAAAGATTCAATTATAATGTTGAAAAAGTTTCAAACAATTTAAATTTTAAACCATAATTTGTAAAGTCTAATGCAAGTATATCTGTCTAACTTATAAAATTTAAAAGTTTCATAGACTTTATTCGTTTTTAGGGTTAAATATTAAAATTATACATAAATTTTGATTCAAAATGTAATTTGATATATAAATTTTAATTTGAAAAGATTCTACGAATTGAATTTTGATTTTGATTCAATCATATATATATTTTTTTAAAAATACATCAATTTATTTCCATATTAGATAAATATAATTATTTTTGCATACAATATTTAGACATAAAATGATATTATATCGATAATGATGTTATGATTTATAAAAATTGAATCAAAATAATATTTCATATATAAAATTATACAAAATCAAAATTTATGTATAGAATTACAAATTTAGTCTTTAGATATGATTTTAAACTTTTATTTTATTTTATTTTTCTCATTTTTGTTAAAAGTTTTTTCAATTAACAAACTATTGACGAGTTTTAAGGTGGGATTTAAAAAAAAAAGCTTTTCATGACACCTAATTATATAAAAATTAATGTTATATAAATTAAATCAAATAAAAATTAATATTATTTGAATTGCATCGATTAGATTAAAAATTGTACCTAAATTATTATTCAATCACATAAAACATAACTCTTTTACGCAAATTAATAGAAGCCTTTAATATTTTGTGTAAATTACAAAATACAGAAAAAGTGGGGATCTCTGAGGAGGCAGTGGCCATCAGTCCTTGGGAAATTCGATTCAAGAAGACAACTTGACTGCTCCAGCCGACAGTCACATTAACAGAAGTGACAAGGAAGCTGCTTAGATTTTAATTCCCGGTTAGAACTTCGAGAATACAGGGGAAAGTTCAAAGATGGGTTGCAATCCAAAGATGCCATTCAAATTGAGCCCAATAATGGGACGGAAGGAGACTCTAGAATGGACAATGTAAATGTGGGCCTTAACTTTTTGAAGGCCCATCTGATGAGTTACGGATCCGGATAATGACTGTTTAGTGGGTCATGAGCATGATGGCTTGGATGAGGCACTATTGTCAGCCATAACCAAAACTAAGGTGAGGAAGATTCGTTAACAGCTGGGTATTTGTGAGGCCAAGATAATTACAAAGAGAGGAAGAGGGAGACCGCCTGAGAAGAAGAAAGGATCTGGGAAGTGGCCAAAACAATCCAAAGTGGTGAACGACTCGCTCTCCGACTCAGATTTCATCGATCGAAGGAGAGTCATCCGTAAAGAAGCTGAGGAAGCTTGGGAAGTGGGAAAAATCTTGGGTCTGAGGGCTAGCTGCAGTGATGAGGTCGTTATTTCAGAATTCATAAGGCTAGAAGAAGCGTGGGACTTGTAGAGTAAGGGATTTTGGTAAACTCTTGGGGCTTCAAGCAAGGGGAATTGAAGAAGAGGTTGTGAGAGAGTTGTTTCGCTATTGCAGAAAGGCCAGCCTTGATGTAGGACGTTGGGGGAACTTGAAGGTTCGGGTTTGAAAGAGGTGTCGTGCATTGTTCTTTAATGGAAAGGTCGATCAAAATTTTGATTGTGTGCTGGTCAAATTTTTGTCCTTGTGAGATTGAGGAGCAAAAAGGTATTTGACTTATGTTGTGAATATGAATGTCAGTGTTGGTATCATTTGTGCTTTGGGGTGAAGACTTTTTTTTTTCCCTTCTTCTTATTTGATGAGCCGAACAGTTTTAATGGTTTTACCAACGAATGGAAATTGACTTGCAGTGGTTGACTCTCATTAAGGGTCTTTTTAGCAGAGATATCATATATTCTCCTCCGATCATGCGTTAAAGTCCTCTGGACTGATATGTTTTTATGCCAATGAAGTTGTATCTGGAAGGGTCAGCCTTTGAAGCTTTAGAGAGAGTGATGACAGAATTGGACCAAAATGTGGCTACATCTTTTATGTGAGGCGTTTATTGGGGCTCTGTGGTGATTTGGCTATGATGCTTTTGCTGTTTGAGGCGAGGACTGATCCTATTTTTGGTTTATTCATGCTTGAAGAGCTTGTTTTCCTTGAATTGGAAGCAATCTGATTTTGATGAAAAAATTGATTAGGAACATGATGGTTCTTTTAAATGAGAATCAGCCTCGGAAGTGATGGTGATATCTAGCTTAGTTGAGGTTTTGGCTTCTCAGTATCATTTGTTGCTTAATTTTCTTGGCTTGGTGTTTCTATGGCAAACCTCTGTGATGTGGCCAATTGCGTTAAAAGAGTGGCTAAAGATTCTTTTTTTTTTTTATTTGAGGCGATCTTCTGTAGCTTTGAAATTCCTAATTTATTAATAATATTATTAATTTACCGAGAAAAAAAAACATGACTCAGTAACACAAATAGACAAATTGAATAATGTTTTATATAAGATTAATTACAGAAAATATTAAAACTTTCATCAAAGTTGATTTCGTGTAGGATTTGATGGCTACTTACAAATCAATATGCCAGTCTTGGTCTGCCATGTTCCCTATTTTTTATACGAAATTAGCCACCCAGCACTTCACTTACAATCATAATTTCACAAATGAGAAAAAGCCTAACTCACTTTTTCTACATAAATAGACAAAAATGCTTATGTATGCCCTTATGTCACCTCCTCAATCCTTTCTTTCGCTTGCCTTTTTTTCTTATATACAATATAAATAAATTAAAATATCTCAAATATAATAAAAAAACATCAAAATTTATATCAGTATATAAAACCAGACTTATGGTTTAGTTTTTGACAGTTTCGATGGCGACTCCTACTCAAGAGGAGCAGCAGCTTCACTTTGTGGTGTTTCCCTTCATGTCTCAAGGCCATATGGCCCCTATGATTGACATTGCTAGATTGCTGGCACAGCGAGGCGTGATCGTAACCATCATTACAACGCCTCAAAAGGCAGCTAGGTTCAAGGCAACCCTCGATCGTGCCATGGAATCGGGGCTCTTCATCCGTCTACTTGAGGTACAGTTTCCATGTGCTGAATTTGGATTGCCAGAAGGGTGCGAGAGCTTCGACATGCTGCCTTCCTTTAGCTTAGCCTGGAATTTCTACCAAGCTACCGACGCGCTTGAAACGCCAGTTAAAAAACTGTTACCTGAGCTAACGCCAAGCCCCAACTGTATCCTTTCTGATGTGTTGTTTGCGTTCACACTCGACATTGCCAACCAGTTTCAGATTCCGAGGATCGTGTTCCATGGAGTTTGTTGCTTTCGTCTTGTTTGTCTCCATAATTTACGCATCTCCAACGTTCTTGACCACGTTTCCTCAGAGACGGAGTACTTCGTCGTGCCTAACATGCCCCACAAAGTTGAGTTCACTAAATGCCAGGTCACACAAGTTATGGCTGAAAACCTCAAGCAATTTTCGGAGGAACGGAAGAAGGCGGATCTCGAGTCTTACGGCGTCATCATAAACTCTTTCGAAGAGATGGAGCCCGAATATGTTAAGGAATACAAGAAGGCAAGGGAGGACAAAGTATGGTGCATTGGTCCGGTTTCTCTATGTAACAAGGATGCCATGGATAAAGCTCAGAGAGGCAACAAGGCCTCGGTTGATGAACAAGAGTTCTTGAGATGGCTTGATTCTCAAAAACCAGGTACCGTAATCTATGCCTGTCTGGGAAGCATATCGAACTTGACGCCCTCACAATTGATACAACTCGGTTTAGGCCTGGAGGCATCGAATAGGCCGTTTATATGGGTTATAAGAGCAAGTGATGCATCGAATGATGTAGACACCTGGATTTCAGAGGACGGTTTCGAGGAAAGAACGAAAGGAAGAGGGCTTGTGATCCGGGGTTGGGCACCGCAAGTACTAATACTATCGCATCAGGCCATCGGAGGGTTCTTAACTCATTGCGGTTGGAACTCAACAATCGAAGGCATCTCTGCCGGTGTTCCATTGATAACTTGGCCCCTATTTGCTGATCAGTTTGCCAATGAGAAACTGGCTGTACAAATAGTTGAAATCGGAGTGAGGGTGGGAGTAGAGGAGCCAATGAGGTGGGGAGAAGAAGAGAAAATTGGAGTATTAGTGAAGAAAGAAGATGTTAAAGAGGCTATTGAAAAGCTGATGGATGAAGGAGAGGAAGGAGAAGAGAGAAGGAAAAGAGCTAAGAGACTTGGAGAGATGGCAAATAAGGCTGTTGAGATAGGGGGATCTTCCCACCTCCACATTTCACGGTTAATCCAAGATATCAGGCAAAGGGCTAATGAGAGGAAGCAACTTAGCACCTGAAATGAAGCGGCAACCTAAATCTCCATACTCCAAAAGAGCTTAGGGAGTCACTTCATGGTCACTTATATGAATCGCTATGTATGCTTTACCAGAGAAATATAATTGTAAAATGCAAATGGCCCAATCTCAAGATAAATGAAAGGAGTACGAGTCGCAGCACATGTATGAACTTCATCCACCATGTGGACTTCCTCCCTATAAGACAACTTAAAAAGCAACAATACCACCATGTAAACTTCATAATTTGTATCACTTATATCGACTTCCCCATAAGTGCATAATTTATTTATTTATTTATAATATTTCTCCCATTAAATTATATGTTGTTAATTATATTGTTTTGATTTATGGAATAAGTAGAGAAAAATAGCTTAAATTTTTATTTTTGAAGTTTGCAGTTTGGACTTTCAACATAGTGCAATTTTCGTGTTTTGGCTATAACTTAAGTTACAAACCTCTATTTTGAGTCCATATATTGATTCGAAGGGAATTGAAAGATCTAACTAAAGTTATTTTATGGATGAAGCTAAAAAATATTAGGAACACGTCCGAAAACGGTCTGAAAGTTTGATGTAAAAATTACCAAAATATCTTGAAAAAAAAAACTTTGCTTTATTAAATTAATGGGACTTTTGTATTTTTTCCATTAAATTATTTTTACCCTATAAATAGACATTATTAGGTTAAAATAGAGAGACAAGACATAGCCACCTTATTTTTATTTTGTTTTTGCATTTTATTTTCTTTCCGAGTTTCTAAAGCCTCTTTTTAGTCGAAGGTTAATCGAAGTTTGTTTCCATAAATTCATGAGATTTATTTATGCTTTAGTTCTTATTTGTTCTTTGGTATTCACGCATCTTCTATTTTAATTACAATTGCTCAGGTTTGATAAATATTCAACTGATATTTGATAGCGTAGAATAGTTGTTTTGTCAATTAGAATAATTAAATTTGTAATTGTTAAATTCATTTTAATACTAGTGGCAAATTGCATAACTCGTTTATATGGTGGTTTACGTTTATGTGGTGTGGATGTCTAATCTAGCTTAAATTAACCCCGTTGAGGTGAGTTTGTCGGTTAGAATTAGGTCTCACTCATTCTTAATGTTATCGGTAAGTTAATGTTGAGTGTTGAGTTACAAGGTTATTTTTCAGTTAGAGAAAAAATTTCAATCAAGCTACCTCTTGGTTAATGAACATGTATGGAGAGATTCATTGCTCAATGCTAAGTTGATAGCTAGAACTAATTTATTAAAGGCATCTAAGACACCCTTGTGTCGATGATTGAATCTACGAATCAAATGAAGATTTTACCTTTGGTTAGAGTTTATTCTCATTGATTTTCTTTTCCTTTATTTTATGATTTCTTTTTACTTTGTTTTAATTTTAAACCCCCTTTTAATTTTATTTTTATCAAAGAAATAAAATTATCACTAGTCTATGTAGATTCGATCATACATGCTGCTATCTACTAATTTATATTTTTTAAATAAGTTTTATTTTTGTAGGTCTTAACAGCCTAACAAATTTTGGCGCCGTTGTTGGGGATCAATGTTAATAATTTTATTTCCTTTTTATTTCCCGTTTTACTTTTACTTTATTTTAGTTTTAGTTCTTTATCTTCAATTTAGTTTTTATTTCTCTTTATGTCTCAATCTTTTCGTACAAAATCTCTTGTACGATCCAAAGATTTAGAAAACATCAAGAAGGATGAGAAGGGAAACAAGAATCAAGCGCAACCCATTGTTTGTTGCTGTTGAATTAGATATTAATAATAAGTCATTTTTACCATCTAACGAAACCAAGATCATTGAAATCAAGAAGTTATGAATAATAGAACTTTAAGAGAATTAACTACACCGACAATAAATCAACAACCGCTCTGCATTCAATATCCCGAACTTGAGGTACCTTTTGAACTGAAATATGATTTAATTCACTTACTTCCTACTTTTCATGGTTTTCAGAATGAAGATCCTCATAAACATTTAAAAGAGTTCCATGTGGTTTGTTCCACTATAAGACCGCAAGGCGTAATCACAGAACAAATCAAGTTGGAATTTTTTCCTTTTTCATTAGCTAATAAAACAAATGATTGACTCTATTATTTACCTTTCGGGATTGTTTACACGTGGGAAGAGAAGGTAATATTATTTTTAAATAATTTTTTCATGCTTCACGTGCTACTTCTATCAGGGAAGATATTTGTGGAATAAAATAGAAAGACATGGGAAGCCTTTATGAATATTAGCGATTTAAATAATTGTGTGTAAGTTGCCCACAACATAGATATTTCAGAACAACTGCTTATCCATTATTTCTATGAAGGACTTCTATCAATGTAGTAAAAGATGATGGACGACGTATGCTGCAAGCGGTGGTGCTTTAGTGAACAAAACTCCTTGTGAGGCTCGAGAATTAATTTCAATCATTACTGCTTGCGAGGTGCGAGAATTAATTTCAATCATGGTTGCTATTCGCAAAAAATTAGTTTCTGACAAGATGTACTATGAAGAGTAAAAAGGGTAAATTCTTCTACTCTTGAACAACGAGCTGATAGACTAAACTACTATGGTTGAATAGATGGCATTAAAGAAGGCCCAACAAGCCAAAGCATGTGACATTTATGCTAATTATGGCCACCTAACCGATTCATGCCTTATACTTTTTAAAGATACAAACGAAAACACTAATATAGCTAGAGGGTTTTCCGAATCCCCTCAGAAGAGATAAAGATCCCTATTCGAACTCTTACAATCCTGGATAGAGGGACAATCCAAATTTTAGCTATGAAACGAGAGCATAAAATTTCCAAAATTCTCAACCACGTTCTTCTAATTCAAGTATGTCTCTTGAGGATATGGACAAAACTCTTGCTACTAATGTTCAGCATTTCTAATAGGAGACAAATTTGATCATTCAAAACTTGGAGAAACAAGTTAGTCAACTCGTACCCTTTGTAAGTAGATTAAAATCCCAAGGTAAGTTGCCTTCATAAACTATTGAAAGAGCCTAGCAAGGTTGAACCTAATTAAGCCATGGATGAAGAAACTGAAAAAGAGGTTGTTTGTAACACCCCAAACCTAGTCTAGACGTTATGGCTGAATCTGGCGATGTCATATGGAATGGAATTCGAAATAACATTTATCAAGTTAAACCGTTTCCATTTATTAGCTTTCATTTATCTTTCGTCACTTTCAAAACTATTTCCTCGTTAACTGATTTATTTAAAAAACATATTTCGTAGCAGAAGCTTTTAAAAACGTGTTATTTAGTGAAAATTATTCTCGTTTAGAAAAACGTCATTTTAAATTAAACCGAGCTTTTGTTGAGTTTTCAGTTTAAAAACGAATAGTGAAAATCAAAAGTAAAAGCAACAGTCCTAAAAATCTAATTTACATAAAAAATAACCCAGAAAATAATTAGGAACTAAATACCATAACTGAAACTAAAATAGTTCAATAACCATGTGGTCACCGTCGAGTCCTCAGTTGCACCGACTCGTCAAGTCTAGGGATTACTTGTACAGATAAAATAGAAAAGGGTGAGTTTACGTAAACTCAGTGTGTAATTCCCACAAAAAACCTGTACACAGTCAAATACAGTCTAGAGCCTAAGCCTATTACAATTTCAGTAGTAGTTTGGGCCTTAGCCTATTTCAGTCCAGTATCAGATATGCATTAGGGCTTTTTCCCATCATAGTATCATTAATGCAAATAGTAATCAGTAACAGAGTCCTACCCATCAGCCTCTACACACCATCTCCGTCCATCCCTACATTCCATGTGGGGTTTAAAAAACCCACTCATCCCTACACTCCAAGTAGTACCGAATGCGACACATAATCAGTATGTTGCAGTTGAGCTGCCAGATAATAGGCTTAAAGCTTTTCAGTACACTTCCTCCAAATGCCATCATCCCAACCCAATGCAATGCAAACATACAATATGTAATACTATTATGTAACCATCAGTCATACGTATATGTATATATATCAGTAATCATGCATAATTTATCATACATGACATACACTCAGATCATACATTTAGGGGTCTAGGTAACGCTTACCAATCCTACAGTAGGTTCACATTCGACTTGGGTGACCCGTGCAACCCTAAGAATCATTTCAGATAAATGGGCTCACAAGCCATGTGGCTTGCCCATGTGGGCCCACATGCCTAGATTGGCCTTGGCTTCTGTGGATCACACGGCCTGGCCCAAATTCCCACACGCCCATGTGGCCCACACGGCCCAAATTAGTCTAGCCTGTGTGTCACATACGGCCTACCTGGCCATCACACGGTCGTGTCTTGCGTGCAGGCCTGGCCTTGTCGATCACACGCTGTGTTATGGCACACAGCCTACTACATGGGCGACTACACGCCAGTGTGGCGTCGACAGTGAGGTTTTTAGCTTTCACTGAAACCTTATTTTTTGTATTTTCGAGTACACACCTGGTATCGATTCGCTATGAGAACACTCTTGAGCCTTTCAAATCCTAAAATTATCCATCAAGACGCTGATTTAGTCATTTAAAACCAAACTAAAGTCAGACTCAAATTGAACTATTCATTAAATGAGCTACAAAAACCTTACCTCTAATCGATCGACTGTAAAAACTGCGAGACTAAGTCCCCACTAAACGATTTCGAGCCTCTGAAGCTTCCCCTAACCAGTAACCACAATGCCCATCAATAAAAATTTACAAGTGAAACACCAAATACACTACGCAACTTACCAGTAATGCACGAAAGGCACAACTCAACGAGATGTAAAAATTCAACAGCAAAAAGAAAAACAAAGAGACTAGATTGGTGGAAAAAATAGAAGAAAAGGGAAGAGAAAAAAATTGAAAAAAAAAGATGATACACATCCCTTAAAACTCTCCCCTACTAACTACACAATCTCAACCACTCAGAATCCCACTCCCTCAAGACTTTAACCGGAGACCGAGTAAAAAGAGTAATATTCACGCTTACGCAAAGATTCAAACACAGGGCCTTCAGCAATCCCACACTCAACTAAACCACCAGACCAGCAGGCCCATTCTGACATGCTTTTACAAATAACTTAATTTAAGCCCATTGAACAAGAATAGGGCTTAATTCCAAAATTAATCAAAATTTGTCAAAGCTAAGGCTTAAACTTGAGACCTCACATACACACCCAGAACACTTAACCACTGAAGTAGATACACAATTGTGTCACTTTTTAACAGAAACAAAAATAAGAATTTTGGGGCGTTACAACTCTACCCCCTAAAATAAAATTTCGGCCTCGAAATTTACCTGATCAGAATAGATGAGGATACTGCTGACGTATCGCATCCTCAGGCTCTCACGTGGCCTCCTCAGTACTATGGTTTCGTAACAGTACATTCACTAATGGGATAGACTTTCTCTGAAGAACCTTTACATCATGATCCAGAATCTAAACCGGCTCCTCCCCGAAGGTCAAATTTGGCCTAACCTCAATCTTTTCAACAAGGACAATATGAGTAGGATCAGAGCAGTAACGCCTCAACATCGAGACGTGGAACACTTTGTAAATACGGTCTAACTCTGGAGGTAGCTCCAACTGATAAGTGACCAGTCCCATTCGTTTCAAAATCTGATATGACCTAATAAACCTAGGGCTTAGCTTGCCCTTACGATCGAACCTCAGAATCTTTTTCCATGGCGAGACCTTGAGAAATACTAAGTCCCCCATAGAGTACTCAATCTCGCGTCTCTTCAGATCTGCATAAGATTTCTGTCTGTGCGATGCTGTTTTCAATCGATCCCAAATCAATATGACATTATCCTCAGTCTCAGAGACCAACTCAGGACCCAACAATCGACGTTTGCCTAGCTCAGTCCAACACAAAGGAGTACAGCACTTACGACCATATAGAGCCTCGTAAGGTGCTATCTAAATGCTAGACTAAAAACTATTATTATAAGCAAACTCCACTAGTTGCAGATACTCCTCCCAACTACCTCAGAAATCGATAGCACAGCTCCTCAACATATTATCCAGTATCTGAATCACCCTCTCTGATTGACTATTGGTCTGAGGATGGAACGCAGTACTGAAGTCCAATCTTGAACCAAGAGCCTCATGTAGCTTTTTTTAAAACCTAGACGTGGAGCGAGGATCCCTATCAGATATGATCGAAACCAGTACCGCATGCAGTCTTACTATCTTAGAAATATAGAACATCGCCAGCTTCTACAAAGAATAATCTGTCCTAACTGGGATGAAGTGTGCAGACTTGGTCAATCGATCTATGATGACCCACACTGAATCCTTCTTAGTTGGCGTTAAAGGCAACCCACTAACAAAATCCATCGTTACTCACTCCTATTTCCATAAAAAATCTTAACCGGCTGTAGCAAACCCAAAGGCAACTAATGCTCAACCTTAACTTGCTGGCATTTCAGACACCAAGCCACGAAATTAGTAACTTCATGCTTCAAACTCGGCCACCAGTATAGTTATCGAAGGTCTCGGTACATTTTATTCCCACCAAGATGCATAGCATAAGGGCTATTATGTGCCTCTCTGAGAATAGACTGCCTTAGATCAATATCGTTCAGATATATGTACCCTTAATCTGTCGGTAGTACTACCACTCTTAATCTGTCGGAACTGAAGACCCAAAGTCTCATCCTCCAGCTGTTTACCCTTAATTTACTCGATCCAAGTTGGTTTGACTTGTAGTTCAGTAAACAAACTCCCATCGTCGAACAAGCTAAGTCGAGCGAACATCGCTCTCAGATCAGTCATCTCCTTACGGCTCAACGCGTCGGCCACCACATTGGCCTTGCCAGGATGATAATCAATAGTACAACCATAATTCTTAAATAGCTCAATCAATTTATGCTTCCTAAGATTCAATTCCTTCTGAGTCAGGAGGTACTTAAGGCTTTTGTGATCAGTGTAGATAATGCACTTTTCACCGTACAGATAATGCCTCCAAATTTTCAAGGTAAAGACTACGACGACCAATTCCAAATCATGCGTCGAATAGTTTGCCTCGTGCGTCTTGAGCTGACGAGATGTATATGCCACAACTTTACCATCCTGTATCAGAACACAACCTAGACTCACATGTGATGCATCACTGTACACTATAAACTCCTTTTCAGATTCAGGCTGTATTAGGACAGAGGCCTGAGTCAGAACAGTCTTGAGCTTCTTTAAGTTCTCTTGCTGCACATCAAACCAGACAAATGGAACACCCTTACGTAGAAGCTTAGTTAAGGGCGCTGCAATCAGTGAGAAACCTTCCATAAACCGTCAATAATAACCTGCCAACTCTAGAAAATTGTAGATCTCAGACACATTCTTAAGTTGTTTCCAATCTAATACGGCCTCAATCTTTCGAGGATCGGCCCGAATCCCCTCAGCAGAGACCACATGACCCAGAAATGTTACTTCACGTAACCAGAACTCGCATTTGCTAAACTTAGCATAGAGCTGCTTTTCTCTCAAAGTCTGAAAAACCATTCTGAGGTGCTCGTCATGCTTATCCTTGGTCTTCGAATAAACCAATATGTCATCAATAAACACTACTAAAACCGATCCAGGTAGGGTGAAACACTCAGTTCATCAAGTCCATGAAAGCTGCTGGTGAATTAGTCAGTCCAAATGGTATTACTAGGAACTTGTAGTGGCCATAACGAGTCCTAAATGTCGTCTTATGCACATCATCCTCCTTAACCCTCAACTGTTGATACCCAGAATGCAAGTCAATCTTGGAGAACACAGACGCCCCTTGGAACTGGTCAAGCAAATCATCAATCTTCAAAAGCGGATACTTGTTCTTAATAACCAACTTTTTTAGTTGCCGGTAATCAATACACATCCTCATGGATCCATCTTTCTTCTTAACAAACAGTACTGGTACTCTCCACGGAGACACACTAGGGCAGATAAACCCACAATCCAACAACTCCTGAATCTGAGCCTTAAGCTCCATAAGCTCCTTCGGTGTCTATCGTCGGTGCCATTTGATAGGGAGCGATAGACACCAAAGTTGTATTAGGGAAAAGCTCAATCCCAAACTCCACTTCTCGATTTAGAGGTAAACCCAGTAGCTCTTCAAGAAAAACTTCTATAAAATCCCTTACAGTGCAGATAACCTCTACAGTAGAGTCCCTAGAAGTGGAAACACTTACGTAGGCCAAGTACGCCACATCCCTTGCGAACTAGTTTCTTAGCCACCACTACAAAAATCACATTAGCCAAATAATCCTAACGTTATCCAATCATGACTACCTTATTATCCTCCTCAGTTCTTAAAAAGACCCACTTAGTTGAACAGTCCAGATTGACACAGTGCTTGACCAACCAGTCCATACCCAGAATTAGGTCGAACTCCCCAAATTGAAGCTCCATTAAGTCAGCCAAGAAGATCGCCCCTTGAACCTCTAACGGTACATCTCTGAATAGCTTATTAACCCTTATAGACTGTCCCAATGGACACAGTACTTATAGTGCTCTCAACCGAAATCCCTAAGTTTTCAGATATGTTGCTAGCTATGTATGAGTGAGTAGACCCTATATCTATCAATATAAAATATGGTACATCAAGAATTAGAAATGTACCCGTAATGACGTCTGGAGCATCTCTGTCTTTTTGGTGTCGTGTAACATAAACTAAAGTAGGCTGCCTCGCCTCAGTCTATCCAGCACCTCTGCCCAGTGCTTTCTATCTACAACCCATACCATTACCACCCCTGGCCTGACCACAGCCTCTTGATGGCTGCTGTGCTACCCTTTATGGCTGGGCAGTACCATTACCCAGAGCTTGCATCTGATCGGCCCTTAACGGACACTCCTTAACGCGATGATCCAATGATCCACTCCTTAGACATGCCTCAATCCTCCTCCAGCCCTCGCCCTGATGGCTTCTACCATAATCGACCCATGGCTGCAGTTCAGTAGCAGTAACTGAGGGCCCAGCTCTAATTGGCCCATCAGATCTGGCCTTTTTATTAGGCCTCTGTACAGAATTCAAGGGCTCTGAATCCTTCTTGTTCTTACCCCACTCTTTATCTCTGTTTTGGCGCTCAACGCACTTAACATCCTCAGCAATCTTTGCCTTCTAGACCAGAACAAAAAAATCTCACTCCCTCTGCGAAGTTATCAGAACTCTCAAATTATCCCTGAGGTCATCCTCAAAGCGGACAAACCTCTCATACTCCGATGCCACTATACTTCGCGCATAGCTGCTCAATTTTAGGAATTCGACCTCATACTCGGCCACTGATCGATCCCTCTGAGTAAGATTCAGTAACTCTCTCCTACGAGCGTCCACATAACCGGCTCCCATATATTTCCTCTAGAAGGCAGTTTTAAAGAATTCCCAAGTCAGACGTTCGGGCTGAGTGCCCTCCCTAACGGTCAGCCACTATTGATAAGCCTCATCTCGCAACAGAGAGACTGCACCCTTTAATTTTTGCTCAATGGTGCAATCTAAATCATCCATAATCTGTTCCATAGCCTCTATCTAGTACTCGACCACATTAGGGCGACTTTAGTGACACCCTTAAAAGGTTCAGCTCTATTAGACTGGAGTTGTTTCGTAACTGACCCACGGTCTTCAGATCCAGTATTACAGCTAGAGACCCTCTCCAATATCCTTAGCATAGCCTGAGACAATGCATCGTCCCCAGCCATGTGATCTTAAGACCTAGTCTCAGTAGCAGGCGACACTGGCGTCTCACTCGTGTCCAGATTTGGCATACTGCCCAGTGAAGAGGAATCAGCTCGAGCACTCTACGACCTCTACCTCGACCTCTAGTACCTCATCCGTGGATACCTTATGCGCTCATGTTTAGTCAGATTTATTTGTATTATGAATTTTATGAATCAGTTACAGTTTCAGTATTTATTAGCAGGTGTTTTATGTAAACAGTTTCAGTATTTCAGAGTGATTTTCGCAAACCGCAGTCTCTATCAGTTTTTCTACAGTCTTAGTCTACTACAGTTTTAGTATACACTATCTAGAGTGTTTTCACAGTATACTATCTATAGTAGTTTTAGAATATACTTTCTACAATATTTTTAATTCAAACTTATCACAGTTTTAGAATACTTATAGGATCGACGCCGGAGACTTGGTTTACCATATTCTTAGTCAAATCATTTCAAAATCAGTTCTTAAAAACCAAGGTTTAAAACCCAAATCCACAGCCGAGTTTTGTAACCTGGCTCTGAAACCACTAAATGTAACATCCTAAACTCGGCCTAGATGTTATGGCCGAATCTGTGATATCACATGGAATGGAATTTAAAATCGTATCAGATATGCATTAGGGCTTTTACCTATCACAGTATCAGTAATACAAATAGTAATCAGTAACAGAGTCCTACCCACCAGCCTCTACACACCATCTCCGTCCATCCCTAAACTCCATGTAGGGTTTAAAACACCCACCCATCCCTACACTCCAAGTAGTACTGAATGCGGCACATAATCAATATGTTGCAGTTGAGCTGCCAGATAATAGACTTAAAGCTTTTCAGTACACTTCCTCCAAATGTCATCATCCTAAGCCAATGTAATGCAAATATACAATATATCATGCTATTATGCAACCATCAGTCATATGTATACGTATATATATCAGTAATCATGCATAATTTATCATACATGATCATGCATAATTTATCATACATGACATACACTCAGATCATACATTTAGGGGTCTAGGTAACGCTTACTAACCCTACAGTAGGTTTACATTCGACTTAGGCGACCCGTGCAACCCTAGGAACCATTTCAAATAAATGGGCTCACACGCCCATGTGGTTTGCCCGTGTAGGCCCACACGCCTAGATTGGCTTCGGTCCGTGTGGATCACACGGCTTGGCCCAAATTCCTACACACCTATGTGGACTATCTGTGTGGGCCTACATACTGGCGTGGCCTAAACGGCCCAAATCAGTCTATCTCGTGTGTCGCACGCGGCCTACCTGGCCATCACACAGTCGTGTCTTGCGTACACGGCTTGGCCTCGTCGATCACACGCCCGTGTTATGGCACACAACCTACCACACGGGTGACACACGCCTGTGTGGTGTTGACAGTGAGGTTTTTGGCTTTCGTTGAAACCTCGTTTTCTGCATTTTCGGGTACACACTTGGTATCGATTCGCTCCGAGAACACTCCCAAGCCTTCCAAAACCTAAAATTATCCATCAAGATGCTGATTTAGTCATTTAAAACCGAAATAAAGTTAGACCCAAATCAAACTATTCATTCAATGAGCAACCAAAACCTTACCTCCAATCAAACGACGGTAAATACCGCAAGACTAAGTCGCCACTAAGTGATTTCAAGCCTCTGAAGCTTCCCCTAACCATCAACCACGATGCCTATCAATAAAAATTAACAAGCGAAACACCAAATACACTGTGCAACTTACCAGTAACGCACGAAAGGAACAATTGTAACACCTCTAACCCATATCCATCGCCGAACTAGGGTTACGAGACGTTACCAAACACAACACAGTTAAATACAATCATTCAAGTCAAAACATGCATAAAAAATATACCAACTTATTTATAATAATTATAAAACTAGATTAGTAACCATCTATTCAATTATGTAAGTCACAATCACATACAAAAGAAATTTATTTATTTATTTATTAAATCACTTATTCGATCCAACTAACAAATATCATATTATATTACGTAAATATTATTACTCCAATAGCTAAATCATATGAACAATAATCACATCATTCAAGTTTCTAGATAATAGTCAAACATATTTTATTTTATCCATTTATAAACGTCTATTTCATAAGTACATTACTAATCAAACCACATACATATATAAATACATCTAAGCGTATTCGTATATATATCAATATAACCAAACCAATAAGTTACTCACAAAACCAATTAAATATGATCATGTCAATGTGACCAAACTGAACATATAAGCATCGAATAAAACTCATATTACCTTTTGTTTTTCCAATACGAAGTTCACTATTCATTTGGTCATTTATTTCAATACATTACTCGAATATAAACATACCTAAAATCATGTTATGTTCAAGGTCACGTTTTCTTTATTTTACCTTACCATTTCATATGCGTATAACCTTCCATGGAAATGAATTAATATACATATATACCAACCATAATTTACACATCAGACCAAATCATTATATACTTATACATATACAAATGCCAAATCATGACTAACTTACTTACATAACATTTATATTTTATCACCTAAACAAATACAAATATATTTATCCAAACACAAAACCTACATACCATGTAATAAAATATCAAAATAAACTCTTATCAAGTTCGGACATAACTGAATTTCCATTTATGCTAAATTTCCCTTCGGTGACGTCAATTCAAATGTCCAACTTTCAATGAACCCCGTGTTTTTTAACATCAACCACTTTTTCCCATCCCAAGTTATTTTATGAACTTTAACTCCCTATCTATACTACAACATAACCTCGAGCCTCTTTCTTATTTCTGTACAGCAGGAAGCGATTCGTTGATTGATGACACATGTAACACCTTAACCAAACATCTCAACCGATTTCACATGTATATTTTATCCTAGCAAGAATCATGGTCGAATCAACTAACATATTTAGGACAATATGTACCTTGACCGATTCATCATCCACATCCAAATTCATCAACCATTATCAATACATATAACACATATAAACGTAATTAAAGTGTCACATACTTTTATAGCATATTAGCCATTTTCGTATGGCTTTATACACAACCCAAAATTAACATTTTCAAAACATACTTTAGCTTATACATGCCATAATCTTTAATTTAACTTATAAAAGTACCCAAAATAGAGGATAGTGTGATGAGCTTCGTAGACGATCCCGAACTTGTAGCTTGACTTCGAAAAATCTATAAAACAGAAACAAATATTCACATAATAAGCTACTATAGCTTAGTAAGCTATAAGCAAATAAACAACTAATAATATAACTATCTCATGGTAAATTTAATTGAACTATACTAATATGAGTATACATAGTCTCAAACTACCACATCCATTCATGACATTTCATTTTATACAAAATTCTCACCTTGGCCGAATACCTATAAAACCAACATAAATAATTCATATTCCATTTACAAGCCAAGACATCATTAAACAATCAAATTCACATATATTCATAACTTCTACTCAAGCATCATAATATATATACCATCGTATGTACATTATCCAAATGACCGAATATACTTGGTACCATTAATAAACATACCATATATCATTCGAAGACAAACACAGTACATTTATGTTCATCCTCATAGATTTCAATTATTATAAAAAAATTTCACCATCCGTACTTATTCAATAAGACATTATAACAAATAGTAATTACTTACTTACCTTGACTTGGTAACAAACGAATTCATACCTGGCATTTAGATCGTTTTACCTTTTTAAACATAGCTTATCATTGCCCAATGAACCATTCAGAATTGGATAGGACACTCGAATAATCACATAAATCGTACAAAGCCAATGTCCCAGACGTGGTCTTACATGTAACCTCAAACGATGCCACTGTCCCAGACAGGGTCTTACTCGTAAACACATATCGGAATCACAAATCGATGCCATGGACTTACTCGCACACATATATTAGTATCCTATGTCATGACATATGTATCCTTGTTATTCCTAAGGTTCGTACCGGACTTTCGAACGTCGTATCTCGGTCGAATCGGACTCGAAAGCGTAGTAGCCACATTTATTCACATTCAGCCACAATATATTTAGTTTATAATATTCCATAACAGCAAGTAATTATAACATTAAACTACCAATAAACACGTCTATTTGCTTATAAACTTACCTCGGACGTCATAAAAAGGGACGGGGCTGCTAGTCGGCAACTTTCATTTTTCCCTGATCCAAATCCGATTTCTTTGGTTCTTGATCTAAGCATATTCAAATTAAGCTCATTCAAACATATTTTCATTCACTTTTGTCCAAAAACACACAAATAAGAAAATTACCATTTTGCCCCTAACATTTAAAATATTTTCAATTTAGTCCCTATTGCATAAAACACAAAATACACAAATTTTGGCTACACTCTAGTTAGGCCGAATGCTCCCTATATACATACAAGTCCATATTTTTCATCAATTTCATAATTTAGTCCCTCAACTTTTTATTTTTTCTATTAAGTCCTAATTACTCAAAATCATCAAAAATTCCAATACAAAATATGTTAACCCAACACCTATCTTTCATATTTCATCATCAAACAATAAAAATCACAAGCTCTCATCAATGGCATAACTTAAAATATTCATCAAAGTTCAAAATTTAAGCATGGGTTTTGTAGTACTCGAAGCAACGATCTCAAAAACATAAAAATTATTAAAAATCGAGCTAAACACATACCTTAATCAAGCTTGAATATAACCGAACCCTAGCTTTTTGTTTTGTTTTCTTTCTTGCTTAAGTTTCTGCAATGGAAGTATATGAGCACTTAGGATAATTTTAAGATATAACATATAACATATATTATATAATTTATAACTTGGTTTCCTAAATTACCCCTTTTAAAATTATAACCAAGCTTTATGTTATAAACCCTTTTTCATCTATTAAATAAATTAATGGACATGAGTTGGCTTTCAATTTCATGCATTACAATATAAATATATATTTACACATAATATTTTATTATAAAATAAAGCTTAATTTTACATATATGTATAACTTAAATAAAATAATATAAAAACTATTAAATTTTTACCACCACTGTACCACTTATAAAGACATGGGCTATTTACAACTTAAGGGCTTCCATTGAAAAAGCTATTACTAATTCAGTCCTTACAATTAAAACTATCAAATTTTCAATTTATGCGATTAAGCCCTTTTGTTTAATTGGACACCCAAATGACAAAATTAAATCACGAAAATTTCACAAATATAAATTCACACAAAATAAACATAGAAAATAATTTTTAAATATTTTTTGACTAGAATTCATGGTCTCAAAACCACCGTTCCGATTAGGGTCTAAATCGGGCTGTTACAACTCTCCCTCCTTAGGGATTTTCGTCCCCAAAAATCTTACCGGTGAATGGGTTCAGATAACGTTATCTCATTGTATCCTCTAGCTCCCATGTTGCTTCCTCAACTCTGTGCTGACGCCACAATACTTTAACTAATGGAATCTTTTTATTCCGCAACTTTTTAACCTCACGAGTCAATATGCGAATTAGTTCTTTTTTGTAGGTCATATCGGGTTAAATTTCAATCTCAGATGGACTAATCACATGTGAAGGATCAGATCGATACCTCTGAAGCATTGAAACGTGGAATACATTGTGGATCTTTTCTAACTCAGGTTGCAATAACAGTCTGTAAGCAACCGGCCCGATACGCTCCATAACCTCATACGACCCAATAAACCTCGGACTCAATTTGCCTTTACGACCGAATCTGAGTATTTTCTTCCACGGTGAGACTTTCAAGAAGACTTTGTCTCCAATCTGAAACTCTATATCTTTACGTTTCAAGTCCGCATAAGATTTTTGACGATCTGATGCTGCTTTTAAACTTTCAGGATCACTTTCACTTTCTGTTCAGTTTCTCTGATCAAATCGACTCTGTGTATCTTATTTTCATTGAGCTCAGACCGGTACAATGGCATACAACATTTACGACCATACAAAGCCTCATAAGGTGCCATTTTGATACTCGATTGATAACTGTTATTATATGCAAATTCAATCAGAGGCAGGTATCGTTCCCACGTACCTTCGAACTCGAGAATGCAACATCTCAACATATCCTTAAGTATCTGAATAATTTTCTCAGACTGGCCATCTGTTTACGGATGGAAAGCAGATCTGAAATGTAATTTCGTACCTAGTGCATCTTGCAGTTTCTTCCAAAACTGCGATGTAAACCTCGGATCTCTATTCGAAACAATGGATATAGGCATACCATGTAATCTCACAATCTGAGAGACATACAATTCAGTGAACTTATCCAGTGAGTAATCTCTACATATCGGAACAGAATGAGCCGATTTAGTCAATCTATCAACAAGAACCCAGATTGCATCTTTCTTGCTCGGTATCACCGGTAAACTAGATACAAAATCTATCATAACTCTATCCCATTTCCACTCAAGT
Organism: Gossypium hirsutum; assembly: GCF_007990345.1. Classification (NCBI taxonomy): domain Eukaryota; kingdom Viridiplantae; phylum Streptophyta; class Magnoliopsida; order Malvales; family Malvaceae; genus Gossypium; species Gossypium hirsutum. The sequence continues at coordinate 99,824,325 of NC_053436.1, read as the reverse complement.
ATCATGATAGGCTGAAGTAATCCTGAAGGCACCTGATGTTCAGCTTTTACTTGTTGACAGACTAAACATCTTGCAACAAAGTCAAAAATGTCTCGTTTCATACCATGCCACCAGTAAAGCTATTTCAAATTATTATACATCTTCGTACTACCTGGGTGAACAGATAATCGACTACTATGTGCTTCATTCAAAATCATCTGAATCAACTTTAAATTTCCTCAAAACAAATATCTGGTCTCTGAATCTCAAACAATCATCAGCATCAATTCTAAACTCTGAATCAGCATCCGTCTCACACTGAGCTCGTTTTGCAATCAATTCATTATCAACCTTCTGGGCATCACATATTTGTTGAACAAATAATGGTCTAACTTTCAATTCAACTACTATCAAACCATCATCAGACATGGCCAAATGTGTATTCATTGCACGCAAAGTAAATAGTGACTTTCGGCTTAAAGTATCAGCAACAACGTTAGCCTTTCCCTGGTGATAATCAATTACAAGCTCGTAGTCTTTTAGTAATTCTAACCATCAGCGTTGTCTCAAATTCAAATCTTTCCGAGTCTTCCAATATCTCAGGCTTTTATGATCAAAATAAACATGACATTTCTCACCAAACAGATAGTGACGCCAAATTTTCCGTGCAATGACAATGGCTGCCAGTTCTAAGTCATGTGTGGGATAGTTCTTTTCATGTGGCTTTAACTGTCTCGAGGCATAAGCTATCACTTTGCCTTCCTGCATCAGAACACACCGAAACCATTTAATGATGCATCACTATAAATAATAAATTCTTTACCTGATTCTGGGTGAACTAGCATTGGAGCTTCAGTCAAAAGGACTTTCAATTGTTCAAAACTTTTCTGACACTTATCTGACCACTCAAACTTAACGTCTTTCCGCAGTAGCTTTGTCATCGGAGTTGCAATCATAAAAAAACCTTTCATGAATGGTCTGTAATAACCGTCAAGTCCCAAAAAGCTTCGGACTTCAGAAACATTCTTTGGAGATTTCCAATCCAGTATAGCTGAAATTTTGCTCGGATCAACCCAAATACCTGATGCTGATACCACATGGCCCAGAAAACTGACTTCATTTAACTAGAACTCACATTTACTAAATTTCGCATATAACTGCTTATCTCGTAAAGTCTGCAACACAAGTATCAGATGTTCAGCATGTTCAGCTTCATCACGAGAGTAGATCAAAATGTCATCTATAAACACAACCACAAACCGGTCCAAATATGGTCTGAAGATTTTATTCATCAAATCCATGAAAACAGCAGGTGCATTGTGAGTCCGAAAGGCATAACCAAAAACTCATAATGTCCATACCTCGCTCTGAATGCAGTCTTTGGCACATCTGAATCTTTAACTCGTAACTGATAGTAGCCTAATCTCAAATCTATCTTCGAAAATACTGTAGCCCATTTCAGTTGGTCAAATAGATCATCAATCCGTGGTAACGTATACTTATTCTTTATAGTCACCTTATAAAGCTATCTGTAATCGATGCACATTCTCATAGTTCTGTCTTTCTTTTTCACAAACAACACAGGTGCACCCCACAGAGAGAAACTCGATCGCGTGAAACCTCTATCTGTCAATTCTTGTAACTAAGCTTTCAATTCTTTTAATTCTGTAGGTGCCATTGTGTATGGAGCTATGGATATCGAAGTCGTCCTAGGCATTAACTTAGTACGAAACTTTACTTTTCGAATAGGTGGTAAATTCAGTAATTCTTCAGAAATACATCCAGATACTCACATACAACAGGTACTAATTCAATATTTCTTTCAGCCGCTTTACTGTCGAGTACATAGGCAAAATAAGCTTCACACCCTTTTCTCACATATTTTTGAGCTAGCATCGAAGATATCATTGCTGGTAAACCATACAAATCACTAGATAGATCAATGGTCTTTCTTTTATAGTTCACAACAGCATCATGTAAAGTCAACCAATCCATACCCAGAATTATATCAAACTCATCAAATGACAGCAACATCAAATCAGCCAGAAAGCACAGATCTTGAACCTTCAAGGGACAATTCTTGCACACTTTATCAACCATAACACATCGGCCCAAGGGGTTTGACACTCTAATCACAAACTCAGTAGACTCAACAGGTAGAGTCTTGCTGAATACTAATGTCTCACATACATAAGAATGAGTAGAACCAGGATCAATCAATGCAATTACATTAGTATCATAAAGAGTAAATGTACCATTAATAACATCTGAGGATGAAGCCTCCTCTCGTACACGTATGGCATAGACTCTAGCAGGTGCGCGAGCCTCAAATCTAATTGCTGTATCTTTAGTCCCTTTCTGACTACCACTCATATTACCAACATTTTTGGGTGGTCTACCTCGGGCTACAGTGTTACCCGATCTCGTATTTTGCACCAGATTTTTTTCAGCTAACATTGGGCAGTCTCGAATATAATGATCTGTCGATCCACATTTAAAACAGTCCCGCTCGTTGATGTTGTTTACCACAGTGCTTACACTCAGGTTGATTTGATCTAACATTACCCACACTCGCTACTGAGGTAGCTTTCGAGCTCACCGGTGGTCTATTCTGATCCCGTCTGGAGTAACCTGAAGTGGCTTTAGAACGGCTAAAATCATCTTGGAACTTCTTTGGTGCCGACTGAACTGACCTGCTAAATGATCTCTTACGCAAGTCTCTTGCTTCAAAATCAGCTTTCTTTTTCTCTTTCCTGAGCTCCTAAGCCTTACAGGCTCGCTCAACAAGTAACACAAATTCTTTTATCTCAAGTATGCCAACTAACAGCTTAATTTCTTCATTCAGCCCATCTTTAAATCTTTTACACATTATGGCTTCAGTGGAAACACACTCTCGAGCATATCGGCTAAGTCTCACGAATTTTCGCTCATACTCTGTCACTGTCATCCTACCCTGTTTCAGCTCCAGAAATTTTTTACGCTTTTGGTCGATAAATCTCTGACTGATATATTTTTTACGGAACTCAAACTGAAAGAATTCCCAGGTCACCTGCTCTCTCGGAACTACTGATACTAGGGTATTCCACCAGTGATATGCTGTGTCTCAGAGCAAGGATATAACAAATTTTAAACATTTATCTGGGGTACGGGATAGCTCATCAAACACAGGGATGGTATTATCAAGCCAGAACTCAGCCCGTTCAGCATCATCATTATCAGTGGCCTTAAACTCTTCAGCTCCATGTTTTCTGATTTTATCAATAGGTGGTTTACTCAATCGCAACGGATCACTTTCTTGAGGTACAACAGGCACGAAAGATGGATTAGTCAGGGGTGGAGGTTGTTGTACAGTCGGGTTAGTCCGGATATATTGAGTGAACCAGTCATTCATCATTTGATAAAGGGCTTGTTTAGCCTCACTTTCTTGATTAGTCGAAGTCGGTCGAAAATAAGCCTGCGCTGTCCCCTGCGCGGGAGCAAGCGCTACACTCTCGACATCATCAGCTACAACTCTGTCGGGATCCATTTACTATATGAAAACACATTTCAAATGTCAGAAGTCATAACACTATCACAATATATAATTATGGCATGTATAGCTAAACTTACACGCGGTACGTTAGTCTTAGAACCGACTAAATCGTAGCTCTGATACTAATAAAATGGAACATCCCTAATCCGTATCCATTGCTGAACATGGGTTACGAGATGTTACCGAACATAATACCGTTAAATACAATCATTCAAGTCAAAACATGCATAAAAATTATACCAACTTATTTATAATAATTATAAAACTAGATTAGTAACCATCTGTTCAATTATGTAAATCACAATCACATACAAAATAAATTTATTTATTTATTTATTAAATCACTTATTCGATCCAACTAACAAACATCATATCATATTACATAAATATTATTACTCCAATAGCTAAATCATATGAACAATAATTACATCATTCAAGTTTCTAGATAATAGTCAAACATATTTTATTTTATCCATTTATAAACGTCTATTTCATAAGTACATTACTAATCAAACCACATACATATATAAATACATCTAAGCATATTCGTATATATATCAATATAACCAAACCAGTAAGTTACTCACAAAACCAATCAAATATGATCATGTCAATGTGACCAAACCGAACATATAAGGAATAAAACTCATATTACCTTTTGTGTTTCCAATACGAAGTTCACTATTCATTTGGTCATTTATTTCAATGCATTACCCGAATATAAACACCTAAAATAATGTTATGTTCAAGGTTACATTTTCTTTATTTTACCCTACCATTTCATATGCGTATAACCTTCCATAGAAATGAATTAATATACATATATACCAACCATAATTTACACATCAGACCAAATCATTATATACTTATACATATACATATGCCAAATCATGACTAACTTACTTACATAACATTTATATTTTATCACCTAAACAAATAAAAATATATTTATCCAAACACAAAACCTACATACCATGTAATAAATATATCAAAATAAACTCTTATCAAGTTCAGACATAACTGAGTTTCCATTTATGCTAAATCACGTGTAACACCTTAACCAAACATCTCAACTGATTTCACTTGTATATTTTATCCTAGCAAGAATCATGGTCGAATCAACTAACATATTTAGGACAATATGTACCTTGACCGATTCATCATCCACATCCAAATTCATCAACCATTATCAGTACATATAACACATATAAATGTAACTAAAGCGTCACATACATTCATAGCATATTAGCCATTTTCACATGGCTTTATACACAACCCAAAATTAACATTTCCAAAACATGCTTTAGCTTATACATGCCATAATCTTTAATTTAACTTATAAAAGTACCCAAAATAGAGGGTAGTGTGATGAGCTTCGTAGACGATCCCGAACTTGTAGCTTGACTTCGAAAAATCTATAAACAGAAACAAATATTCACATGATAAGCTATTATAGCTTAGTAAGCTATAAGCAAATAAACAACTAATAATATAACTATCTCATAGTAAATTTAACCGAACTATACTAATATGAGTATACTTAGTCTCAAACTACCACATTCATTCATGACATTTCATTTTATACAAAATTCTCACCTTGGCCGAATACCTATAAAACTAACATAAATAATTCATAATCCATTTACAAGCTAAGACATCATTAAACAAACGAATTCACATATATTCATAACTTCTACTCAAGCATCATAATATATATACCATCGTATGTACATTAATGACCGAGTATACTTGGTACCATTAATAAACATACCGCATATCATTCGAAGACAAACACAATGCATTTATGTTCATCCTTATAGATTTCGATTATTATAATAAAATTTCTCCATCCGTACTTATTCAATAAGACATTATAACAAATACTAATTACTTACTTACTTACCTTGACTTGGTAACAAACTAATTCATACCTGGCATTTAGCTTGTTTTACCTTTTTAAACATAGCTTATCATTGCCCGATGAACCATTCAGAATTGGATAGGACACTCGGATAATCACATAAATAGTACAAAGCCAACGTCCCAGACATGGTCTTACATGTAACCTCAAACGATGCCACTGTCCTAGACAGGGTCTTACTCATAAACACATATCGGAATCACAAATCGTTGCCATGGACTTACTCGCACACATATATCGTATCCTATGTCATGACATATGTATCCTACTTATTCCTAAGGTTCATACGGGGCTTTCGAACGTCGTATCTCGGTCGAATCGGACTCGAAAGTGTAGTAGCCATATTTATTCACATTCAGCCACAATATATTTAGTTTCTAATATTCCATAACAATAAGTAATTATAAAATTAAACTACCAATATACACTTATATTTGCTTATAAACTTACCTCGGATGTCGTAAAACGGGACGGGGCTGCTAGTCGATAACTTTTGTTTTTCCCCGATCCAAATCCGATTTCTTTGGCTCTTGATCTAAACATATTAAAATTAAGCTCATTCAAACATATTTTCATTCACTTTTGTCCAAAAACACAAAAATAGGAAAATTACCATTTTGCCCCTAACATTTGAAATTTTTTCAATTTAGTCCCTATTGCATAAAACACAAAATACACAAATTTTGGCTACACTCTAGTTAGGCCGAATGCTCCCTATATACATACAAGTCCATATTTTCCATCAATTTCATAATGTATTCCCTCAACTTTTTATTTTTGCAATTAAGTCCTAATTACTCAAAATCATCAAAAATTCCAATACAAAATATGTTAACGCAACACGTATCTTTCATATTTCATCATCAAACAATAAAAATCACAAGCTGTCATCAATGGCATAACTAAAAATATTCATCAAAATTCGAAATTTAAGCATGGGTTTTGTTGTACTCGAAGTAATGATCTCAAAAACTTAAAAATTATCAAAAACTGAGCTAAACACATACCTTAATCAAGTCTGAATATAACCGAACCCTAGCTTTTTGTTTTGTTTTCTTTCTTGCTTAAGTTTTGGCAATGGAAGTATATGAGCACTTAGGATAATTTTATGATATAACATATAACATATATGATATAATTTATAACTTGGTTTCCTAAATTACCCCTTTTAAAATTATAACCAAGCTTTATGTTATAAACCCTTTTTCGTCTCTTAAATAAATTAATGGACATGAGTTGGCTTTCAATTTCATGCATTATAATATAAATATATATATACACATAATATCTTATTATAAAATAAAGCTTAATTTTACATATATGTATAACTTAAATAAAATAATATAAAAACTATTAAATTTTTACCTACCATGGTACCACTTATAAAGACATGGGCTATTTACAACTTAAGGGCTTCCATTTAAAAAGCCATTACTAATTCAGTCCTTACAATTAAAACTATCAAATTTTCAGTTTATGCAATTAAGCCCTTTTGTTTAATCAGACACCCAAATGACAAAATTAAATCACGAAAATTTCACAAATATAAATTCACACAAAATAAATAGAGAAAATAATTTTTAAATATTTTTTCTGACTCAGATTCATGGTCCCAGAATCATCGTTCTGATTAGGGTTTAAATTGGGCTGTTACACAACTTAATAAGACGCAAAAATTCAACAGTAAAAAGAAAAATGAAGAGACTAGATTTGTGGAGAAAAGGGAAGAAATGAAACGGCCAAGAACCTTAAGAATGAGAGAAAAACATCAAAACCCCAGTAAAATTCGACGGGGAAGAGAAAAAATTTGAAAAAAAGATGATACACATCCCTTAAAACTCTTCCCTACTAACTACACAATCTCAACCACTCAGAATCCCACTCCCTCAAGACTCTAATCAGAGACCAAGTAAAAAGAGTAACATTCACACTTACGCAGAGATTCAAACACAGGACCTTCAGCAATCCCACACTCAACTAAACCACTAGACCAGCAGGCCCATTCTGACATGTTTTTACAAATAACTTAATTTAAGCCCATTGAACAGGGATAGAGCTTAATTCCAAAAATAATCAAAATTTTCCAAAGCTAAGGCTTTAACTTGGGACCTCTTATACACACCTAGAACACTTAACCACTGAAGTAGATACACTATTGTGTCACTTTTTAATAAAAACAAAAATAAGAAATTTGGGGCTTTACATTGTTGCTCCTAAAGAATCAATTGATTAATCGAGCATAGATGAATCTAAGTGGTGCATGATTCAACCTCCCTTTCTGGAGAGATTTGCTAAGACTAACAAGGTAAATGAAGAAGAAGAAATACTTGAGATGTTTCAAAAAGTCTTGGTAAATATTCTTTTACTTGGTGCTATTAAACGAATACCTCAATATGCTAAATTTCTCAAAGAATTGTTTACCAACAAGAAAAAGTTGAGAGGTAATAAGAAAATAAATATGGGGAAGAATATATCTGTCGTTCTCCAAAAGAAATTTCCTCCTAAGTGTGAAGATCCAGACATGTTCACTATTCCTTGCATAACAGGTAAGGTGAGAATTAACTATGCCATGTGTGATCTCGGCGTTTCAATAAATATCATGCATTCATCTCTAAATTTTGGACCATAAAAAGGAACATGTGTGATAATTCAGTTAGTTGATAGATCGTGGTTTACCTTGAGGGGGTCTTAGAAAATGTTTTGGTGCAATTTAATGGGTTGATCTTTCCTGTCGATTTTTATGTACTTGATATGAAAATTGATTTTACCCTTCATCCTGTACAAATTTTTTTAGGAAGACCTTTTTTGAAAATATCTAGAACTAAAATTGACATGCATGAAGGTACGATGACTATGAAATTTGATGTTGAGGTAACTATGTTTAATATTTATGATTCTATTAAAAATCTGAGTGTTGTATCTTGTGTTTTTGCTATTATGTAGTAACAACATGTTTTTCAGTAATGTCGAAAATAGTGGTTTCGGGACCATAGTTCCAACGAGTGAGTCCGTAAATATTATTATTTAATATTATAATTGTAATATCCTGAATTCGGGCTTAATCAGAATAGTGGTTTCGTGACCACAAATCTGAGATAGAAATAATTATTTTATAATTATTTTGATGATTATGATATGACTGCATGATTGTGTGAAAATTTCGTGATGAAATTCTATGCCTAAAGTGCTTAAATTGAAAGTAGGGACTAAATCGAATAAGTTGCAAAATTTGCATTCTAGAAGTTTTTAGTATGAAATTGCATTGAAATATTAATTAGGAGATCTTAAATAGCAATTTGACCAATTTTAAGTTCATGGACAAAATTAGGACATGGAAGGAATTTTTGGAAAGTTTAGTAGTAAGGGCATTTTGGTCATTTAGTTATTAAAATGAATTAAAAACAAAATTAAAAGCCAATTTTTGTCCATCTTCTTCATTAGGCCGAATTTTCAAGGGTTCTCCATAGTTAGGGTTTGTTTCAAGCTTCCAAGCTCCATAGTAAGTGATTCCAAGCCCCGTTTTTAATGTTCTTTACGTTTTTGGAATCCCGGTAGCTCGATTAAGCTTATGTTAGCAATAATTCAACCTAGGGTTTATATTTGGAAAAATACCCATAGGTGAAATTTGTGTATTTTGATGTTTTATGATAGAATATGGGGTTTTAAATTATGTTAGACAACTTGTGCTACTCGGTTTTGAGTGAAAACGAGTAAAAGGGCTTAATCGGCAAAAATACCTAATAGTCTCTAGTATATGTTAGAGTAAGAATTTGATGTTGCCATAGAAGGGGAAAATGATCAGCATGTTATAAAACATAAGAAAAAGGAATAAAGTTTAATTCCCGAGCCTAGGGTTAAAAGTGTAATTATGCAAAAGTTTAGGGGCAAAAATGTAATTTTCCAAAGTTCGTATTAAATGTTGTTTTGATGAATGTATGTATTAAATAAGATTAATTTGGCATTGTAGATCAAGAGAAACGAGATTCAAGTCGCGATCGAGGAAAAGAAAAGATTGTGGACTAAATTGCAAAATCTTTATATTTTGGTACCAAGGTAAGTTCATGTGTAAATAATGTAGCATAATTGTTATTTTAAAGTTATTGATGTTAATTATATGATACGCTGATTTTTAATCGAGAAATATTATGCTTTGTGGTTAATGTTGAGTAATATGCAAATTATGTTTACTACTTGATAAATATGAATTGCTACTGAGTATCGGTTCCAATATTCCATGGAAGACGACAAATGTGATATCGAGGGAAAAAGCCCGTTTGAACCTTAGGAATAGATTAGGATACAAGTGACATGTCACTAGGATGGTTGAGCATCCGAACTCGTTGAGTTGATCCGAGTTCGTGAGATGTAACTAGGCATCCGAACTTGTTGAGTTGAGTCCGAGTTCACTTATGGATGCGAACGCCCGAGCTCGTTGAGTTGAGTCCGAGTTCACTTAGGGGCGGGTTACATGATTTCTTGATTACATATGAGGCACTTATGTGCAAATTATCCGTGTATCCGAGTTGTATTCCGATGTGTTCAAAGGGTGAAATTTCTAGTGAAATGGAAGAACACTTAAGGTGCAAGCGACGTTTTGGTAAGTGTTGTGAAATGGACACTTTGGACAGGTATGTTCTTAACCCTCGGGTTGAAAATAGATACAACAACGAAAAGGTGGTAAGATGATGAATGATGTTTAGAAATGTGATATATGTTTTGGTGATACCATGCTAAAGTTGTTTGGTATATTTGTATTGTTATGTTACTTGTTATTTACATATAACTTACTAAGCATTTATGCTTACTCCCTCCTCTTTATTTACTGTAGTTTTGAACAAGCCAGCTCGGGAATCGGGACAGGTCGAAGGTTCGATCACACTATCCAAAGGACTTTCATCTGGGTAAATGGCTTGTAAAACTTAAGTATGGCATGTATAGCAACATACTTATTTTGTGTAAATAATTTTATGATATGGCCATGATTGGTTGAGAAAATTTTTGATATTGATAAATCATGGTGATGGTTAAATTTATATCATGTTTGATATCATGGAAGTTTAATAGGTTATCTAGTTCATAACAACTCATGAAAAGATGAAATTTGCCTTAAAACAGAATATTGCTGCAGCAATGACATGAATTTGAAAAATCACTAAAAATAGTATAAATGGAATTAAATGATGAGAAAGTTATGAAATTGAAGCATAATGAGTCTATTTTCATATGGATAAAAAAAACAGGCATATAAATTATACTTTATGAGATATTTGAAACCTTGTGAAACAGGGCCAGAGTGATTTCTGGGTCCTCTGTTCTGACTTTAGAAATTCATAATAAATTGTACAAAAATAATTATAAGTTTTTATTTATATGTAAAGATTCCTTATGGAGTCTAGTTTTAATAGAAACAAACCTCATAGTCATTATTTAAATTCTGTATAGAGAGATATCTGATTCGTAATACACAGAGGTCAGAGCAGTTGAACCCTGAAACAGGGGAGACTTTAACTAATAAACTGTACTAATTGGCCCAACCAAAAATTCTAGAAACAAATTAGTAAATATATATATAAGTCTAGATGTAGGAAATATTTACGGATTTTGATTTTGAGTTTCGTAACTCGAGATATGATTTTTCTTGTAACTGTGACGCGGGTAGCTAGAAAGTTGTGAATGTAGAAACAAATGATTTGAAGTTCTTAATTTGATAAATTATGTTCGGTAACTCCTCAAGCTCGACTCTGGCGACGATTTCGGGCGTGGGGGCATTACAACAATAATATTTACGAGTTAAATAAGATGTTATTATTGATGGTCGCTAAACTAACTAAAAATTTGACTTAAGGCAAGTGCACCTATCGAACAGTAGTATAGTTATGGTGAGACCGAAAATATCGTATCCACGACGACTAAAAGTACTAGTAATTACTATCTTTTTATTATCTAGCCTAAAATTTAAGAGAATGTTTTTAAACTAAACTAATTATCTAATTAACTAAGATTACGATAGAGATGAAAGTTGGAAAATACTTTTTGGAAAATCGTTAGAGAAGACAATACCCAAGGAAAAATCCACCTAGACTTCACTTATTATCTTTGAATTACATAATTTATTCACTTGACTTAGTCCGTAGAAATCCCTAATTTATGTTAATATCCCTTTCGAGACTAAAAACAACTGACTCTAGGTTGGTTAATCAAAATCTCTTTCTAATTAAAAGCCTTATTGTCGCATTAACTCGATCTATGGATTCCCTTATTAGATTTGACTCTAATCCGACAGATTTATGTCGTCCTATCTCTAGGATTGCATGCAACTCCGCTTAATTACGAATAATCTACTCTTAAATAGAGACTTTTTCTCTACTGAATAAGCACATAAAAAATCTGAATTAATATCCTGGAATATTAAAGCAAGGGTTAAATTCACAATTAAGAATAAGAACAAGTATTTATTCTATAACTCAAATAATAATAAGATCTGTCTTAGGTTTTATCTCCCTTAGGAATTTAGTGTAACACCCCGAACCCGAGACCGACACCGGAGTCGGACACGAGATGTTAACAAACTTTGAAAAAAATTTTCCAGACACTGCCCAGTCTGAGTACTAGTCGCTTCAAAAATCATATCTTGAGTTTCACAACTCGAAAATCAGTTTTGTGATTTTTCCCTGAAACTAGACTCATGTCCCCACCTATGTATTTTTTTCTAGAATTTTTGGTCGGACCAATTAGTACAGTTTATTAGTCAAAGTCTCCCATGTTACAGGGGTCGACTACACTGACCCTTTCCCATTACGACTGGGATATCTCTCTGCACAGAGCTTCAATACTGATGCCGTTTGTTTCTATGGAAACTAGACTCAGAGAGGAATCCATACATATATGGTATGACCCCTAATTATCTCTGGTCAATTTATAGTGAATTTCTAAAGGCGGAACAGGGAATCCAGAAACTGTTCTGGCCCTGTTCCACAAAAACCCGAATATATCTTACTGTACTGTTCCTATGATTGTTTCGTTACTTCCATATGAAAGTAGATTCATCAAGGTTCGATTACATAATTTATTCACTATTTAATTCCACTCCTACGAATTCTTGTGATTTTTCCAATCCACACCACTGCTGCTATCAGCTTCTGTTTTCAAAGTAACCTTACCTAATTTGGGGTTTCATGGACCAACTAGGGCCTTGTCATACAAGCCCACATATGATCATACTTAGCCATTCTAGTGGCTGATCATTTGCTCAACACTTCCATTCCAACTATAGTTACATCATGAAACCATCTATACATTCATAAATACGAATGGTCTAATGCCATACTCCACTTCTACAAGCCATTTTCGCATGGCTGTACACTTATACATTTCATAAAGTACTCGAAAGACAACAATGGGTAGTCCTATACATGCCATATCAAAATTCAACCAAAATAGTACCCAAAAGAGCCTTGGATAGTGTGGGCGACTTCGACTTCAAGATCCCGAGTCCGATAGCTGGAGAACCAAAAATCTATAAAACAGAGGAGCAATGTAACGAGTAAGCAATTTATGCTTAGTAAGTTTGAGCAAGGAATTCCAGCATGCACAAAGAATAGCACACATTTAGCTAAACGGAATATTTCATAATACGCAATTTACCGATATCAAACTTGCTTCACAACATTAACAACCCTTATGTACATACACAATAAACTAACTTGGCCGAAGGCCGGTAGCTCGTTTATCAACTGAGCGAACATTTATTTGTAAGGGCTCAATTAAATTTAACACATACGTAACATATCCCCATATTGGGATGTTTTTCGAGTATTCGCTGGAATTTTACAGCAAGCTCATTCATTACCAAATCACGTACCTTCGGGATTTAACCGGATATAGCTCCTCGTTCAAATGCCTTCGGGACATAGCCCGGTTTTAGTAACTCACACAATGCCTTCGGGACATAACCCGGATTTAACAACTCGCACGAATGCCTTCGGGACTTAACCCGGATTTAATAACTCGCACGAATGCCTTCGGGACTTAACCCGGATTTAATAACTCGCACGAATGCCTTTGGGACTTAACCCGGATTTAGTATCTCGCACAAAGGCCTTCGGATCTTAGTCCGGATATATTCACTTAGCACAAAGCCTTCGGGACTTAGCCCGGACAGCATTCAATTAATCATGCACATTCACATTTCATTTTCATTTACGAAACTCAAACACAAGGCACATATCGTCCTTGCACATTCGGCTCAATAGCCACACATAGAGCATGATTTAATCACATTGTAATTTAAGCTCTCTTACTCAAGAACTTACCTCGGGTGTTGTCGAACGATTCCGCTAGCTATTCAACCACTTTTTCCTTCCCTTTATCGGATTTATTTCCCCTTTGCTCTTGAGCTTAATCAAACAAATAAATTGATTTCATCATTTAGGCATCAAAAAGATGAACACAAGGCACTTAGCCCATATTTATACATTAGACATTAAAGTCTCATACATGCAAAAATCATGCATCAACACAACATATTAGCTAATTTCTTTCCCCTTGGCCGAATATGCATGTCTAGTTTTGGGGTCGATTTCAACACTTAATACACACATATACACACTAGTAAAGCATCCTCCCCCTTTTCATCAATTTAACACATGTATTGCTCATTAACATGCAAAGTTACATTCAGCCTTAGCACACATCTTGCTAGCCGATTCTTCTCCATTTAGCAACCAATGCACATATGTGCTCACACAAAAATGCTAAAAAGGAGGTTCAAGAATCATCAAGCCATCATCACATGCATCATTAACAAGCTTCATATTTTGCATGCAATGGCATTAACACAACCTCCACCTAGGCCGAATCTTAACTCATCCTCATACCTCATCACCACAACATCAAACATCAACCAAGAATGATGCATCCATGGTCAAGTGCCATTTCCATCACATAGCAAGATTTAGACCATGGGCTAGGTAGAACTCAAGCTAACAACTAAATCATGCATGCATCTCATGAAATATCATCAAACATACCTTAGCCTAGCTACATGCATGGCCGAATCTCTTCACCTTTCTTCTTCTTTCCTCCTTAAAATTTTTGGCCAAGGATGAACCAAAGGATGAGAAATTTTTTTCTTTGTTTTTCTTTCTAATTTAGGCTAAAATGAAGGTGAGAAAGGATGAACACAAATTTTTCTCCTTTCTTCTCTTTAGCTCACGGCAATGGGGGGGCAACTACACATTTTTTTTTCTTTTGTTTCCATTTCTTTATTACCCATACTCCTTATTTTATTCTTCCATTAACAAAACATGTTTCATGACATGTTTTGCCCATCATTCCTTGTCATGGCCGGCCACTACTCATTAGGGGGGAAATTTGACATGCAAGTCCCCCCTTTGTCCACATGCACTAATAGGTCCTCACACATTGACCTATCACATTTTAGAATTTTCTCACATAAGTCCTATTGACTAAATTCACATGAAATCAACCAAATTGAAGCTTGAAATTTTCACACATTCATAATTACATATTCTAGACAATAAGTATCACATTCAAACATTTCGGTGACTCGGTTTAGCGGTCCCGAAACCACTTCCCGACTAGGGTCAACTTTGGGCTGTCACAACTCTCCCCCACTTAAGAAATTTTCGTCCCCGAAAATCTTACCGGTAAATAGGTTTGGGTATCGTTCTTTCATCGAGCTCTCGGTCTCCCAAGTTTCTTCCTCGATCCCGTGTTTGAGCCATAACACCTTTACTAGCGGAACTCTTTTGTTTCGCAACTCCTTCACTTCACGAGCTAGGATACGCATCGGTTCTTCTTCATAGCTCATGTCAACTTGAATTTCAACCTCTGATGGGCTAATTATATGCGATGGATCAGATCGATAGCGTCGAAGCATCGAAACATGAAAGACGTCATGAATCTTTTCAAGCTCCGGGGGCAAAATCAATCTATACGCAACCGGGCCAACTCGCTCGGAGATTTCGTACGGCCCAATGAATCTTGGGCTCAACTTGCCCTTACGACCGAACCTGAGTATCTTTTTCCAAGGTGAAACCTTAAGGAACACTTTATCTCCCACCTGATACTCGATGTCTTTTCGTTTCAAATCTGCGTACGATTTCTGACGATCCGTGGCTACCTTCAGACTTTCACGGATTACCTTTACTTTCTGTTCAGCATCTCTAATCAAATCAACTCCGAAAATTTTACTTTCACCGAGCTCGGTCCAAAACAATGGTGTACGGCATTTACGACCGTACAAAGCCTCGTAAGGTGCCATCTTAATACTTGATTGAAAACTATTGTTGTAAGCGAATTCAATCAAAGGTAAATACCGTTCCCATGAACTACTGAACTCGAGGATGCAACATCTCAACATATCCTCAAGTATCTGAATTATCCGCTCGGATTGACCATCGGTTTGGGGGTGAAAAGCAGTGCTAAAATGCAGCTTGGCACCCAGAGCTTCTTGCAATTTCTTCCAAAATCGTGAGGTGAATCTCGGATCTCTATCCGACACGATAGAAACAGGTACCCCGTGTAATCTCACAATTTGATAAACGTACAATTCAGCTAGTTTCTCCAATGAAAAATCCGTACGTACGGGGATGAAATGAGCCGACTTAGTCAGTCTATCAACAATAACCCATATCGCATCCTTCTTACTTGCTGACAAGGGCAGTCCGGACACAAAGTCCATTGTGACTCGATCCCATTTCCACTCGGGTATCATGATCGGCTGGAGTAATCCTGAAGGCACTTGATGTTCCGCTTTCACTTGTTGACATATCAAACATCTCGAAACAAAGTCGGAGATGTCCCGTTTCATACCATGCCACCAAAATTGACGTTTCAAATCGTTGTACATTTTCGTACTCCCCGGGTGAATTGACATTCGGCTACAATGGGCTTCGTTCAGAATCATCGAAATGAGTTCCGAATTCCTTGGAACACACAAACGATTTCTGAACCTCAAACAATCATCATCATCAATTTGAAACTCCGATTCCTCGTTCGGAAAACACTTAGCCCGTTTTGCAACCAATTCATCATCGACTTTCTGAGCTTCACGAATTTGGTGAGTCAATAATGGTTTAGCTTTTAATTCAGCTACTAACACACTGTCTGGTAGAACAGACAAATGCACGTTCATCGCTCGTAAAGCAAACAATGACTTCCGGCTTAAGGCGTCCGCAACCACGTTAGCCTTTCCCGGGTGGTAATCAATGACAAGCTCGTAATCTTTCAACAACTCAAGCCAACGTCTTTGTCGCAGATTCAAGTCTCGTTGAGTCATCAAATATTTGAGACTTTTGTGATCCGAAAATACATGGCACTTCTCACCAAACAGATAATGTCGCCATATTTTTAAAGCAAACACGATGGCAGCTAGTTCGAGATCATGGGTCGGATAATTCCTCTCGTGTGGCTTCAATTGTCTCGACGCATAGGCCACGACTCGACCTTCTTGCATCAATACGCAACCCAACCCAAGTAGGGATGCGTCACTATAGATGACAAACTCTTTACCTGATTCGGGTTGCACCAAAATTGGAGCTTCAGTCAAATGAGTTTTCAGTTGGTCGAAACTTTTCTGACATTTCTCCGTCCACTCGAACTTAACATCCTTTTGAAGTAGCTTCGTCATTGGTGTGGCTATCATCGAGAAACCTTTCACAAATCGTCGGTAATAACCGGCGAGCCCCAAAAAGCTCCGAACTTCAGTAACATTTCTCGGAGGTTTCCAGTCAAGTATGGCTAAAATTTTGTTCGGGTCAACTCGAATACCCGACGCGGATACCACATGACCCAAGAAGCTAACCTCTCTTAACCAGAACTCACACTTACTAAACTTAGCATATAACTGCTTATCCCGCAAAATTTGCAGCACTAGCCTCAGATGCTCAGCATGTTCGGTCTCGTCTCTTGAATAGACCAAAATGTCATCAATGAACACCACTACGAACCGATCCAAATACGGCCTGAAGATCCGATTCATCAAAACCATAAATACTGCAGGGGCATTAGTGAGCCCAAACGGCATCACTAAGAATTCGTAGTGACCATATCTCGTTCTGAAGGCAGTTTTGGGAATATCTGAATCTCGGATTCGCAACTGATAATAGCCCGATCTCAAATCTATTTTTAAGAACACTGAGGCTCCCTTCAGTTGGTCGAACAAATCATCGATGCGCGGCAACGGATATTTGTTCTTTATCGTCACTTTATTCAGCTGACGATAGTCAATGCACAACCTCATGGTTCCGTCCTTCTTTTTTCACGAACAATACTGGTGCACCCCAAGGTGAGAAACTTGGTCGAGCGAAACCTCTATCCGCCAGTTCTTGCAACTGAGCTTTCAACTCCTTTAACTCGGTTGGTGCCATACGATACGGAGCTATCGAAATCGGCGTAGTCCCAGGTACAAGCTCAATACCAAACTCTACCTCCCGAACAGGTGGTAAACCCGGTAATTCTTCCGGAAAAACATCCGGGTATTCACAAACCACCGGCACAGATTCGGGTTTCTTTTCAAATTCTTTGTCACCAAGTACATACGCAAGGTATGCTTCGCACCCTTTTCTTACATATTTCTGTGCCAACATTGCTGATATTACAGCTGGCATCCCCTCCAAGTCCGCAGACTCAATTCGGACTACTTCGTTATTTGCGCATCTCAAATCAATAGTCTTGCTCTTGCAATTCACAATCGCATCATGCGCGGTCAACCAATCCAAACCAAGGATAACATCAAATTCATCAAACGGCAAAAGCATCAAGTTCGCCGGGAAACAGGAACCTCGAATTTCCAGGGGACATTTCTTGCACACTTTGTCGACAAGCACGTAACGACCCAAGGGATTTGACACCCGAATTACGAACTTAGTAGACTCAATAGGTAAAGTCTTACTGGAGGCTAAGGTTTCACATATGTAAGAATGAGTAGAACCGGGGTCAATCAAAGCAATTACATTAGTATCAAAGAGAGTGAATGTACCGGTAATAACATCAGGCGAAGAAGCATCCTCGCGGGCACGTATAGCATAAGCTCTAGCAGGCGCACGGGCTTCGGATCTGGTTATATCATCTCTAGATCCTCTCTGACCACCACTAGCATTGCCCATATTTCCAGATGGTCTACCTCGAGCAGTGGTAGCACCCGGTCTCCCACTCTGATTTGCATTCTGTCCCGACAACCTCGGGCAATCTTTAATGAAGTGGTCAACTGATCCGCATTTGTAACAGGAGCGGTCAGGAAATCTACAACTCCCCGAATGCCATTTACCGCAATATCAGCATTTCGTCCTGTCTCGACGTTCATTCCCAACACTGGCGACCAAAGTGCCTCGTGTACCCACAGGGGGTCGATCACGATCTCGTCTAAAAAGGCCCGAAGTGCCTCTAAACTGGCCCGCATCATCTCGAAATCTCTTCGATGTCTGTTGAAGAGACCTCCCCGAGGATCTTTTACGAAACTCTCCAGTTCCCTCATCAACTCTTTGCTTTTCTTTTCTAAGCTCTTCGGCTTTACAAGCTCGTTCAACAAGTACCACGAACTCTCGTATCTCAAGAACGCCAACGAACATTTTTATATCTTCATTCAGCCCATCCTCGAAGCGTTTACACATAATAGCCTCGAACGAAACACATTCCCGAGCGTATTTGCTAAGTCTAACAAATTTTCGCTCGTAATCAGTAACCGACATGGAGCCTTGCTTAAGCTCAAGAAATTCCTTCTGTTTTTGATCAACAAATCTCTGACTGATATACTTTTTCCGAAACTCAGTTTGGAAAAACTCCCAAGTTACTTGCTCTCGGGGCACAATAGAAGTCAGAGTACTCCACCAATAGTAGGCAGAATCACGTAGCAAGGAGATAGCACACTTTAGGCATTCATCGGGTGTACAAGATAGCTCATCGAGTACCCGGATAGTGTTGTCCAGCCAAAATTCAGCTTGCTCGGCATCATCGCTATCCATAGCCTTAAATTTAGTGGCCCCATGTTTTCGGATTCTGTCAACTGAGGGCTTATTTGACCTTATTTGGTCCGTTACCGGTGGTATTGTAGGTGCGGGGGTAGTATTTGTCGGGAATGGAGGTTGTGGAACAGCCATATTAGTTCGAATGTATTGGTTAAACCAATCATTCATCACGCTATAGAATGCTTGTCTAGCTTCATCATTCGGATTACTAGCATTAGGTTGAGAGTCTGCCGGCACTGTCCCTTGTGCGGGAGCAGGCGCTACACTCTCAAGATCATCAGCTACCTCTCTGTCACGATCGGGATCCATTACTATAAATAAACACATTTACAATTGTCAGAAATCACCACACTATCAAGTAATCACATAAAATGGCATGTATAGCTAGACCCAAAACATTACGGTAGTCCTAGAATCGACTAAACCGTAGCTCTGATACCAATAAAATGTAACACCCCGAACCCGAGACCGACACCGGAGTCGGACACGAGATGTTAACAAACTTTGAAAAAATTTTTCCAGACACTGCCCAGTCTGAGTACTAGTCGCTTCAAAAATCATATCTTGAGTTTCACAACTCGAAAATCAGTTTTGTGATTTTTCCCTGAAACTAGACTCATGTCCCCACCTATGTATTTTTTTCTAGAATTTTTGGTCGGACCAATTAGTACAGTTTATTAGTCAAAGTCTCCCATGTTACAGGGGTCGACTACACTGACCCTTTCCCATTACGACTGGGATATCTCTCTGCACAGAGCTTCAATACTGATGCCGTTTGTTTCTATGGAAACTAGACTCAGAGAGGAATCCATACATATATGGTATGACCCCTAATTATCTCTGGTCAATTTATAGTGAATTTCTAAAGGCGGAACAGGGAATCCAGAAACTGTTCTGGCCCTATTCCACAAGAACCCGAATATCTCTTACTGTACTGTTCCTATGATTGTTTCGTTACTTCCATATGAAAGTAGATTCATCAAGGTTCGATTACATAATTTATTCACTATTTAATTCCACTCCTACGAATTCTTGTGATTTTTCCAATCCACACCACTGCTGCTATCAGCTTCTGTTTTCAAAGTAACCTTACCTAATTTGGGGTTTCATGGACCAACTAGGGCCTTGTCATACAAGCCCACATATGATCATACTTAGCCATTCTAGTGGCTGATCATTTGCTCAACACTTCCATTCCAACTATAGTTACATCATGAAACCATCTATACATTCATAAATACGAATGGTCTAATGCCATACTCCACTTCTACAAGCCATTTTCGCATGGCTGTACACCTATACATTTCATAAAGTACTCGAAAGACAACAATGGGTAGTCCTATACATGCCATATCAAAATTCAACCAAAATAGTACCCAAAAGAGCCTTGGATAGTGTGGGCGACTTCGACTTCAAGATCCCGAGTCCGATAGCTGGAGAACCAAAAATCTATAAAACAGAGGAGCAATGTAACGAGTAAGCAATTTATGCTTAGTAAGTTTGAGCAAGGAATTCCAGCATGCACAAAGAATAGCACACATTTAGCTAAACGGAATATTTCATAATACGCAATTTACCGATATCAAACTTGCTTCACAACATTAACAACCCTTATGTACATACACAATAAACTAACTTGGCCGAAGGCCGGTAGCTCGTTTATCAACTGAGCGAACATTTATTTGTAAGGGCTCAATTAAATTTAACACATACGTAACATATCCCCATATTGGGATGTTTTTCGAGTATTCGCTGGAATTTTACAGCAAGCTCATTCATTACCAAATCACGTACCTTCGGGATTTAACCGGATATAGCTCCTCGTTCAAATGCCTTCGGGACATAGCCCGGTTTTAGTAACTCACACAATGCCTTCGGGACATAACCCGGATTTAACAACTCGCACGAATGCCTTCGGGACTTAACCCGGATTTAATAACTCGCACGAATGCCTTCGGGACTTAACCCGGATTTAATAACTCGCACGAATGCCTTCGGGACTTAACCCGGATTTAGTATCTCGCACAAAGGCCTTCGTATCTTAGTCCGGATATATTCACTTAGCACAAAGCCTTCGGGACTTAGCCCGGACAGCATTCAATTAATCATGCACATTCACATTTCATTTTCATTTACGAAACTCAAACACAAGGCACATATCGTCCTTGCACATTCGGCTCAATAGCCACACATAGAGCATGATTTAATCACATTGTAATTTAAGCTCTCTTACTCAAGAACTTACCTCGGGTGTTGTCGAACGATTCCGCTAGCTATTCAACCACTTTTTCCTTCCCTTTATCGGATTTATTTCCCCTTTGCTCTTGAGCTTAATCAAACAAATAAATTGATTTCATCATTTAGGCATCAAAAAGATGAACACAAGGCACTTAGCCCATATTTATACATTAGACATTAAAGTCTCATACATGCAAAAATCATGCATCAACACAACATATTAGCTAATTTCTTTCCCCTTGGCCGAATATGCATGTCTATTTTTGGGGTCGATTTCAACACTTAATACACACATATACACACTAGTAAAGCATCCTCCCCCTTTTCATCAATTTAACACATGCATTGCTCATTAACATGCAAAGTTACATTCGGCCTTAGCACACATCTTGCTAGCCGATTCTTCTCCATTTAGCAACCAATGCACATATGTGCTCACACAAAAATGCTAAAAAGGAGGTTCAAGAATCATCAAGCCATCATCACATGCATCATTAACAAGCTTCATATTTGGCATGCAATGGCATTAACACAACCTCCACCTAGGCCAAATCTTAACTCATCCTCATACCTCATCACCACAACATCAAACATCAACCAAGAATGATGCATCCATGGTCAAGTGCCATTTCCATCACATAGCAAGATTTAGACCATGGGCTAGGTAGAACTCAAGCTAACAACTAAATCATGCATGCATCTCATGAAACATCATCAAACATACCTTAGCCTAGCTACATGCATGGCCGAATCTCTTCACCTTTCTTCTTCTTTCCTCCTTAAAATTTTTGGCCAAGGATGAACCAAAGGATGAGAAATTTTTTTCTTTGTTTTTCTTTCTAATTTAGGCTAAAATGAAGGTGAGAAAGGATGAACACAAAATTTTCTCCTTTCTTCTCTTTAGCTCACGGCAATGGGGGGGGCAACTACACATTTTTTTTTCTTTTGTTTCCATTTCTTTATTACCCACACTCCTTATTTTATTCTTCCATTAACAAAACATGTTTCATGACATGTTTTGCCCATCATTCCTTGTCATGGCCGGCCACTACTCATTAGGGGGGGGGAATTTGACATGCAAGTCCCCCCCTTTGTCCACATGCACTAATAGGTCCTCACACATTGACCTATCACATTTTAGAATTTTCTCACATAAGTCCTATTGACTAAATTCACATGAAATCAACCAAATTGAAGCTTGAAATTTTCACACATTCATAATTACATATTCTAGACAATAAGTATCACATTCAAACATTTCGGTGACTCGGTTTAGCGGTCCCGAAACCACTTTCCGACTAGGGTCAACTTTGGGCTGTCACATTTAGGGAGTTTAATTTATAATTATAGAAAACATCTCAAAAATTGGAAAACAACAAAACATAAAGAACCCAAAGAACTTCTAGGAAATTGGATCGAAATCTTCAGTCTTGATGTAGATCCTCCTTCTGAGGTGATCCCGATGGCTGTCCTTGAGTATTTTCTGCCTTCAACTCTTCATATCCCCTTTAATCCTCTTCTAGGGTGTTTATATACGCTTTAAAATGCTTCAAAACCCTCAAAAGTGGCATTTTTCGAGTAGAACTAGACTTGGGCTCGACAGGGACACGGCCATGTGCCACGCCTGTGTGCAAGTGCTCAAGCCGTGTGTAATTTTGAGTTGGTTTCTAGTAGACACGACCATGACACACCGGTGTGTGGTCTACCTGTGTGTCACATATGGGCGTGTGGATAATCCATATGAAAGTTCTTAGGTCATGTGAAACACTGATTTAGGCCCAATTTGCCCATTTTTAGCTCGTTTCTTGCTCTTTTTGCTATCCTAAGCTCTGCTGAGAATAAAACATGAAATTAAAGGGTTAGGAGCATCAAATTCACTAAAATCAAGGAAAAATCATGCCAAGCATGGGGTAAAAATATGTATATATTACGGTTTATCAAATATCCCCACTTAAGCATTTGCTTATCCTCAAGCAAAATCCTCAACTCACAATTAAAATAAATTCTTCTCAACTTATAATTCTCATTTATAATGTTTCAAAATAATCCATAAGTAGTCATACATTGAAAATTTAACCAAAAGAACATTAAAGTTTCAAATAGTTAAAGTTAAGCATTTTAATCATAAAATTATAGGCATCCCCCTTTATCTAAGTAATTATTTTTAATTCCAAATTGACAAATGGTTGACATCCTCACTAAAGGTTCACTCAAATCACTCAATGTTTTTAAGGTTCAATGATTAAGCACTCATTAATCAAGCATGAAAAGTTATTACCATAGGCTTGCAAGAAAATCAAATTTTCACCACTATAAATGAGATGATACACAAATCAAAAGGTCTTTGAAGGGTTGTAACGGGGCTTTGGTTTAAAGGTATGGATACAGGCTGAAAAAGATAGTTAGAATTGAGATTAAATTGATAAATTACCTAACTGGAAAAATAACTAACATCAATTGAATAAAAATGAGCTTTTTCTCAGAATATGGAATTAAATACTTAAGTTCAAAAACAAAGAATTACTACCAATATGTATGTATGTATGTATGTATGTATTTTTGTTTTTTTAAGAATAAGAACAAGTACAAGTACAAGTATAAGAGAGAATTATATGATTCGAATGAAAGAACATAGTTAGGCAATTAACTAAATCAAATCTCGAAAAAAAGGGAATCAATAAAATGGGAAAAATTCTCAACGAATCAAAAAGTATGATATAGGGGTTAAAATTGAGGGCAAATTAAAAAAATAGTTTGTTAAGCTCAAAGGGGTTTACTAAGGGTCAACTATGAGGGTAGGCTTTTTATGGGGTACATGGGTTAAAACCTAAGTGTCTTTATCATTTTAGTATATCAAATCAAAGATGTGGTCTCGACATGTATAATCGATGCAAGTTCTAGAATAACAAATCAATGTTGACACACTCATAACCAATAAAATCAGTGAGCAAGAAAGATATAAGCTCTAAAAGGCTCAAAATCTCACGAAAATTATGGGTATCTGATGTCAATCCTGTAAATTTAAAACTTCAAGATAATACCTCAATTTAGGGAAACAACATAGCAATTTTAATTCTCAAAAGTTTCAACTTGTCATGCTTGATTCTCTAATGTCTTAAAGCTTAAACAATCAATACACAGTTACCTATGATCTAATTCAAATCATATTAAACAAAAATCATAAATCAATCAAAATTTACTTTAATAATGATATGAGAAAATTATTTGAGAACAAGATAAAAATTCAGGGATTTTCTGATAATAAATAACCTCCCCACACTTAAAATGTACATTGTCCTCAATGTACAAAGATAAATAATGACAATATAAACATAATATCAGAAGAGAGGGAGAGAAGCGAAACTGCCCTGAAATTGTGGATGAAATCCTTGGGTTAGTGAGGGTTAGAATTGTAGAAAAAACTGAATAAAAGGCATGATTTTGAGGGACTAATAAGTAAATAAACACCACTGTGGAAGAGAATTAAGGGATAATTCGATAATAATCACAAAGATAAGCAGAGTTTAAAATATAAAACATAAGTCTTCAAAGAAAATAAGAGACAATAAAATTTAAATAAAAATAAACATAATAGTAAAATAAAGGGACTCAAAGGTCCTCATCATCAGAGTCGTAAGCCGGTGGCACTGGAGAAGAGATATAGAGGTGGTGGCAAATTTATCGGAGACTGGCATCAATGCTGTCGAATCACTCGAAACACTGCTGCTTAAAGCGAGTGAATCACTCGGATAAATCTGTCAAAGTGGCAGCAGGAGGTCGGTGACGCGATGGTGGTGGTGGGGGTGGGGGTGGGTCCTCGTAAGGGGGAGAGACATTATCAGTAATGTCTTCTGGCTCATCTGGTTATTAGATTGAATGAGTCTGTACTGAGGAGGGTCGACTCCACAGTGTCGCTTTATCATCCTCATGTGGATCATGCTGAAAATTCCCTGAGGAGACATCTGGCCGACTAGTTTGAGTGTCGATGACATCTCTAAAGTGTCAAAGAGGCCAAAGTGTCGAGCGAGTCGAGTCACGTAAGGGCCAAGGCAGATGGGGCCCCTCCTATGGCGATCCGTCTGGCGGCAAAAGGCGAGGGCGATAAAATATGCCAAGTGAATACATGGCCAATCGCCATGCTCCATAGGAAGTACGCGTCAGTGATGCTAACTACTCTGGTGCTCTCTCTCCTCCCAGTCAAAGTGTAAGCCAAGATGGCATGGATATAGCGTAGTGCTGGAGGAAGAGAAGTCACCTTTGAGTGACTTGCATCATAGGGAACCGTACTCGCCGTAAGGTCAGTCCAACAGCAAGAGGGCGAGTAGTGTATGTGACGGTGAAGCTGTAAGAAATTCTCAAAAGCTATGTACTCCTCCGTGTAAAGGCCCAAAGTAGCTCCAAACTCGGGTACACTCATATGCCTGACGAGTCCACCAAGTCTAAAAACGATAGTACCAGCCTCATCATATGTATTCATCACGTGCTGTAGGTGGAATGTAGTGCAAAATTCCATGCTCAGCTCTGAATATGTGGGCTTGATGATTGCAAAGAACCAATCCAATGGCGCTGTATCGAGATAGAATCGAACGAGGTGAGCAAGTTGGACCTGCTCCAAAGCGGCCCAATCAACAAATCATCCCACTCCTAATGGTCGTACTCGAAGAAGCTGGAACAAGTCATCCTGTAGGCTGGAGAAGAATCGAAGCAAAGAATGACGAGATTCGGTGGAGGCACTCGAGGAGGTTGTGCCAGGACCCTTCCACTTTTTCGAAGCAGGAACAACAATTTTCTTGCCTCGTGTGTTTGTCATTATAGGCTTACAAAATTAGAAGAATGGATTAATAAGAAAAAAATTTAGCATTTACATAGAATCCAAATAATCCATTATAGTAATCCATTCCTAAAATCTTATATTCAAATATTCAAAACTGTGCAAAATTCAAAAGTGAAAAATCAAATGACAAAGAATCTAAAAGGACGATGCAATGAACATTAAAATATGAGTATAAGTCAATATACTAAACGCATTAGCAAGAGACAGATATGACTAAAATAATGAACTAAACATTGAGTATTAAGAATGAAATAAAAAGGGAATACTAGTAGCAATAGAGTTAAAATAATAATAAGAACTAAACTAAACTTAACATAGAAATCATCAAAACCTAACTCCAAATCAAAATAATAAACATAAATGAAAGAAAATAAATAAATAAAGAACAGAATAGAAATAAAATGAAAAATAAAAGTTAAGAATAAAAAAAATAAAATAAAGAAACGAAAAACAATGGTGGAATGGCCAACCGATGAGGTGTATAGGTCAACGGTGGTAAACAGGGAGGGCACGAGTGTGGGCGCTAGGCTGTGCTGGCGTGGGTTGGTTGGACCAGGGAGGGGGCTGCTGTTTAGAGGAAGACACGGGCATGGTGACTAGGCCATGCGGTGCGAAGAAGGGTGAGGGTAGGGGTGGCTATTCGGTTAAGATAGAAAATTTGGAAAGAAAGAGGAGATGGGAGAAAGTTAAAGAGAAAGGAAAGAAGGAAAGAAGAGAGAAAGAAAGAAAAAGGAAGAAAAGAAGAGAAAAGAAAGAGGGGTGATCGGTGGTGGGCGACGGTGGCCGGAGGAAGGGGCTTAGGGGGGCAGCAGCAGCTAGGGTTGGGAGAGTTGGGGAAGAAGACAAAAGAAAAAGTTAGGGTTTGGGGGGTTTAAAAAGGCACACGGTCGTGTGAAGCCCGTGTTGGGCCACACGGCTGTGTCACACGCTTGCGTGGCTCAAGTTTAGCCCGTGTTTGTCGTAAAATTTGAATGCCTAATTGTCACATGGCCTGGGGATACGCCCGTGTGGCGGTCCCGTGTGGTTCACACGGTTGTGTCGCATGGTCTTGTTCCATGTCCTTCTTTTCTCTCATGCCCGTGTGACTGAACACACGGCCATGTGCCTTGTCCGTGTAGCTCCCTGACTTATTTAAAATTTGAAAATTTAGCTCCATTTTTCACACGGCCTAAGACACAACCATGTGTCCAGGCCATGTACTTCACATGGCTGTGTCGTACAGCCGTGCCACATTGAAGTTAACAATCTATGATTCATTTCCTTGTTGTAAAAACTGACTTTTGTTAAGCTAACAAAGTGAATGGAAGCTGGGCACTAGGTAGGAATCCGTAACAGAGGAGGTGAGCCATGAAGGCTGCTTAAATACCAAGCTCTTTGATTGGATCCAATCCTAGACATGCCCACGACCATTGCCACACTTGGTTATAATGAGTTGAATTTTATTTAAGTGGGAATTTTGATAAATCAGATAATCGTGGTGTTGTGTTATTTCGAAATCAAGAATCATTTTGAAAACTCGTCCTAAGTCTAGCCCATTTGTTATCAACCAGATTAAAGTTATTAAAAATAAAATAATCCCAGAAAAGAAGTAAAGGAAAATAAAGTTAAAATGGCCTTATTACAACCCAAAAATAAATAATAAATAAAGAAAACCAAATGCTTATTTAAAAGCCCAAAGGCGATCACCGTGGCCACTCTAAATCCCCTCCGGCTCCAAGTCCCCAAATCAAGGCTCACCTGCAAGGTTAAGGAAAGGGGGTGAGTTTGGAAACTCAGTGTGCAACAAGCCCCTTTCAGAGCCCAAAACAATATCATCCTGCTAGGCCTAAGCCCAAATCCAATCTCAACATATACTGGCCGAAGCCTTTTCATATTTCACATTTCATAATACTGGGCCGAAGCCTTTTCATATTTCATATTACTGGGCCGAAGCCTTTACTGTAAATGGTCTGGCCCATAGGCCCATTTCAATATTATATGCACTGTCAATGAGAGAATGAATGCAAGCCCATTTGGGGAGACTACTCGACCCACCATCCGCTACTCTCTATCCGTACCAACCAAGCTCTCCATGTGGGGAATAACTCAACCCACCCAACCAAAACTCTCCACTGGCAGCATAGCTGCTTTATCATATAACTGGAGGCCTTGTATCTTTTTAATAACTGGGGCATAAGCCCTTCTCGGTAAACTGGGGCATAAGCCATTTTTCAGTAAACTAGGGCGTAAGCCCTTTTGCACTTCCTCCATCCATATAAAAACCCAACCCAATGCATTTATGAATACATCATGTGCATATCATACATAACATGTGCATATCACACATATCATGTGCATGTCATATCAATCATGTATATCAAAATCCCATGTATCAAATTCAAAATTCAACCCTAGGGGTATAATGGTCATTTTTTTACCTGGGGCAAAATAGTCATTTTCATATCATAGGGGTAATTCCGTAATTTTACCAAAAATTAGGGTTTTCCATGTTCATTAACAGTTATTAACAATTCATGTGTGCAAACAGTGATTCTGGCCCATTTTTAGCGAAACCGAGTTATTGGGCCTAAAACCTCTAATGGACCCTACATAGCCTATTTTGTCATCTAGGCCTATTTAGCCTATAATCCATAACGGTATTAACAGTTTTAACATGCAATTTCATAGATTCCTATTTTCTATCAATTTTACCCAAAAGGCCAGAAAGCCTATTGGGCCCTATTTCAGCCCCTCGAGGCCCAACTTACCGTGAATGCCAAAAATCACGCTTTTACCTTTTCCAAAATTCCCAATCATCATCTTAGTGAATCTAACTAACTAATGAGCATTCGCTTGCTCACAAGTCCTCGAAATGCCAGAATTTTGGCATTTCGGATTTTCGGCATTTATCGCTTTAAGCTATGAAAAAGGGTTCGTTACACACCTGATTTGTGATATTCCTCGACGAAATCTCCTACACGTTTTCTCCTATAATCAACCGTTAATGGATCAGCTTACAATAATCAACCCAAATCAAGAATCATCTATAGTAAACACTTACACATTTGGCCACCCTCTATAATGGCCTTAGAAACCTTACCTTGCCGAAATTGATGACTAACTCTAATTTCTCCGATGATCCAAACTAATCCAAGTCGACGCCACGCCTTTCTGGTTCTCTACTATACAAACCATAAAAAGGTTAAAAGAAAAACCCAATCAAGCCTATACCCACATTCGACCATCTCCTAAACTATAGGGGTTTCGGCTTTTGTCAACAGTTACTATAAGAAATCGTTTAGAGTTCGATCACTTACCACAGTTTCTCTTCTTGAATCCACTTATGCTTAAAAGATAAAGGGATTAGACACCAAAAAGTGAAAAGAAAAAGAGGTTTGCTGGTCAACAAGAAATCGGCCTCCCTCCAGCTTCACAGATTTCGGCTTTTGAGGTATTTTGGCAGAAGTGGAGGTAAGGGAAATAAACAATAAATGAGTAGAGGAAAGTAATGGGCTGATTTTTGAAAAAAGAAAAGGGAGAAAAGATGAGAGGAAAGGTGGTAGATTCGACTAGGGAAGAAGAAAGAAGAGAAAAAAACTAAACCAAAAGAAAAAATGGCACAGCTAAGACCCTAATGCTGAAATTGCTAACCTAATACCCTTCTGCTGAAATCCCCTCTCTAATCCCTTCAAATCGGCTAAGCTCTATCCTTCTCTCAAATCCCTAAAATCTCTCCCCTTATCCCTCCTTAATCCATGCATCTGACTATTTCAAACTCTCTCCCACAGAGTTCCATCTAGCTTTAAACTCTAGCATGCACAAGCATAAAAATAACATTACCTTTGCTATTCCAGGGAATCGAACCCAGGTCTTCCCACAACACTTACACGCCACCCTTATAGCTCCCTAGTGGCGTCACTTAGCCACTTTACCAAAGGCTCATTTGTGTTACATTTTACCCACAAATTTTAATAAGACCACCTATCCAAGGCCCCTAACTTCTTAAGTCCAAAATTCAAAAATTCCACCGGGTTTTGGCCAACACATGGGCCTTCCATAAGCCCATTTACATACTCAAATTATGAATTTCACAACCACATACCAAATTTTAAAAACTTTACTAAAATATCAAGAATCGCGAAAAAACCCGAAAATCAAGATGTTACAACTCTACCCTCCTTAAAGAAATTTCGGCCTCGAAATTTACCTGATCCAAACAGTTGAGGGTATTGCTGACGCATTGCCTCTTCGGTCTCCCAAGTAGCTTCTTCCTTGCCATGGTTCCTCCAAAGTACCTTCACTAATGGGACTGACTTCCTTCTCAACACTTTGACGTCGCGATCAAGTATTTGCACAGGTTCTTCTTCGAAAGTTAGATCCGACTGTACTTCGATTTTCGCAACTGGCACGATATGAGTTGGGTCAGAACGATATCGCCTTAGCATGGACACATGAAAAACATCGTGAATACGATCCAGTTCTGGGGGTAACTCTAGCTGATAAGCCACCGGCCCTATTCGTTTAATAATTCGATAAGGCCCAATAAATCGTGGACTCAACTTGCCCTTCTTACCAAATCTCAATATCTTCTTCCAAGGCGAAACTTTCAAGAAGACCATGTCCCCAACTGGATATTCAATATCCTTACGCTTCAGATCGGCATAAGACTTTTGTCGATCCACTGCCTCCTTTAATCGATTCCTGATCACCTTAATCTTGTCTTCGGTATCTGTTACCAACTCCGGCCCAAGGACTTGCCTTTCTCCCAACTCCGTCCAACAAGTGGGCGAACGACACCTTTGCCCATATAGTGCCTCATAAGGAGCCATCTGGATACTTGCTTGGTAGCTGTTGTTATACGCGAACTCTGTCAATGGCAAATGGTCCTCCCAGCTGCCCCTAAACTCAATAGCACAACCTCTTAACATGTCTTCTAAAATCTGAATGACCCTCTCTGACTGCCCATCCGACTGAGGGTGAAAAGCCGTACTGAAATCCAACCGCGTTCCCAACGCCTCATGCAACTTCTGCCAAAACTGAGATATAAACCTTGGGTCTCGGTCAGAAATTATCGATACTGGCACCCCATGTAACCGCACAATCTCCGCCACATACAACTTGGCTAGCTTCTAAAGTGAGTAATCGGTTCAGACAGGTATGAAATGGGTAGATTTCGTGAGCCTATCCACAATTACCCAAACCGAATCCTTCTTAGAAGGTGTCAAAGGCAACCCACTTACAAAATCCATAGTTACCCTTTCCCACTTCCAAAGTGGTATCTTTACCGGCTGTAACAATCCCGAAGGCAGTTGATGCTCGGCCTTCACTTGTTGACATGTCAAACATCTCCCAACAAATTCGGTCACTTCTCGCTTAAGCCCAGGCCACCAATATAGCTCTCGCAAATCTCGATACAACTTACTCCTGCCTGGATGCATTGCACAAGGTCCGCTATGTGCCTCTTTCAAAATCATCAACCTCAAATTAGAGTCCCTCGGCATACAAATTCTTCCTTGAAAACAAAGAACTCCATCGTTATTTAACCCAAAGTCTGGATTCTCCCCCTTCTCAACTTGCTAAATCCGAGAAACTAATGACTCATCCTCCAATTGTTGCTTCTTAATCTGCTCTACCCATCGGTCTCACTTGTAACTCCGCCAATAAGCTTCCATCGTCATACAAACTTAGATGAGCAAACATTGCCTTCAACTCTGCCATAGTCCTTCAACTTAACGCATCAGCCACGATATTTGCTTTTCCTGGATGGTACTCGATCAAACAGTCATAGTCCTTTAACAACTCTATCCACCTTTGCTGTCTAAGGTTCAGCTCCTTTTGAGTCAGCAAGTACTTAAAACTCTTGTGATCCGTATAGATGATGCATTTCTCCCCATACAAGTAATGCCTCTAGATCTTAAGTGCGAAAATTACCGCTGCCAACTTCAAGTCATGCGTAAGATAGTTCACTTCGCGAGGCTTAAGCTGTCGTGAAGCATAAGCGACCACTTTCCCCTCTTGCATCAACACGCAGCCCAAACCTACATGTGACGCGTTGCTGTACACAGTGAAATCCTTACCAAACTCTGGTTGAATCAACACTAGCAGTTCTGTCAAAACCTTCTTCAGCTTCTCAAAAGCCTCTTGCTGCTTATCCGTCTAAACAAAAGGTGCTCCCTTCCTTATAAGTTTCGTTAACGGTGCTGCCAACATCGAAAATCCTTCCACGAATCTCCGATAATAACCTGCCAACCCCAGAAAACTTTGGATCTCTGTTACTGACTTCGGTGGCTTCCATTCTAGAATTGCCTCAATCTTTCGAGGGTCCACCTTGATCCCCTCAGCAGACATAACATGCCCCAAGAAAGTGACTTCCTTCAGCCAAAACTCGCACTTACTAAACTTTGCATAAAGTTTTTTCTCCTTTAGCACTTGCAGCACAACCCGAAAATGCTCATCATGCTTCTCCTCTGTTTCCAAATACACCAAGATATCATCAATAAAAACGATTACAAACCGATCCAAGTATGGCTGAAACACCCGATTCATTAAATCCATGAATGCTGCCGGTGCATTAGTCAAACCAAAAGGCATCACCAGAAACTCGTAATGACCATATCGAGTCCTGAACGCCGTCTTATGAATATCCACCTCTTTGACTCTCAACTAATGATATCCTGACTGAAGGTCGATCTTAGAAAATATCGAGGCTCCTCTTAGTTGGTAAATCAGATTGTTGATTCTCGGTAA
This sequence comes from Gossypium hirsutum, assembly GCF_007990345.1. Taxonomy (NCBI): domain Eukaryota; kingdom Viridiplantae; phylum Streptophyta; class Magnoliopsida; order Malvales; family Malvaceae; genus Gossypium; species Gossypium hirsutum. Next base: position 99,791,107 of record NC_053436.1, on the reverse strand, counting down.
CGGATACTTGTTCTTGATCGTCAATTTATTCAACTACCGATGGTCAATGCACATTCGCATAGTCCCATCTTTCTTTTTTACGAACAACACTGGTGCGCCCCATGGAGAAACACTTGGTCTTATAAACCCTCTATCCAATAGCTCCTGAATCTGAGCTTTCAATTCCACCAAATCCTTTGGTGTCATCCTATAAGGCGCAATGGACACAGGTGCTGTTCCAGGTAACAAGTCGATTCCGAACTCGACTTCTCTGTTCGGAGGTAATCCAGGAAGTTTCTCCGGGAATACATCTTGAAATTTCTTAATGGTCTTAACCGACTCCACAGTTATCTCCTCAGGTTCAGCTTGACTTACCAATGCCAAGTATGCCTTACAACCTTTTTGAATCAACTTCTCGGCTCTTAAAGCCGACACAACATTTGACAAATAATTCCTTCGTTCCCCTATGACCATTATCTCCTCATCTTCGGCAGTTCTTAATACCATTCTCTTTGCAGCACAATCCAACATCGCCTTATGCTTAGTTAGCCAGTCCATTCCCAAGATAAGATCAAAATCCCCAAATGGCAACTCCATCACATCTCCTTCAAAAATCGTATCTTGTGTCTCCAAAGGCACTGCCCTAAAAAGTTTATCTACCTTGACCGAGTGTCCTAAAGGGCTTATCACCGATACCTCACTCACAGTCTCCTCAGAAAGCACACCCAAAGCCCCAGATACATCACAAGCAACATACGAGTGAGTGGAACCCACACCAATCAAAGCAGTATAAGGCGTGCTATGAATGAAGAACGTACCGGTTATAACATCAGGAGCGTCACCCTCCTCAAGACGTCGTGCAGCATAAACCAACACCGGTTGTCGAGCTTCAACATGTCCAGCACCCCTACCAGGTGGCCCACGTCCTCGTCCATTTCCACTACCACCTCTACCTTGCCCATGACCTCTCTGTGGTGGTGGTCCTCCTCGCTGTGGTTGGACATCCCTTTGTTCCGCAGCTAGTTCCTGACTTATGCTCCTTCGACCCACAATGAAAACATGCCCCCGTTCGTTTCCAGCACTCCCCCACATGCACCCTACCATAGTCCCTGCAAGCCTGTGGTCTAAAAGTATTCACTGGAACTGCTCGAACCGGTTCTTCCATTCTAGCTCTTTTAACATTTCGATTCGCAGCACTCGAGAGTCTAAAATCCCTCTTAAATCTGGGTCGATCCTTCTCACGATTCTGCCGCTCAGTCCGTTTTACCTCCTCGGCTATCTTAGCCTTCTCTACCAATACAGCAAAATCACGCTCCCTCTGTGGAGCTATCAATATCCTAAGCTCATCACGGAGGCCATCCTCAAATCCAACACTGCGCTCATATTCAGTTGCAACTATCCCGCTGGCATATCGACTCAGCCTCAAGAATTTCGCCTCATACTCTGCGACAGTCTTATTACCCTGAGTCAGATTCAAAAATTCCTTCCTGCAAGCATCCACATAACTAGCTCCAACATATCTCCCCTTAAAGGCAGTTTTGAACAATTCCCAGGTTACTCGCTCCATTGGGGTACTCTCCCTCACGGTGATCCACCATCGGTGTGCTTCGTCACGTAGCAGCGACACAGCCCCTTTCAGCTTTTGCTCCACTAAGTAGTCTAGATCGTCCATGATCCGCTCTGTTGCCTCTAGCTAATATTTTGCCACATTTGGGGCTACTCCAGATACACCCCTAAATACTTTTGCTCCGTTGGCCCGGAGTCGCTCCGAGATGGATCCCCTATTCACTATCCTAGTGCTAGCTCCAGCAACTCTTTCTAAAACCCTTAACATGGCTTGGGACAAAGCGTCATCCCCCGCAGCCCGATCATAAGACCAAGTCTCCGTTACTTGTGGCACAGATGCCTCCTCAGCTGGCCTATACCCTGAGGATGAAGTTCAGCTTGCACCCTTCCGCGACCGCGTCCGCGGCCTCGTCCACGAGTTCCTCTTGTACTCATATCGACTTATCTGATTACGAATTTTATGATATTAGCATAATTTTCCACTGTTTATTAAGAAAATGTCTTATAGAAATATAGCAGTTCAAAAATTATTTTCGCATCGTCGTAGCCTAGCTACAGTCTCATTTCTACCGTTTTACAGCTCTACCCTATCTAAAGTATCATAGTAGGGTCTCAATTCTATTCATAGCATCATATCATTATCACATATCGTAAAGTAAATATACTTATAGACTTGGTGCCAGGGATTCAGTGCGCCACTTCTTTCTCAATCCATTTAAAACTCAAGAACTATTTGATCCCAAAAATAGGAATTTAAAATTTCGATTTGAAACACCCTTGTTTTGAAACTCTTGATTTTAACCTTGATTAAAAACAGAAAAACTTGAACCATTTTAACATGTATACTCTATAAAACATCTTTGAAAAGAATTTTCAAAAACCATTTCCAAAAATACCCTTCTTAGGCTTAAGTTTTCGAAAAATTTTTGGACCCGATCCACAGCTGAGTTGTTGCAACCTGGCTCTAATACCACTAAATGTAACACTCCAAACCCGGCCCAGATGTTATGGCCAAATCTGACGTGCCACATTGAAGTTAACAATCTATGATTCATTTTCTTGTTGTAAAAACTGACTTTTGTTAAGCTAACAAAGTGAATGGAAGATGGACACCAGGTAGGAATCCGTAACAGAGGAGGTGAGCCATGAAGGCTGATTAAATACCAAGCTCTTTGATTGGATCCAATCCTAGACATGCCCACGACCATTGCCACACTTGGTTATAATGAGTTGAAATTTATTTAAGTGGGAATTTTGATAAATCGGATAATCGTGGTGTTGTGTTATTTCGAAATCAAGTATCATTTTGAAAACTCGTCCTAAGTCTAGCCCATTTGTTATCAACCAGATTAAAGTTATTAAAAATAAAATACAGAAAATAAGTAAAGAAAAATAAAGTTAAAATGGCCTTATTACAACCCAACCTGCATTATAAGTATTACTGTATGGGTTATTTTAAGGTCTAGGATTATTATTACCCATATAGTGGACTTGTTCCTCCTCGGTGCTAGGATTGAAGGATGAATAATCTGTGTTGTGTACTCCTCCTCCACTTGAATCACACTTCATCACTGGATGTACTTGAGTAGAACCATACAAATCGTCAATCTTTTTATTTAAAAGTTCTACCTGGTTAGATAGCATACTAACCGTGTCGAGGTTGAAAACACCAGTAGCTTTCGTCGGCTTCGTTCTCATGACTTGCCACTGATAGTTATTCAGTGACATCTCTTCAATAAATTCGTAAGCCTCCTTAGGTGTTTTTTTGTTTAATATTCCACCAGCGGCTGCGTCGATAAGTTGCCCTGTTGAGGGGTTCACTCCGTTGTAAAAAGTCTGAACCTGCAACCATAGAGGTAACCCATGGTGAGGGCACCTTCTCAATAGGTCCTTATATCTCTCCCATGCATCATAAAGAGTTTCTAAATACATCTGCACAAAGGAAGAGATATCATTCCTTTGTTTAGCCGTTTTAGTAGGCAGAAAATATTTTAGTAAAAATTTTTCGGTCATTTATTCCCAAGTTGTGATTAACCCTCATGGTAACGAGTTTAACCACTGTTTAGCTTTGTTCCTCAATAAGAATGGAAACAACCAAACGTGAATGGCATCATCAGAAACACCATTGATCTTAAAAGTGTCATAGAATTCCAGAAAATTTGCTAAATAAGTGTTTGGATCATCGTCCTGCAAACCATCAAACTGAACAAAATGTTGTATCATTTGTATTGTGTTAGGTTTCAGTTCAAAATTATTTGCAACAATAACAGGCCTAACTATACTCGATTCAGTTCTTGTTAAAATAGGTTTAGCATAATCATACATAGTATGAGGTGATTTACTGGGTTTGCAGCAACCACAGGAGGTAACAGATTATTTTGATTGTCAGCCATCTCCTCGGTTGTGGTTTGAATATCATCCTCTTGCCCTTCCTCTATGTATCGTAGGCTTCGCCTTATTTCTCTTCAATTTCTGTGAACTGTGCTTTCAATCTCACTATCAAAAAGTAGAGGTTCTGACGGGTTTCTTCTAAACTATAAAAACCTGCCAGAAGTAAATAAAAGAAAATTTAGTAATTTAAGCAAAATTAAAAATAAAATTAAATTGCAATAAAAATAAAAAATGGCTAAAGTAATAAAGATTAAGCGTTCCTAATATCTTAGTCCCCGGCAACGGCACCAAAAACTTAATGGTTGTTAAACTAACTAAAAATTCGACTTAAGGCAAGCGCGCCTATCGAACAGTAGTATAGTTATGGTGAGACCGGAAATATAGTATCCACAAGGACTAAAACTAGTATCTTTTTATTATCTAGCCTAAAATTTAAGAGAATGCTTTTAAACTAAACTAATTATCTAATTAATTACGATTACGATAGAGATGAAAGTTGGAAAATACTTTTTGGAAAATCGATGGAGAAGATAATAGCCAAGGAAGAATCCACCCAGACTTCACTTATTATCTTTGAATTAGATAATTTATTCACTTGACTTAGCTTGTAGAAATCCCTAATTTATGTTAATATCCCTTTCGAGACTAATAACAACTGAATCTAGGTTGATTAATCGAAATCTCTTTCTCATAAAAACCCTTATTGTCGCATTAACTCGATCTATGGATTCCCTTATTAGATTTGACTTTAATTCGGTAGATTTATGTCGTCCTATCCCTAGAATGCTTGTAACTCCGCTTAATTACGAATGATCTACTCTTAAACAGGGACTTTTGCTCCACTGAATAAGCATATCAAAAACCTGAATTAATATCCTGGAATGTTAAATTCACAATTAAGAATAAGAACAAGAATTTATCATATAACTTAAATAATAATAAGATCCGTCTTAGGTTTTATGTCCCTTAGGTATTTAGGAAGTTTAGTTCATAATTATAGAAAACATCTCAAAAATTGGAAAACAAAAAAACATAAAGAACCCAAAGAACTTCTAGGAAATTGGATGGAAATCTTCAGTCTTGATGTAGATCCTTCTTCTGAGGTGATCCCGATGGCTGTCCATGAGTGTTTTCTGCCTTCAACTCTGTATATCCTCTTTAATCCTCCTAGGGTGTTTATATAGGCTTTAGAATGCTTCAAAACCCTCAAAAGTGGCAATTTTCGAGTAGAACTAGACTTGGGCTCGACAGAGACACGGGCGTGGTGTAATTCTGAGTTGGTTTCTAGTCGACATGGCCATCGGTGTGTGGTCTACTCGTGTGTCACACACGGGCATGTGGAGAACCCGTGTGGAAGTGCCTAGGCTGTATGAAACACTGATTTAGGCCCAAGTTGTCTATTTTTAGCCCGTTTCTTGCTCTTTTAGCTATCCTAAGCTCTCCTGAGTATAAAACATGAAATTAAAGAATTAGGAGCATCAAATTCACTAAAACCAAGGAAAAACCATTCATAAATATGCCAAACATGGGGTAAAAATATGTATATATTAAGTTTTATCAATTGTGAATTTTGATTTTATAGATTTTATTAATTGGTTAGTTAGTCAAGGTACAAGTGGTTCGTACTGAAAGTCAGTAGTTTTGGAAAATGAGGTATCGAGACCTCATTTCCATGAAATGAGTCCATAAATTATATTATTGAATATTTACAAAGTTATTATATTGGTGAATTGAAGTTTAGTCTGAAAATTTTAGAGTTTGGATGACTAATTAAAGAAAAAGACTAAATCGTAAAAACTATAAATTTAATCGATACTGATTTTTATTAGCTAAAAGACTTAATTAATTAATGTACAAAGTTTAATGTAGTAATTAACCCCTTTTTAATAAATGAGACAGTTAATGCTTGATAAATTAGTGAAATTACAAAGTAAAAATAAGGTTAAAATGGTAATTAAATAACTATTAAAACATGAATAAAAGAAAGAAAGCCATCATCTCTTTCAATTGTTCTTCTCCACCCAAATCCTCTAGTGTTAGGCCAAGAGTGAATCAACCAAGCTTTTGAATCTTGCATGTAAGTCCTTTTAGAGCTCTTTTTTTTGTAATTTTTATATTTTTAAAATCGTTGTAATTTAATCTAGCTAAAATGTACCTTCATTTTAAAAAAATTTAAAATTTATAAAATTTTCCATTGATTTTAATTGAATTTTTTGAACTTTAATGGTAAATTTTGAAGCTTAGAAATGAAATAGGACTAAGTTGTAAAAGAAATTTTGCTAGTTTTAAATTTAACGACTAAAATAAAAATATTTCAAATATTACATGAGCTTTCTATAAATATTGATTATATATGGATGTATAAGGATAGAATTGAAATTAGATTGAAATTTGTAGCTTAAATATAAAAATTATGATAGTTTCGATTTTAGGGACTAAATTGAATAAAAAGCAAAATTTGAGGGGCTTCCAAATAATGAAATTGAGCGGATATATGTTTTAATAGGGTGAAATAATACGGTTGAAATTGATAATTTAATTGAATAATTGTATAGATCGGGAATTGGACCAAACTAGAAGTAATCATGGAAAAATGCAAAATTACTAATTAGTCCTTAGAGAATTGTCCATTATCTATTTGTCCAGGTAAGTTCATACGATATGATTGTGTTAAAGTGTTATGCCTTTAGAATTATAATTGTAAATATGTTTAATTAAAATTTTAATTGTTTACGATTCGATACAAAAATGTGAGATAGAGAATTAAATTGAATACGATGAATTGCAAATTGAAATAATTGAGGAATTGACCTTAAATTGGATTGAAATAGGATACCGATAAACCGTAATTTATACATATTTTTACCCCATGCTTAACACATTTTATGGATGATTTTTCCTTAGAATTGGTGAACTCGATGCTCCTAATGCCTTAATTTCATGTTTTATACTTAGGTGAGCATAGGAGAGTGAAAGGAACGAGAAACGGGTCAGAAAAGGAGAAAATGGGCTAACGTACGAAATCAACATAGCCAGGGACTTCCTCACACGTACAGACCACACGGCCGTGTCAATTTGGCAGAATCGAAGCACGACTCACACGGGTAGAACACACGCCCTTGCCGTTCTAACAGGCTCGATTACGGCTTGAAGTAAATCGCACACGGGCATGTCCCTATCGAGCCCAAGTTGAGTCCAATTCGAAAAAAGATAAATATGAGGGCTTTTAGGCATTCTAAAGCCTATAAATACACCCTAAAGGAAGAGGAAAGGGACGCGGAGAAAAGGAGGCAGGGAACTGCTCAAGGGAAGCTTGTTGATCCATCTCAGAAGCCGGATTCACCATTAAGATTGAAGATCTCCCTTCAATTTCCCTTCAGGAGTTTTGGGTTTTCTTTATGTTTTGTATTCATTATTCTTCTGAAATGTTTTCCTTTTTAGTTATGAACTAAATCCCCTAAATACCTAAGGGGAATGAAACCTAAGATGAATTTTGTTATTATTTTCTGAATTGTATGATAAATATTTAACTTGTTTTTAATTATGTGTTCTTAATTCTTGTTTTGATATCCCAGGGTACTGATTCAAGATAAGCTCTTATTCAGAGGAGGAATAGACCTTGTCTAAGAGTACATTTGTCATAATTAAGCGGAGTTGATTGTGCGCCTAGAGATAGGGTGATGAGATTTTGTCGGATTAGAGTGAAACCTAGTAAGGGGATCCATAGATCGAGTTAATGCAACCCTAGGGTGTTAATTAGAGAAAGGTATCAATTATTCAATCTAGGGATTAGACGTTATTAGTCTTGAATAGGAATAATAACATAACTTAGGGATCTCTACAGAACAAGTTAAATGAATAAATCGTCCGATTTGGAGTTAGAATAACAAGTGAAGTCTAGGTGGGTTCTTCCTTAGGTATTGTCTTAATTCAATCGTTTTTCCAAAAGTAATTCCCCAATTCTATTTTCTGTGAATTCTTAGTTTAGTTAATTAGTTAGTTAAAACAAAACCCCTTATTTTTAGGCTAGATAATAAAAAGACAGTTATTACTAGTACTTTTAGTTCCTTTGGGTTCGACAATCCGGTCTTGCTAAAACTATACTATTGTTCGATAGGTACACTTGCCTACATCATGATTATAGTTAGTTTCAAGAACAATTAATTATAAAAATAAAAAACTTACCTGTCACAAAAATCGCGATCAAGTTTTTTGCGTCGTTGCCGGGGAACTAAAATATTACGAACCCTCAATTTTTATTACTTTAGCCATTTATTTTTCTTGCAAGTTAATTCTATTTTATTATTATTATTTATTAATTAAATTTTTCTTTAACTTGGCAGGTTTTTATAGTTTATGACTAGAAGAAACCCGTCAGGACCACTACTTTTTGACGAAGAAATCAATCGCATAGCTCGCAGAAACCAAAGAGAAATAAGGCGAAGCTTAAGATACATAGAAAACGAGCAAGAGGACGATATTCAAACCCCAACCGAGGAGATGGCTAAAAACCAAGACAATCAGCTACCTCCTGCGATACCCGATGAACTAGCAAATCAAAATCTTGCTCCTTGTACTATGTAAGATTATGCTAAACCTACTTTAATAGGAACTGAGTCAAGTATAGTTAGGCCTGCTATTGCTGCAAATACTTTTGAACTAAAACCTAACACTATTCAAATGATACAACAATTTGTTCAGTTTGATGGTTTGCAGGATGAGGATCCAAACACTCACTTGGAAAATTTCTTAGAATTCTGTGATACATTTAAAATTAATGGTGTTTCTGACGATGCTATTCATCTTCGGTTATTCACTTTTTTATTGAGGAACAAAACTAAACAGTGGTTGAACTCGTTACCACGAGGGTCAATTACTACTTGGGAACAAATGACTGAAAAATTTCTATTAAAATATTTCTCACCGACTAAAACAGCCAAATTACATAATGATATCTCTTCGTTTGTGCAGCCGGACTTAGAAACTCTTTACGATGCATGGGAGAAATACAAGGACCTACTGCGAAGGTGTCCTCACTATGGACTACCTCTATAGTTGTAAGTTCAAACATTCTATAATGGTGTGAACCCCTCGACAAGGCAAATGATTGATGCAGTAGCCGGGGGAACCATCAACAACAAAACACCTGAAGAGGCTTACGAATTTATTGAAGAGATGTCACTGAATAACTATCAATGGCAAGTCATGAGGACTAAGCCAACTAAAACAGCAGGCATTTATAACATCGATTCGGTTACTGTGTTGTCAAACCAGGTAGAACTTCTAAATAAAAAGATTGATAGTTTACTTGGTTCTACTCAGGTACATCTAGTAATGAGGTACGAGACGAATGGAGGAGGAGCATGCACAGAGTATCAACCCTTCAACCCTAACAACGAGGAGGAACAAGTCCAATATATGGGTAACAATAACTCTAGATCCCAAAATAACCTATATAGTAACACTTATAATGCAGGTTGGAGGAACCATCCCAATTTCTCTTGGGGCGGTCAAGGAAATCAAAGACAAAAATATCCTCCAGGTTTTCAACAACCACCCTATCAACAGGAAAAGAAACTGAACCTTGAAGAGATACTGTCTAAATTTATCTCAGTGTCAGAAACCCATTTCCAGAACACCGAGACAGCACTTAAAAATCTACAAGCGTCGAACTAAGGGCTCAAAACTTAGATAGGCTAGCTTTCCAAACTAATCTCCAAATGACTACAAGGTAGCTTGCCAAGTAATACTGAACCCAACCCAAGGGAACAGCTCAACGCGATTAATGTTCAAGGGAACAGCTCTACCCAAGGCAAGAAACTGTAGTGAGCAGAGATCAAGGTGAGGTAGGTCATAATAAAAACAAATCAGTGAATGTCAAATATAAACCTGGTGTGTCATACCCCAACGCGACAAGGAAAGACTGCTCAGATGAACAATTTGGTAAATTCCTTAAACTCTTAAAAATTTATATATTAATTTACCGTTTATTGAAGCTTTATCACAGATGCCAAGCGAAATGAAAATTTTAAATGAGCTTTTAGCAAATAAGTGGAAGTTGGACGAAGTATTGCATGTGGAGCTAAACACAGTTTGCTCAGCTATTCTATAGAATAAACTACCCAACAAACTAAAAAATTTAGGGAGTTTTACGATTCCTTGCTTAATTGGTAGTTTAGATGTTAATAATGCATTAGCTAATTTAAGGGCTAGTGTTAACGTCATGCCCTACAAAATGTTCAAACAATTAAGTCTTGGGAAACCAAAACAGACTAGGATGAGCATTCAATTAGCAGATAAAACTATAAGATTTCCTAAGGGTATTATTGAAGATGTGCTAGTTAAAATCGATAAATTTATATTCCTCGTTGACTTCATTGTTCTAGACATAGAGGAGGATAGCAACACTCCTTTGATTTTAGGACAACCCTTTTTAGCAACTGCTAAAATGATTATTGATGTTGGCACAGGTGAGCTCACACTCCATGTGAGGGACGAAACAATCACCCTTGAAGCTCACAATTCTGGAAACACATCAAAAATTGAAGGTGATCGTCAAAACCATTCTACTAAAACTGACAATATCGTGCAACCTACTTTGTAGGAAATGGGTCTGAAGGAAGTACATGAGCCATTCTCAAGCAATAGCAAAGGACCTATTCATGAAGATCGAAGGCTACAAATCGAGGAGCTAGATGAATGGCGGACGCATAAACCAAGAACACACGATAAACCAAAACTACGTCAGAACGAGCTCAATACCTTCCCAAATCAACTTAAGGTTGGAGATAAAGTATTATTAGATGCCGCAGATCCTCACATTGTCACTACCAAACCAAATGAAGAAATCCCTCTTACGGTACTTAGCATTTTCCCATTCGGTACAGTCGAGGTAAGTCATCCCAAGTTTGACACTTTTAAGGTAAACAACACCCATCTAAAACCTTATTTTGATGAGAATGGTAGCAGGAATGAGGATTATAAACTCCTCGAACCACCATGACCATTCAATGGAGAGGTAAGTCGAGCTTAGACTATAAATAAGTGCTTCTCAGGAGGCAACCCGAGTACTAACTGTATTAACTTCTTTCAATTTTAGTGTTTAAGACCTAACTTACTAACGGAGCTCTTAAATACAGGTTTACCACACAGACACGGCCAAGCACACGGGCATGCTTATGACCGTGTGGAAACAAGGCAAAGATTTCCCTAACACGGGGTACGACAAATCACTACGGCCATGCGACATGGCCTTGGGAAATCTTGCCAAAATAGCACGGGCGTGCGACACACCCGTGCCTTGAACCCGTGGTTAAACCTGTCAAATTAACACGGGCGTATGACATGCTCGTGCCAAGCAACCGTGGGCGAACCTGTTAAATTAACATGGGCGTGGGAGAAGCGAACAAAGCCAGACACAGTCGTGCTAACGGCTATGTGCACCCACACGCCCAAGGGACACGGGCATGGACAAAATGCCAGACGCGCCCAAATTCAAAATTCGCGAATCACACGGGCAAAAATTGGGGAACACGGGCATGTTCCCTGGCCATGTGCCCTAAAATCTATAAATAGGCTGCACTATTCATTGTCTTCTTCACCTAAAAACCCTAACCCTAGCCACTGCAAGTCCACACGCCCTCCCAACCACGCCCGTGCGCCGATTCCCACTCCATTTTTGACGCTTAATCTCTCTCCCTTAGCGTGTTTAGTCTTTTCACTTCTATTTTACTTATTTTTAAATGTTTATTATCAAAATAATCTTTATTTTTCTCATACTATTTCCATTTTTCTCATTATTATCATTTAATTTGCATTATTAGGTTATTTATCATACATTTCATGTTGAATCGAGTTGTTAGGAAAGCCTCATTCTATTATCATACCCATTTTATTACTATACTTATTGTCATGCTATTACCATGCTAATATCACGAAATTATGCTATCAAATCGATTATTTTGGTTAAGTTTGGTTAGTATCAGTAGCTTTGGCTGAAATTGTTAATTCATGGCTTTTTCCTTTTCAAATTCATGTACCTACTATTATTCTTTTTATATTGCAGGCATACAATGTTGTCTTCACGTGGTAAAAAGGCCGCCATCCCTACCTCAAAGAAAAGGAAGGGAGCGTCATCTTCCTCGGGTCCTACCGCGAAAATTCACCACCCTTTCCTGGAATTCCCTATCGTGCCCCAAGAAAAACTTTTCCAAATACTTCGAGCCCGACCTTTAATTACAGGCTGCTGCATCGACTGGGGTGCAGTAGGACAAGTTCAATTGGCTGATGCAATTTGGGTCCTCCTAACCACCGACCCTTGGGAGCTTTTCTTTGGGATTATCGAGACAACATATCTCGAGCTCGTGATGGAACTATGTTCAACATTTCATCTTCAGACTGTAATGACGAACTACGATGATCCCGGCATAGTCCAATTTCACCTAGGCGGATTAGTCCACCAGCTAAGCGTCCCAAAATTCGGTACTACACAGGGCTTATATACGGAAGAATTCAAGGAGGAGAATGACTTACATGCTCTCAACCGCCACATCCATCGTTCTCCTTCATGATGCTGGGATGCACTAGTACTAGGTTCGGCCACCTACAATTCTAGCCACTCCAAGGCATCGGCTCTCCCTCTATCTCTGAGGTATCTACACGCCATTTTGGCTCCCATGATTTCAGGAATACGAGAGAGCACTAGCGTCGTCAACACTCACGACGCCTACTTTCTATGGTGTATCTCGCACGGGTACGTCATCGACCTTGCCTATTTCATTGCCCTCGCCATTCAACACCAGACAGGGCGGCATAGGAAGGGGGTTATCTCCATTGGCCCCTATGTTACTCGGTTGGCTCGACACTTTGGGCTCCTCTGCACCACGGCCCAAGAATCATCATTGACCCTCATTGGCCAGATGTCTCCATAAGGCATCTTGAGCATGCTTAGCATGAGGATGATCTAAAAGTGCCGAGGAACCTACCCTCCTCAATATCGTCTCACCCAATCTACCGAGGAGAAGGCCCCTGAGGACATTATTGATGATGTCCCCTCACAGCATGAGGACCCACCATCTCAACCACCACTACCCTCTCGTCCAGTTCATGCGGCGGCTTCATATGCTGACATTTCTGAGCGCCTTACTCGATTCGAGCAGTAGTGTTTTTAATGATTTGAAAACATTGATGCTACTCTATAGCAGATCTGTCAGCACCTCCACATCTCATCGCCACCCCCACCTCGCGAACCATCTAGCAATGAAGATGTTTAAAAAATTTCATTTATTATTTTATATTTTTACTTTTATTTTCTTTTCAGACTACTTTTTATTTTTCTTTCATCTTATTTTTATTAGGATTTATAATTTTTATTTAACAATTTTAAATTCCGGTTATTTCCTACCGAGTAATCATTCTTCCTTATATACTTTCTAAAAGAGTTCCTAATGCTATCACAATTATAAAAAACTCCAAAGCTCACTATTACTCAGGGACTTGAAACTCCACTGGGAAAGGTTCTCCAGGACTGCCATGTCCTGCTCGACCACGACCATAACAAATTTTAGATATAATATTCTTTTGGCACAAGACTTATAGACTAATGAACCTCTACCACCACCGGAGTATCCTCCTCCACCTTAACGCTGATTATTCTCTGAAACTCCAGTTCAAGGAAATTCTTTCATCACTCAGGAAGTTTCACTTCTCTCCCTATCTTATTTTGACATTCTTTTCTATATATTCTATCTATCTTTGTACATTGAGGGTAATGTACATCTTAAGTGTGGGGGGTATTCATTTCACTATTAGAAAAATCCCTGAATGAGTGCCTTGTTCTTTTGAAAAGCTCTCATATCATGTTTAGGATAAATTTTGATTGATTTATGACTTTTATTGATATATCTTGAATTAAAACATAGGCATTTATGCATTGATTGTTTAAACTTTAAGACATTAGAGAATCAAGCATGATAAGTTGATTTTTAAGAATTTAAAATCCTAGGTTGTTTCCCCAAAGTTTAGGTATTACTTTGAGTTGGAATTCACAAGTTTTAAACATCAAAAAGCCATAATTCTTGTGAGATTTTTGAGCCTTTTGAGCATCTATTAATTCTTTCATGCTCACTTTTATTATTGCTTTGAGTGCATCAATATTGAACTGTTATTCTAGAACTTGCTTGATTATGCATGTCAAGACCACACCATTTGATTTGATATGTCAAAATGATTAAAGCACTTAGGATTAACCCACCCATGCCATGAAAAGCCTACCTTTACAATTAACCCCTAGTGAACCCCCTTGAGCCTAACAACCCATTCATTGATTTACCCTTAATATTAACCGATAACTCATTATTGTTAAAATCCCCTAAATTAATTTGATCCCTATTTTTGTTGAGATTTGAGTTGGAATAGTTGCTTAACTATGTTTTATTCTTTTTTGTAAATTGACTTGTTCCTAAAAAAATGCATACATATTAGTAGTAGTGATATTTTGAGCTAAAGAAGTTAAATTCCATATTCTAAGAAAAAGCTCTAATGTACTCAATTGATGACTAGTCATTTTCTAGTTAGGCAATTTTTCAATTCAATCTCGATTCTAACCCTTTCTTTCAGCTTGTGACCACACCCTCTGACCAAAGCCACGTTACAACCCTCTAAATACCTTTTGATTGATGTTTCATCTCAATTTATAGTGGTGGAGATTTGATTTTCATGCAAGCCTATGGCAATGACTGTTCATTATTGACTATTGAGTGCTTCACTTATTGTTCTTAAACACTTCGAGTGATTTGAGTGAATTTTTAGTGAGGATGTTAAACTCCGTGATATTTCGAATCGAGGTAACCACTTTGATAAGGGAAGATGCCTAAGTTTTGCATGATTAAATACTCAACCTGGAATGTTTGAAGCTCTAATGTTCTTTTAGTTGAATTCTCAATGTACGACTACTCATGAATTAGTTTGAAAAATTTTTGATAGAGATTATAAGTTGAGAAAAATTTATTTTGATCATGAGTTGAGAATTTTGCTTGAGGATAAGCAAATGCTTAATTGTGGGAGTATTTGATAAACTGAAATTTATACATATTTTTACCCCATGCTTAACATATTTTATGGATGATTTTTCCTTAGAATTGGTGAATTCGATGCTCCTAATGCCTTAATTTCATGTTTTATACTTAGGTGAGCATAAGAGAGAGAAAGGAACTAGAAACGGGCTAAAAACGGGGAAATTGGACAACGCACGAAATCAACACGGCCTGGACTTCCTCACACGGGCAGACCACACGGCCGTGTCAATTTGGCAGAACTGAAGCACGACTCACACGGGTAGAACACACGCCCGTGCCGTTCTAACAGGCTCGAGCACGGCTTGAAGTAAATCACACACGGGCATGTCCCTATCGAACCCAAGTTGAGTCCAATTCGAAAAAAGATAAATTTGAGGGCTTTTAGGCATTCTAAAGCCTATAAATACACCCTAAAGGAAGAGGAAAGGGACGCGGAGAAAAGGAGGCAGGGAACTGCTCAAGGGAAGCTGGTTGATCCATCTTAGAAGCCGGATTCACCATTAAGACTGAAGATCTCCCCTCAATTTCCCTTCAGGAGTTTTGGGTTTTCTTTATGTTTTGTATTCATTATTCTTCTGAAATGTTTTCCTTTTTAGTTATGAACTAAATCCCCTAAATACCTAAGAGGAATGAAACCTAAGACGAATCTTGCTATTATTTTCTGAATTGTATGATAAATATTTAAACTTGTTCTTAATTATGTGTTCTTAATTCTTGTTTTGATATCCCAGGATATTTATTCAAGATAAGCTATTATTTAGAGGAGGAATAGACCTTGTCTAAGAGTACATTTTTCATAATTAAGCAGAGTTGATTGCGCGCCTAGAGATAGGGTGACAAGATTTTGCTGGATTAGGGTAAAACCTAATAAGGGGATCCATAGATCGGGTGAATGCAACCCTAGGGTGTTAATTAGAGAAAAGTCTCAATTATTCAATCTAGGGATTAGATGTTATTAGTCTTGAATAGGAAGAATAACAAAACTTAGGGATCTCTACGGAACAAGTTAAATGAATAAATCGTCCGATTCGGAGTCAGAATAACAAGTGAAGTCTAGGTGGATTCTTCCTTAGGTATTGTCTTAATTCAATCGTTTTTCCAAAAGTAATTCCCCAATTCTATTTTCTGTGAACTCTTAGTTTAGATAATTAGTTAGTTAAAACAAAACCCCCTTATTCTTAGGCTAGATAATAAAAAGACAGTCATTACTAGTACTTTTAGTTTATTTGGGTTCGACAATCCGGTCTTGCTAAAACTATACTACTGTTCGATAGGTACACTTGCCTATATCGTGATAATAGTTAGTTTCAAGAACGATTAATTATAAAAATAAAAAACTTACCTATCACGAAAATCACGATCAGATATATTATGTGATAAAGTGATGATTTGATGAAATGTGTTGAATTGGTTCGATTTAGACCGATTGATAGTGATAAGGATTGAATATATGTTGAAATATGATATAATGTTATAAATGTGAAATTGACTCATCATTGTTATGTGATATGCTACCATATTTGAGAATTGGTGATTGGTTTATGAAATTATGTAATGAAATTGAAAAACTATTACCCTATTAACTGTCCGAGCAGAGTCAAATATAGTTGGCATAGCATAGGATAGGAAGAGTTCAGGTTTATTTTTCAAGTTTACCGACTAGCACTAGGTGCAACTTACTATTTCAAATTTATCCGATAGGTATTGGGTGCCAAATTAATGTGATTGGTTGAATCTGTGTATCCGTTCGAGTTCAAGTTAGGTTAATACGGACATGTATAATGTGAATGGAATAAATGATATTCAAATTAAGTTAATATGATGATCGGATAATACATATACATATTGTGAATCAATTATACAAGCCTAGAGGGCCAATATGGAGACATGACAAATTGATGAATGTGATTCGAAATTTGTATTATGAAACGAAGTAGTGATTGACATTAAATTGACATTTGTTGTATATTTGGTATAAAGATGAATTTATATTATATGAGAATGAAGCTCATATGGTTTAATACAATCCAATTCAAATTATGAAATGAAAATAATGTTTGGCGTTAATTTGAAATTAGATGTATTGCAGATAAATAGATTGTATGATATGATTAAGATAGTGAATTGACTAAATGATTATTTGTTTGGGAATGGTAATGAAATGTTGAATATGTGAATTGGAATGTTATATAATTGAGTTACTATATGGTATGATAAATATTGAGCTCACCTTTTTTATATTTGATTTGCCATGATAGACAAAATTTACCAAGCTAATTAGCATGTAGTGTTTAATTATAACTTAAGCTAAGTTACTTGGTTTAATGCCTATGAACTTACTAAGCATTGCATATTCTTACCTTGTTGTTTTCCCTCTCCCTGTAAATTGTGTAACACCCTATACCAGGTCCGGTCATCCGACTCGAACAATAAGGTATTACAACTGTAAAACATTAACATTGTTCACTATTCTGTCATAAATAACCAAATAATTTGTATCATAATTAAATTATAGTTGTTTCCATATTATTCGATTATATCTGGACCTCAATCAAGCATACAAATCTTTAAAAAAAACTGAGAACAATTCTAGATTAAACTGAAACTTTTACCAAAATTCAGGTAAAAATTGAAAACATAGGTCACACAGCCGTGCAACTCACTGCGACCGTATGGACAAACCTGCACCCAAATTTAACATGCCACAAGGCTGTGTTATGCAACTGTGTGTGGCTACACGACCATTAATTGGAACTTGGAAACTTTTGTAGATTATACTAGTTTGCTAGATGAAACAAAATTATGGCACAAGGGAATAGGATACATTGACTAAAATCCTTAAGTCAAATGTCCAAGATTAAATTGGTTGAAAATTTATCAAGTATGGTTGATCATGAAGATGCATGCAAAGTGTGCCAGATTAGGAAGCAAACGGGGCTTTCATTTCCTGTGAACAAAGCATGGTGAGCTAGTGAAAAGATACACTTAGTACATACTGACATTTGCGGACCCATGAAAACAAGTTCGCTAAGTGGAAGTAGGTACTTTGTGTTATTTATTGATGATTGTACAAGGTTATATTGGGTGTACTTCATGAAGAACAAGTTCGAAGTGACTAAAATCTTATTCAATTTTAAAGCTATGGGTGAGTGATGAACATCAATCGTGATAAGTTTTATATTTATTATGATCGTACTTGAAAACTAACTATTATCACGATAAAGGCAAGCGCACCTATCGATCAATAGTATAGTTTATAGCAAGACCGGAATGTTGAACCCACAAGAACTAAAAGTACTAGTATTAACTTTCTTTTTATTATCTAGCCTAAAAATAAGGGGATTTTTTTATCTAAACTAATTAACTAAACTAAGATTGCACAGGAAGTAAATTAGGGAAATAATTTGGGAAAAACTGATTGACTTAGACAATACCCAAGTAAAAACCCACCTAGACTTCACTTGTTATTTGACTCTGAATTAGACGATTTATTCATTTGACTTGATCTGTAGAAATCCCTGATTTATATTATTATCTCTCTCGATACTAACAACGTCTAACCCTAGGTTGATTAATTGAAATCTCTTTCTAATTAAAACCCCTAGTGTTGCATTAACTCGATCTATGAATTTCCTTATTAGGTTTGACCCTAATCCGGTAGATTTATGTCGCGCTATGTCTAGGGGTGCAATCAACTCTGCTTAATTATGCTAGATCTACTTTTAGACAGGGACTTTTGCTCCTCTGAATAAGCACATCAATATTTGAATCAATATACTGGAATATTAAAGGAAGAATTAAGAACACACAATTAAGAACAAATCAAGTATTTATCATATAATTCAAAAAATAATAACAAGATCCGTCTTAGGTTTCATTCCCCTTAGGTATTTAGGGGATTTAATTCATATTTATAAAGGAAAACATCTCAGAAGAATAATAATAACAAAACATAAAGAAACCCAAAAACTCCTGGAGGAAATTGAAAGGAGATCTTTAGTCTTGAAGAAGAATCCGACTTCTGAGATGGATCAATCGGCTTTGTTCGAGTAATTTCTTGCCTCCTACTCCGTGTGTCCTTTAAGTGCCTCCTCTAGGGTGTTTATATAGGCTTTAGAATGCTTACCAACCCTCAAAGGTGCCCTTTTCCGAATAGAATTAGACTTGGGCTCGATAGGGATACGCCTGTGTGCAAGTGCTTCAAACTGTGTTAGAGTCTGTTGAATAGCCATGGGCTTGTAGTCTACCAGTGTGAGGAGATCCAAGCCATGTTAGAGTCTGCTAAAAATACACGAGCATGTGGTCTACCTATGTAGGGAAGTCCAGGCCGTGTCAATTTCTCACGTTGACCCATTTTCTCTGTTTTTGGCCCATTTCTCGCTCTTTTTACTCTCTTATGCTCTCCTAATTGTAAAACATGAAATCAGAGGATTAGGAGCATCAAATTCCATAAATCTAATGATAATTTATCGAAAAATGTACTAAGCATGGGATAAAAATATGTATAAATTATGACTTATCAAATACCCCCACACTTAAGCGTTTGCTTGTCTTCAAGCAAAATCCTCAATTCAAAATTAAGAATTCATTTTTCTTAACTTATAATTCCTATCAATAATATCTCAAAATAATCCATAAGTAATTATACATTGAGAATTCAACTAGAAGAACATCAAAGATTCAAGCATTCCAAGTTGAGCATTTTATCACAAAAAACATAGATGTCTCCCCTCATCTAAGTAATCACATTTGATTCAAAATATCACATAATTCAACACCCTCACTAAAGATTCACTCAAATCACTCAAGGTGTTTAAGGACAACAAATTTAGCACTCATTAGTCAATATGAAAAGTTATTACCATAGGCTTGCGTGAAAATCAAATCTCCACCACTATATATTGAGATGATATATCAATCAAAAGGTCTTTAGAAGGTTGTAACGTGACTTTGGTTAGGGGGTGTGGTCACAAGCTGAAAGAGAAGGTCAGAATTGAGATTGAGTTGAAAAATTACCTAACTAGAAAAATACTAAAGCTGACAAATTACATTCCTAATTTAGAAGATCCTAGAATTGAGCTTTTCTTCATGGATAATATCGTTTTAATCCAAGCATCACATAATTTTTTTTTAAGAACGAATCAAATATTTATAACTTTGATAACTATATAAAAAAATAAAACATAGCTAAGCAATTTATTCAAATCAAATCTCGACAAAAATAGGGATCAAATTAATTGAGGGGATTTCAACAATAATGGGTCATGGGTTAATATTGAGGGTAAATCAATGAATGGCTTGTTAGGCTCAAGGGGGTTCACTAAGGGTTAATTATGAAGGTAGGCTTTTATGGAGTGAGTGGGTTAAACCTAAGTGCCTTTATCATCTCGACATATCAAATCAAATGGTGTGGTCTTGACATGCATAATCGATGCAAGTTCTAGAATAACAAATCAATGTTTACGCACTCATAGCAATAATAAAAGTGAGCTTGAAAGAAATAATATATGCCCTAAAGGCTCAAGATCTCACAAAAATTATGGCTTTTTGATGTTAAACCTGTGAATTTCAACTTCAAGATAATACCTAAACTTGGGGAAACAACTAAAAAAAATTTTAATTCGCAAAAATCAACTTATCATGCTTGATTCTCTAATTACTTAAAGTTTAAACAATCAATGCATAAATGCCTATGTTTTAATTCAAGATATATAAAAAAATAATAAATTCAGGGATTTTTCTGATAATGATATAGATAACCCCCCACACTTAAGATGTACATTGCCCTCAATGTACAAGGATGTATAATACTATTATAAAGATAATATCAAAAGAGAGAGGGAGAGAAGTGAAACTTCCTGAATGTTAAATGGAATCCTTAAATTGGAGTTTTGAAAAGTGGAGGAGGATACTCCGGTGGTGGTAGAGGTTGGGTTCCACAAGTGCTGTGCCAAAAGAATATTATAATTAGTGGTAGCTATGGTCGTGGTCGAGCAGGGCATGGTAGTTGTGGAGGACCTTTTCTAGTGGGGTTGCATATTCCTAAGTAATAGTGAGCTTTGAAGCTCTTTATAACTGTGATAGAATCAATAACTCTTTAAGAAATATAAAGTAGCATGATTACTTGTAAAGAAATGGCCAAAAACATAAATTGCTTAATATAAATTGTAAAACCTAAGGATGAAGTAAAAATAAAATTAAAGAGAAATAAAATAAAAAGTAGTTTTAAAAAGATAAAAGTAAAAACATAAAGATAATAAATAAAAATCTTCAAAAACCTTCATTGCGAGGTGGGGGTGGCAATGAGATGTGAAAGTGCTGACAAATCTGATGTAAGGTTGTATCAATGTGATCAAAGCACTGAAAACATTGCTGCTCGAATCGACTAAGACGCTCAGAGATGTCAGAGAGTGAAGCCACCGCATGAACTTGACGATAAATAGGTGGTGGCTGAGAGGGTAGATCCTCGTGAGATGAAGGGACATCATCAGTAATGTCCTCTGGGTCCTCCTGCTTGGCTGATTGGACAAGGCGATACTGAGGAGGATCAAATCCACGTCGTCGCTCGATCATCCTCATATGGAGCATACTCGAGATGCCTTATGGTGACATCTGACCGATGAGGGTGAAGGAGGATGCCTGCACCGCCGTGTTGAGGAGTCCGAAGTACCGTGCCAGGCGAGTCACATAAGGGTCAGTGGAAATGATTCCCTTCCTATGCCACTCCGTCTGATGGCAAACGGTGAGGACAATGAAATAGGTGAGGTCGAACACGTGCCTATGTGCCATGCTCCATAAAAAATAGGCGTCGTTAGTGTTGACGACGCCGGTACTCTCTCGCCGCCCTGTCAGTGTATGGGCTAGGATGGCATGCAAGTATTTTAGTGACGGGGCGAGAGCGATGCCTTGGAACGGTTGGGGTCATAAGTGGCCGAAGCAGGAACTAAGGCCTTCTAGCAGTTTGAAGGAGAGTAGTGGATGTGGCAATGGAGAGTGTCGGGGTCGTTATCGTCCATGCACTCTTTCGTATAGAGTCCTAATGCGACATCAAATTCAGGCATGCTCAACTAGCGAACTAAACCACTAAGACAGAACTGGACCGTTTCGGGATCATCGAACTATGTCATAACGGTTTGAAGGTGGAAAGTCGAACAGAGTTCTAGCGTGAGTTTAAGGTACGTCGGCTCGACGATATCGAAAAAGATTCCCCATGGGTCAGTCATTAGGAGAGCCCGAACCGCATCAGCGAGTTGGATCTGCTCTAGGGCGGTCCAATCAATGCAACGACCCACACCTAGGAGTCGGGCCCGTAGTATCTGGAATAGTTCCTTTTGTGGTCCCGGTGGAAATTTGAGGAATGGGTGCCAGGTTTCAGAGGTGGGACTCGAGAAAGATGCTGCTCCTTTGCGCTTCTTCGAGGCGGGGACAGCAGTCTTCTTGCCTCTTGTGTTCGTCATGTTGTACCTGAAAATAACAGAAGTCGAAAATAGTCCTGAATAGTCAGTCAAGAGTCGAAAGGATATACCCTAACACTAATTATGGCAAAAACTAAAAACTAATAGGAACTTTATAGGAACATATTGTTAATACTTAGCATAGTAAAATATGATGAAAACAAAGAGTAAAGGTAACAAGAAATAGCTAGAAACTAAAATTGGCATAATAATAAAAACTAAGAATGACCATTTCAACAAGAACAAATATAATGATGAAGAATAATAATAATGATTACGAAAGTAATTTACTAAATAAAATAACTAAAACAAAATGAAATAAAAATAAAAAGGAAAAAATATGTGAAGGATAAAATAGGAAAAGAGAACCGATGGTGGTTAGGGTGGACTGGAGTAGAACGGTGGTGGAATGCACAGGCGTGGGCGATGAGGTCGTGCGGTTCGTGCAAGGGAAGAAGAGGAGAGAGGGAAAAGAAAGGGGGAAAATGAAAGAAGAGAGGAGAGCTAGGGATGGTCGGTCGGTGGAGGGGGAAGATTTCGGCAGCTAGGATTAGGGGTTTTGGGGGAAGGGGATGATGAATAGTGAGGGGTTTATATAGATATTGGGGCACACGACTGTGGGGCACGCCCGTGTCCCCATATTTCAGCCTGTCTGTTTTGTGATTTTAAAATTTGGGAGCGTCTAAAATTCGGCCCATACCCGTGTTCGTTGGGCGTATTGGTGCACACGACCGTGTCGCACGACAGTGACCAGCTTCGTTCACTTCTCCCACGCCCATGTATAAATGAGTACGCCCGTGTTATTTTGACAGTCTCGACCACGGATGGTGGGCACGGGCGTTTCGCACGCCCGTGTTAATTTCTCAGTTTCCACCACAGCTCAGAAACATGTGCGTGTCTCACGCCCGTGTTAATTTGACAGGCTTGCCCACGGCCATATCGTACGATCGTGGTAATGTATCGAATCCTGTTTTTTGGGAAAAAATTTACTTTGTTTCCACACGGCCCTATCGCACGATCGTGTCGCCGCCCGAGGTATGCGCACGACCTGAGGCACGCCTGTGTTCCTGGCTGTGTGGATTTTAGAAAACCTGTGTTCAAGGACTCAGTTAGTGATTTAGATGTTAAAAATTGAAATTTAAAGAAGTTAACACCGTTAGTGCTCGGGTTGCCTCTCGAGAAGCGCTTATTTAGAGTCTAAGCTCGACTTACCTCTCTGTTGTGTGGTCATAGTGGTGTGAGGAGTTTACACTCCTCATTCATTCTATCAATTTTATCAGAATAAGGTTTTAGACGAGTACGATTTACCTTAAACGTGCCAAATTTGGAATGAGTTACATCAACTGCACCGTATGGGAAAATGTTGAGTACCATAAAAGGGATTGCTCCATTGGGTTTGCTGCATCTAATAGTACCTTGTCTCCAACCTTAAGTTGATTTGGTGAAACATTGAGTCTGTCATGGTGTGGTTCTGGTTTATCTTGTGTTCTCGATTTCTGTATCCGCTATTCATCTAGTTCCTCGATTTGTAGCCTTCGCTCTTTATAGATGGGTCTTTTGTTGTTACTTAAACATGGCTCATGTATGCTCTTTGCACGTGATTCTTGCAAAGAAGGTTGTACTGATAAACCATAATTTACACATATTTTTATCCCATGCTTAGCACATTTATGGATGGTTCTCCCTGGATTTGATGAATTCGATGCTCCTAATACTTTAATTTCATGTTTTATACTTAGGTGAGCATAGGAGAGTAAAAAGAGAGCGAAACGGGCCGAAAACAGAGAAAATAGACCCACATGGGAAATCAACACGGCCTGGACTTCCTCACACAGCCGTGTTCATTTGGCAGGATTGAAGCACGACTTACATGGGTAGACTACACGCCCGTGCCTATGCAACAGCCTTGACCACGGGCTAGAGTAATCACACACGGGCGTGTCCCTGCCGTGCCCAAGCATAGCCCTATTCAGAAAATGCCACTTTTGAGGGCTCTTAGGCATTCTAAAGCCTATTTAAACACCGGAGGAGGAACTTAGAACAGAGACACAGAGTAGGAGGCAAGGAATTACTCAAAGGAAGCCGATTGATCCATCTCAAAAGCCGGATTCATCGTCAAAACTGAAGATTTCCCTTCAATTTCCATTCAAGGGTTTTGGGTTTTCTTTATGTTTTGTTGTCTTTATTCTTTTGAGATGTTTTATTTCATAAGTATGAGCTAAACCCCTTAAATACCTAAGGGGAATGAAATCTAAGACAGATTTTGTTATTATTATCTGAATTGTATGATAAATATTTGACTTGTTCTTAATTATGTGTTCTTAATTCTTGTTTTAATATTCCAGGATATTGATTCAAGTTAATGCTCTTATTCAGAGGAGGAATAGACCTTGTCTAAGAGTAAATTTGTCATAATTAAGCGGAGTTGATTGCACGCCTAGAGATAGGGTGACAAGATTTTGCCAGATTAGGGTGAAACCTAATAAGGGGATCCATAGATCGAGTTAATGCAACACTAGGACGTTAATTAGAAAGAGATTTCAATTAATCAACTTAGGGTTAGATGTTATTAGGCTCGAGAGAGATAATAATATAACTTAAGGATTTCTACGGATCAAGTCAAATGAATAAATCGTCTGATTCAGAGTCAAAGAACAAGTGAAGTCTAGGTGGATTTTTCCTTGGGTATTGTTTTAATCAATCGAGTTTTCCCAGAAGCTTTTTCCCAATTTTCCCTCTGTGCACCCTTAGTTTAGTTGAGTAGTTTAGATAAACAAATCCCTTAATTTTTAGGCTAGATAATAAAAAGAAAGTAATTACTAGTACTCTTGGTTCCTTTGGGTTCGATAATCCGATCTTGCTAAAGCTATACTATTGTTCGATAGGTACACTTGCCTTCATCGTGATAATAGTTAGTTTCAAGAACGATTAATTATAAATTTTTAAAACCTGTCGCAGATATTACGTACCAAGTTTTTGGCGCCGTTTTCGGAGAGCTAGGATATTAGGAACACTTGATTTTTATTACTTTAGTCATTCTACTTTATTTGCAATTTTTATTTTCTTTTCTAATTTTTCTTTTGTTCGTTCTTGGCAGGTTCTTATAGTGTATGACTAGAAGAAACCCGTCGAGACCATTACTGTTTGATAGTGAGATTGATCGCACAGTTCGTAGAAATCGAAGAGAAATAAGGCAAAGCTTACGATACACAGAGGAAAAGCAAGAGGACGATACTTCAACCACAACCGAGGAGATGGCTTAAAACCAAGAAAATTCACTTCCTCCTGCAATTGCTGCTAATCAGAATCCTGCTCTATGAACTATGTATGATTATGCTAAACCTTCTTTAACAGGAACTAAATCGAGCATAGTTAGGCCTGCCGTTGCTGCAAATAATTTTGAACTGAAATCTAACACCATTCAAATGATCCAATAGTTTATTCAGTTTGATGGTTTGCAGGACGAGGATCCCAACGTTCACCTGGCAAATTTCTTAGAGTTTTACGACACTTTTAAAATCAATGGCATTTCTGATGATGCCATTTGCCTTCGGTTTTTTCCTTTTTCGTTGAGGAATAAGGCTAAAAAATGGTTGAACTCATTACCACGAGGCTCAATCA
Source organism: Gossypium hirsutum (assembly GCF_007990345.1). Lineage (NCBI taxonomy): Eukaryota > Viridiplantae > Streptophyta > Magnoliopsida > Malvales > Malvaceae > Gossypium > Gossypium hirsutum. The sequence goes on along the minus strand of NC_053436.1, from coordinate 99,765,021 downwards.
CAACTTGGGAACAAATGACCGAAAAGTTTTTATTAAAATATTTTTCATCGGCTAAAACTGCCAAATTACATAATGATATCTCCTCTTTTGTGTAGATGGATTTAGAAACACTCTACGATGCATGAGAGAGATACAAGGATCTGTTTAGATGGTGCCCTTACCATGGGTTACCACTCTGGCTACAGGTTCAAACATTTCACAATGGCCTAAATCCTTCGACTCAACAGATGATCGACGCAGTTGCTGGAGGAACTATCAATAATAAGACACCTGAGGATGCTTACGAATTTATAGAAGATATGTCACTGAGTAATTATCAGTGGCAAGTCATTAGGACAAATCCAACGAAAACAGCCGGCGTTTTTAACATTGACTTTGTCACCACACTCTCTAATTAGGTAGAACTTTTGAATAGAAAAATTGACGGTTTTCTTGGTTCTTCACATGTTCACCCAGTAATACAGTGTGAAGCAAGTGGAGGTGGATCAAGCAATTCAGAATACCCACCCTATGGCTACAACATGGAGAACGAGCAGTTAAATTACATGGGTAATAATCCTCGATCTCAAAATAATCCTTATAGTAATACTTACAAAGCAGGTTGGAGGAACCACCCAAATTTCTCATGGGGAGGCTAAGGGAATCAAAGACCACCACCTCTAGGCTTCCAACAACCACCCTACCAACAAGAGAAAAAGCTGAACCTTGAGGAGATGCTAACAAAATTCATCTCAGTGTCAAAAACTCATTTTTAGAATACCGAGACAGCACTTAAAAATCAACAAGCGTCGATCCAAGGGCACAAAACTCAGATAGGTCAGCTCACTAAATTGATATCTGAATGACCACAAGGTAGCCTGCCGACTAACACTAAACCTAACCCAAGGGAGCAACTCAATGCAAGTACCATTCAAGATGAGGAAGGGTTAGTTGCACCTGAACCAGAATCGAGATAAAAAAACTATGGTAAATAAAGGTAAAGGTGAGGTGGACCACAATGACCAGAAACCGGTAAGTAAAGAGTACAAACCTCGTGTACCATGCCCCAATGCGACAAGGAAAGACCGCACAGACGAACAATTCAGTAAATTCCTTAAATTATTAAAGAAGTTACATATTAACTTACTATTTATTAAAGCTCTTTCACAGATGCCAAACGCAGTCAAAGTCCTAAATGAGCTTTTAACAAATAAGCGGAAGTTGGATGAGGCATCGCATGTAGAGCTAAATGCAGTTTGCTCAACCATACTACAGAATAAGTTGGCCAACAAATTAAAAGATCCAGGGAGTTTTACAATTCCCTGTCTAATTGGTAGCCTAGATGTTAATAATACTTTGGCTGATTTAGGGGCTAGTATTAATGTTATGCCTTACAAAATGTTTAAGCAACTAGGTCTTGGGAAACCCAGACAAACTAGGATAAGTATTCAATTAGCCGATAAAACAATCAGATTTCCTAGGGGGATTATTGAAGATGTACTCGTTAAAGTTGACAAATTTATATTCCCAGTTGATTTTGTTGTTCTAGACATAGAGGAGGATAGTAACGTTCCTTTAATTTTAGGGAGGCCCTTTTTACCAACCGCTAAAACAATTATTGATGTTGGCACAGGTGAACTCACACTTCGTGTGGGAGACGAAACAATCACCCTTCAAGCTTGTAATACGAGTAACACATCAAAGATTGAAGATGGTCATATAAATCATTCTACTAAAACTGAACATGTAGTGCAACCTACTTTGCAGGAAATAAGTTCGAAGAACCTACATGAGCTATGTTCAAGTAACAATAAAGGACCTATCTATGAAGAACGAAGGCTACAAATCGAGAAACTAGATGAATGGCGGACACATAAATCGAGGATACACGATAAACCAAAACCAAGCCATGACGAGCTCAATGTCACACAAAATCAACTTAAGGTTGGAGACAAAGTACTACTAGATACAGCAGACCCTTGCATTGCCACTTCTGAACCTAATGAAGCAATCCCTCTTACGGTACTCAATCTTTTCCCATATGGTACAGTTGAGGTAATTCATCCCAAATATGGCACTTTTAAGGTAAACAACACTCGTATTAAACCTTATGTTGATAAAATTGATAGCTGGGATAAGGAGTGTAAACTCCTCGCACCACCATAACCATGCACCAGAAAAGTAAATCGAGCTTAGACTATAAATAAGCGCTTCTCGGGAGGCAACCCGAGCCCTAACGATGTTAACTTCTTTAAAAATTTTAGTTTTAACATCTAATCACTAACTGAGTCATTGAAACATAAGTTCTCTAATCTACACGACAGGGCACACGGGCGTGCCTTTGGCCGTGCCCACACCACGAGAGGAGACACTGCTGTGCGATTCGTTTGTGTGAAAACAGGGCAAAATTTTCCTTAAACACGGGATGCAACAAGTCACCAGGCCGTGCGACATAACCGTGGGTGGGTCTGTCAAAACAACACGAGCGTGCGCCACGCCCGTGTCGAGAAATCGTGGTTTAAACTAAGAATTTAGCACCAGCGTGCGACACGCCCATACCCACCACCCATACGTCGTCCAATTCATGCGGCGTCTTCATACTCTGACATATTTGAGTGCCTTACTCGATTTGAGCAGCAGTGTTTTCAGCAATTTGATCACATTGATGCTACTTTTTATCATATTTGTCAGCACATTCACATCTTATCGCCGCCACCACCTTGCGAACCATCCGGCGATGACGATGTTTAAAAAATTTTTATTTTTTTTTTATTTCCACTTTTATCTTTATTTATCTTCTTTAAGTACTTTTTATTTCATTTCCCTTTAATTTTAGTTTAATTTTAGTTTTTATAATTTTTATTGAATAATTTTTAGTTTCGGCTATTTCGTTACGAGTAATTATGCTTCCTCATATTTCCTAAAGAGTTCTTGATTTTATTACAATCATATAAAGCTCTAAAGCTCATCATCAAATAGGAACTAAAAACTCTACTAGCAAAGGTTCTCCACGACTGCCATGTCCTGCTCGACTACGACCATAGTTACTACCAGATATAATATTCTTTTGGCGCAGGACTTATGGACTAATGAACCTCTACCACCACCAGAGCATCCTCCTCCTCATCATTACATTTGCCGATTATTCTCCATAACTCCAATTCAAGGAGTTCATTCATCATTGAGGAAGTTTCACTTCTCTCCCTATCTTATGATTATATATCTATATTTTTCAATATATCTACCTGTGTACATTGAGGGCAATGTGCATATTAAGTGTGGGGGGTCTTTTATATTATTATCAGAAATCCTTGAATTTTGTCTTATTCTCACATGAATCACTCATATCACTATTAGAATGAATTTTAATTAAGTTATGATTTTTATTGATATGTCTTGAATTAAAACATAGGCATTTATGCGATCGTTTAAAGTTTAAGACATTAGCGAATCAAGCATGATAAGTTGATTTTTTAGAATAAAAAAAATTAGGTTGTTTCCCTAATTTTAGATATTATCTTGAGTTGAAATTCACAAGTTTAAACATCAAAAAGCCATAATTTTTGTGAGATCTTGAGCCTTTAGAGCATATTTTATTTCTTTCATGCTTACTTTTATTATGAGTGCGTCAGTATTGATTTGTTATTCTAGAACTTGCTTGATTATGCATGTCAAGACCACACCATTTGATTTGATATGTCGAGATGATAAAGGCACTTAGGTTTAACCTACTCACTCTACCGAAGCCTACCTTCATAATTAACCCTTAGTAAATCCCTTTGAGCCTAACAAACCATCAATTGGTTTACTCTCAATATTAACTCATAACCCATTATTGTTGAAATCCCATAATTTGATCTTTATTTTTGTCAAGATTTGATTTGAACTAATTGCTTAGCTATGTTTTATTCTTCATTACAACAATTAAGCTCTATGTTATTTGACTTATAGTTAAAAAAATACTTACATACATATTAGTAGTAATTCGTCATTTTTGGGCTTGAGTGTTAATTCTATATTCTGAGAAGAGACTCACTTGTATTCAACTGATAATTAGTTATTTTTCTAGTTAGGTGATTTCTTCAATTCAATATCGATTCTAACCTTTTCTTTCAGCTTGTGACCATACCCCCTAACCAAAGCCACGTTACAACCCTTTAAAGACCTTTTTGATTGATGTATCATCTCAATATATAGTGGTGGAGATTTGATTTTCATGCAAGCCTATGGTAATAACTTTTCATATTTGACTAATGAGTGCTTTATTTGATGTCCTTAAACACCTCGAGTGAATTGAGTGAACCTTTAGTGAGGATGTTAAACTCTGTGATATTTTGATCAAAGGTGATTACTTAGATGAGGGAGACACCTATGTTTTCATGATAAAATTCTCAACTTGGAATGTTTGAAACTTTGATGTACTTTTAGTTGAATTTTCAATGTATGAGTACTTATGGATTATGTTGAGATATTATTGATAGGGATTATAAATTGAGAAGAATTTATTTTGATTGTGAGTTGAGGATTTTGCTTGAGTACAAGAAAATGCTTAAGTGTGGGGGTATTTGATAAACCGTAATTTATACATATTTTTATCTCATGCCTAGCACATTTATGGATGGTTTCTCCTTGGATTTGGTGAATTTGATGCTTCTAATCCATTAATTTCATGTTTTATACTTAGGTGAGCATAGGAGAGTAAAAAGAACGCAAAAATGGCCGAAAACGGAGAAAATGGACCCACGTGGGAAATCAACACGGCGTGGACTTCCTTACACGGGCGTGTCACACGGTCGTGTTCATTTGGCAGGATCGAAGCATGAATTACACGGGTAGACTACACACCCATGCCTATTCAACAGCCTTAACCACGGGCTTGAGTAATCGCACATGGGCGTGTCACACGAGCGTATCCTTGCCGAGCCCAAGCATAGCCCTATTTGGAAGAGGCCACTTTTGAGGGCTCTTAGGCATTATAAAGCCTTTTTAAACACCGAGGGAGGCACTTAGAATAGAGACACGGAGTAGGAGGCAAGGAGTTACTCAAGGGAAGCCGATTGACCCATCTCAGAAGCCGGATTCATCGTCAAAACTGAAGATCTCCCTTTAATTTCCATTCAGGGGTTTTGGATTTTCTTTATGTTTTGTTATCTTTATTCTTGTGAAATGTTTTCTTTCATAAGTATGAGCTAAACCCCCTAACTACCTAAGGGGAATGAAACCTAAGACAAATCTTGTTATTATTATCTGAATTGTATGATAAATATTTGACTTGTTCTTAATTATATGTTCTTAATTCTTATTTTAATATTCCAGGATATTGATTCAAGTTAATGCTCTTATTCAGAGGAGGAATAGACCCTGTCTAAGAGTAAATTTATTGTATTGAAGCAGAGTTGATTGCACGCCTAGAGATAGGGTGACAAGATTTTTCTGGATTAGGGTGAAACCTAATAAGGGGATCCATAGATCGAGTTAATGCAACACTAGGGCATTAATTAGAAAGAGATTTTAATTAATCAACCTAGGGTTAGACGTTATTAGTCTCGAGAGAGATAATAATATAACTTAGGGATTTCTACAGATCAAGTCAAATGAATAAATCGTCTAATTCAGAGTCAAATAACAAGTGAAGTCTAGGTGGATTTTTCCTTGGGTATTGTCTTGATCAATCGAGTTTTCCCAAAAGCTTTTTCCCAATTTTCCCTCTGTGCACCCTTAGTTTAGTTGAGTAGTTTAGATAAACAAATCCCTTAATTTTTAGGCTAGTTAATAAAAAGAAAGTAATTACTAGTACTCCTGGTTCCTTTGGGTTCAACAATCCGGTCTTGCTAAAGCTATACAATTGTTCGATAGGTACACTTGCCTTCATCGTGATAATAGTTAGTTTCAAGAACAAATAATTATAAATTTTTAAAACCTGTCGCGAATATCACGTACCATGCACCACATGATTAGTAGAATTACGAGCCTGAAGAGTGATTTTTTCATCACCCACACAAAGTGTGAGTTCACCTATACCAACATCAATAATAGTTCTAGCAGTTGCTAAAAGGGGTCGTCCTAAAATCAAAGGTACGTCACTATCCTCTTCCATGTCTAGAACAACAAAATCAATTGGGAATATAAATTTATCGATTTTGACAAGTACTCTTCAATGATACCCCTAGGAAATCTAATGGTTTTATCTTCTAACTGAATGCTCATCCTAGTTTGTGTGGGTTTTCCAAGACCTAGTTGTTTAAACATTTTATAGGGCATGACATTAATGCTCACCTCTAAATCAGCCAATGCATTATTAACATTTAAGCTAACAATTAAACAAGGAATCGTAAAACTCCCTAGATCTTTCAATTTGTTGGCCAGCTTATTCGGTTGATCGCGTGTTTCGTAACAAATAATAAATATTTATAATGAAGATCAAACCTAGACTAACTATTATCACGACGAAAAGGCAAGTGCACCTATCGAACAATAGTATAGTAATGGCAGGACCAGGATATCGTACCCAAGGGAACCAAAAGTACTAGTAATAACTCTCTTTTTATTATCTAGCCTAAGAATAAAAGGGTTTGTTTTAACTAATTATTTAAACTAAGAACGCACAGAAAAAATAATTGGGGAATTACTTTTGGGAAAATCGATTGACTTGAGACAATACCTAAGGAAAAATCCACCTAGACTTTACTTGTTATTCTGGCTCCGAATCAGACGATTTATTCATTCAACTTGTTCCGTAGAGATCCTTAAGTTATGTTATTATCCCTATTCAAGACTACTAACGTTTAATCGCTAGATTGAATAATCAAGACTTTTCTCTAATTAACACTCTAGGGTTGCATTAACTCGATCTATGGATCCCCTTATGAGGTCTCACCCTAATCCAGCAAAATCTTGTCACCCTATTTCCAGGCGCGCAATCGACTCCGCTTAATTATGACAAATGTACTCCTAGACAGGGTCTATTCCTCCTCTGAATAAGAGCGTGTCTTGAATTAGTATCCTAGGATATCAAAACAAGAATTAAGAACACATAATTAAGAACAAGTTAAATATTTATCATACGATTCAGAAAATAATAACAAGATTCGTCTTCGGTTTCATTCCCCTTAGGTATTTAGGGGTTTAGTTCATAACTAAATAGGAAAACATCTCATAAGAATAAAGAATACAAAACATAAAGAAAACCCAAAACTCCCGAAGGGAAATTGAGGAGAGATCTTCAGTCTTGATGACAATTTGGCTTCCGAGATGGATCAATCGGCTTCTTTGGAGTAATTCCTCACTCCCTATTCTCTGATCCCCTTTTCCTCCTTTTCTAGTGCGTATTTATAGGCTTTAGAATGCCTAGAAACCCTCAAAAGTTGCCTTTTCCAAACTGGACTTAACTTGGGCTCGGCAGGGACACACTCGCGGCACACGCCCGTGTTCGATTACTTCAGGCCGTGTTCGAGCCTGCCAAATTGACACTGCCATGTGGTCTGCCCGTGTCAGGAGGTCCAGGCCATGTTGATTTTGTATTTTGGCCCATTTTCTCCATTTTTGGCCCGTTTCTCGTTCCTTTCACTCTCCTATGCTCTCCTAAGTATAAAACATGAAATTAAAGCATTAGGAGCATCGAATTCACTAATTCTATTGAGAAATCATCCATAAAATGCATTAAACATGGGGTAAAAATATGTATAATTCACGGTTTATCAAATACCCCCACACTTAAGCATTTGCTTGTCCTCATGAAAAATTCTCAACTCGTAATCAAAATAAAATCTTCTCAACTTATAATTTCTATCGATAATATCTTACATTAATCCGTTAGTAATCATACATTGAGAATTCAACTAAAAGAACATAAAAGTTTCAATCATTCCAAGTCGAGCATTTTATTCCGAAAACATAGGTGTCTCCCCTCATCTAAGTACTTACCTTCAATTCAGAATATCATAGAGTTTCACATCCTCATTAAAGATTCACTCAAATCACTCGAGGTGTTTTAAGGACAATAAAAGAAGCACTCAATAGTCAATAATGGAAAGTCATTACCATAGGCTTGCATGAAAATCAAATCTCCACCACTATAATTTAAGATGATACATCAATCAAAAGGTCTTTAGAGGGTTGTAATGAAGCTTGGTTAGGGGGTGTTGTCGCAAGCTGAAAGAAAGGGTTAGAATCGAGATTGAATTGAAAAGTTGTCTGACTAGAAAAAGAGTTAATCTTCACTTGCGTACAACAGAGCTACTCTCAGAATATGACATTACAAATATGCATACATAGTTGTGGTTTTTTTTTTAAGAACAAGTTAAAAAATATAGACTAAATATCCAGAACATAACATAGCTAAGCAATCAATTCAACTCAAATCTCGACAAAAAATAAGGATTAATTTAGGGGATTTCAATAATAATGGGTTAAGGTTTAATATTAAGGGTAATACAAAGAATGGTTTGTTAGGCTCAAGGGGGTTTACTAGGGGTTAATCGTGGAGGTAGGTTTTTCATGGCATGAGTGGATTAATCCTAAGTGCCTTAATCATTTTGATATATCAAATCAAATGGTGTGGTCTCGACATGCATAATCAAGCAAGTTCTAGAATAACAATTCAATACTGAAGCATTCAAAGCAATAATAAAAGTGAGCATGAAAGGATGAATAGATGCTCAAAAGGCTAAAAAATCTCACAAAAAATTATGGCTTTTTGATGTTTAGACTCGTGAATTCTAATTCAAAGTAATACCTAGACTTGGGGAAACAACCTATAATTTAATTTCTTAAAAATCAACTTATCATGCTTGATTCTCTAATGTCTTAAAGTTTAAAAAATCAATGCATAAATGCCTATGTTTTAATTCAAGATATATCAATCAAAATTATAAATTAATTAAAATTTATTCTAAATATGATATGAGAGTTTTTTTATGAGAATAAGGTGATTATTCAGGGATTTTTCTGATAATGAAATACATACCCCCCCCACACTTAAGATGTACATTGCCCTCAATGTACAATAATAGATGTTAGAGAATAAAAATAAGATAGGGAGAGAAGTGAAACTTCCTGTATGATGAATTCCTCGAACATAGAGTTTTGGGGGTGATCAGTTTGAGAGTGGAGGAGCATACTCTGGCGGTTGTAGAGGTTCATTGGGCCATAAGTTCTACGCCAAAAGAATATTATATCTAGTGGTGGCTATGGTCGTGGACATGGCAGTCATGGAGAACCTTTTCCGGTGGAGTTTTTAGTTCCTTTGCGATGGTGAGCTTAAGAGCTCTATATTACTGAGATAAAATTAGGAACTTTTTAGATGATATTAGGGAGAGTAATTACTCAGAAAGGAATAACCGAAATTAATAAATTAAAAATAAAATTCTAAAATCAACTAAAAATAAAAATAAAAATTAGTTGCAATGAAAATGAAAAAAACATAAAATTATAAATATTTTTAAATATCTTCATCGTTGGATGGTTCGCAATGTGGGACTGGCGATGAGATGTGGAGGTGCTGAAAAATCTGCTGTAAAGTAGCATCAATGTTGTCAAATCGTTGAAAACATTTTTGCTCGAATCTGGTAAGGCGCTCAGAGATGTCAGCATACGAAGCCGCCGCATGAACTGGACGAGTGGGTGGTGGAGGCTGAGTCAGTGGGTCCTCGTGCTGTGGGACATCATCAGGAATGTCCTCATAGGCCTCCTCCTCGGTAGATTGGGTGAGACAATATTAGGGAGGGTAGGTTCCTCGGCGCCTCTCGATCATCCTCATGCTAAGCATGCTCAAGGTGCCTTGTGGAGACATCTGGCCGATGAGGGTGAGGGATGATTCTTGGGAGCTCGAAGTGTCGCGCTAGCCTAGTCACGTAGGGGCCAATGGAGATGACCCCCTTTCAATGCCTCTCTGTCTGGTGCTGAATCGTAAGGGCGATGAAATGGGCAAGGTCAATGATGTGCCCTTACGACATGCACCATAAGAAGTAGATGTCGTGGGTGTTGACGACACCAGTGCTCTGTCGCCTCCCTGCAATCGTGTGAGCTAAAATAGCGTGTAAGTACCTCAAGGATGGTGGGAGAACTGATGCCTTGGAGCGGCTAGGATTGTACGAGGCCGTGCTAGGGGCCAAAGTGTGCCAGCACTTCGAAGGAGAGAAATGTATGTGACGACTGAGAGCATGTAGTTCATTCTCTTCCCTGAACTCTTCCGTATATAGGCCTAATATAACACCAAACTCAAGGACGGTTAGCTGGCGGATTAATCCGCCTGGGCAAAACTGGACCATGCCGGGATCATCGTACCTTGTCATTACTATCTGGAGATGGAACGTTGAACAGAGTTCCATCGTGAGTTCAAGGTACGTCGACTTGATAATTGCGAAGAACAGCTCCCACGGGTCGGTGGTTAATAGAGCAAGGATCACGTCAGCCAACTGGACTTGTTTGACAGTAGCCCAGTCGATGCAACGGCCCGCTGTTAAAGGTCGAGCCCGTAGTATTTGAAACAGTTCTTCTTGGGGCTCGTTGGGGAATTGGAGGAAAGGGTGACGAATTTCTGCGGTAGGACCCAAGGAAGATGATGCTCCCTTTCTTTTCTTTGAGGCAGGGACAGCAGATTTTGTTCCTCGTGAAGACGACATCGTATACCTATAAATAGTAAATACATGAATTTGGAAAGCCATAAATTTAACTACTACTTTCGCCAAAACATGAACCAAATTCAACCAACAAAATTCTTTTTGATAGCATAATTCCGTAACATTGTAAGGGCATGAGGATGGGCATAATAACGGTATGTGAATGACAAAGGAATGAAGCTTTCCTAACAACCTACATTAATATAAAATGCATAATAGATAATCTTATGAACAAGATGAACATAGTGTGATAAAAATAACAATTATTTTAAGAATAAGCATGGAAAATAAGTAGAATAGAGGTGAAAAGAATGAACAAACGCTAAGGGAGAGAGATTGGTCGTCAAAACATGGATTGAGGAGCGGCGCACGGGATTGGCAAGGAGGCCGTGTAGACTTGTAGCGGCTAGGGTTAGAGTTTTTGAGTAGGGAAGACGATGAATAGTGCAGCCTATTTATAGATTTTGGGACACACGGCTATGGGACACACCCGTGTGCCCCAATTTTATCCCGTGTGTTTCACGTTTTTACTATTTTGACGCGTCTGACATTTCATGCATGCCTGTATTGTGTGGGCGTGTGGGTGCACACAGCCGTGTCGCACGACCATATCTGGCATTGTTCGCTTCTCCTACGCCCGTGTATTCAAGCCCCACGCCTGTGGTAATTGAACAGGCTCTACCACAGGTGTTAGACACGAACATGTCACACATCCGTGTTGTCTTAACAGGTTCAACCACGGTTCTCTAACACGGGCGTTCGAAACGCCTGTGTTGTTTTGGTAGGCTCAACCACGGCCATGTCGCATGGCCGTGGCATGTTATCATAGCCCGTGTTTGGGGAATTTCGTGCCCTGTTTTCACACGGCCGTAAGCACACCCGTGTGCTTGGCCGTGTCTCTGTGAAAAACCTGTATTCAAAAAGCTTTGTTAGTAAGTTAGGTATTGATGGCTAAATTTTTAAAGAAGTTAATACAGTTAGTGCTCGGGTTGCCTCCCGAGAAACGCTTATTTATAGTCTAAGCTCGACTTACCTCTCCTATTGAATGATCATGGTGGTTCGAGGAGTTCATACTCCTCATTCCTGTTGTCAATTTTAAAATAAGGTTTTAAACAGTGTTGTTTACCTTAAAAGTGCTGAACTTGGGATGACTCACCTCCACTGTACCGAATGGAAAAATACTAAGTACCATAAGAGAGACTTCCTCATTTGGTGTGGTAGTGACAATGTGAGGATCGACGGCATCTAGTAAGACTGTATCACTGACCTTAAGTTGATTAGGAGAGATATTGGGCTTGTTTTTGCATAGTTTCGGTTTATCACGTGTTCTCAGTTTGTGTTCTCACCATTCATCTAGCTCTTCTATCCGTAGTCTTCATTCTTCATGGATGTCTTTGTTCTCTTCATGATAGTAGTGCACTATCTCTGTTGTCTCTGTTCGAGGAAGTTCCTACAAGGACGTTTGAATATTAGTTTTATCATCGACAGTTTTTATAGCATTATCTTGAGTCTTAGAGGTTTTGACTGAGTCGCGTGCTTGGAATGTTACTGCGTCGTCACCTGCACAAAGTGTTAGCTCTCCTGTACCTACATTAGTAATGGTTCTGGCAGTTGCTAAAAATGGTCGTCCTAAAATTAAAGGTACCTCTTTATCCTTATCCATATCTAAGACAATGAAGTCTACTGGGTAAATAAATTTATCAATTTTAACAAGAATGTCTTCAATAATACCATTAGGAAATCTAACTATTTTATCAGCCAATTGTATGCTCATCCTAGTCTATTTAGGTTTACCGAGACTTAATCGTTTAAACATTTTATATGGCATAACATTTATACTTTCCCCTAGATCAACTAAAGCATTATTCACAGATAGACTACCAATTAAGCAAGGAATTGTAAAACTTCCTGGATCTTTCAATTTGTTAGGTAGCTAATTCTTTAGAATAGCTGAGCAGACTGCATTGGGTTCCACATGTGATGTAGTGTCTAATTTCCTTTTATTGCTCAGAAGTTCCTTTAAGAATTTTGCTGAGTTGGGCATCTGCGAAAAAACTTCAATAAATGGTAAGTTAATATGTAATTTTTTTAAGAGTTTGACAAACTTACCGAATTGTTCTTCTGTTCTGTCTTTCGTTATCGCTTTAGGATATGGCACACGAGGTTCATGATTCGTACTTACCTGTTTGAGATCATTCTTGTTTACCTCTTCTCGTCCTTTGTTCATCGCGTTGTCTTGCTGTAATTCTGGCTCAGGTGCAATGAATCCTTCCTTATCTTGAGTACCAATTGCATTGAGGTGTTCCCTCGAATTAGGTTCAGTATTACTTGGTAGGCTACCTTGTGGTCGTTCGAAGATTAGTTTGGAAAGTTGGCCTATCTGAGTTTCGAGTCTTTGGATCGATGCTTGTTAATTCTTAAGTGTTGTCTCAGTATTTTGGAAACAGGTTTCTGACACCGAGATGAATTTAGAAAGCACCTCTTCAAGGTTTGGTTTCTTCTCTTGTTGATAAGGTGGCTGTTGAAAGCCCTGAGGATTTTGTGGCTTTTGATTTCCTTGACCACCCCAAGAAAAATTTGGGTGGTTCCTCCAACCTGCATTATAAGTATTACTGTATGGGTTAGTTTGAGATCTAAAGTTATTGTTACCCATATAGTTGACTTGTCCTCTTCGGTTGTGGGATTGAAGGATTGATATTCTGTATGCACACCTCCTCCGCTTGAGTCACACCTCATTACTGGATGTACCTGTTTAAAACCAAGAAAACTATCAATCTTTTTACTGAGAAGTTCTACCTGATTTGAGAGCATGGTGACTGAATCGATGTTATAGACGCCAGCTGTTTTCGTTGGCTTTATCCTCATAACTTTCCACTGATAGTTATTTAGTGACATCTCCTTTATAAATTCATAGGCATCTTCTGGTGTTTTATTGTTGATGGTTTCGCTAGCAGCTGCGCCAACCATTTGCTGAGTCGAGGGATTTAGGCCATTGTGGAATGTTTGTACTTGAAGCCAAAGTGGTAACCCATGGTGAGGCACCTTCTCAGTAAGTCCTTATATCTCTCCCATGCATCGTAAAGTGTTTCTAAATCCATCTACACAAAAGAAGAGATATAATTACGTAATTTAGCTGTTTTAGTGGCAAAAAATATTTTAGTAAAAATTTCTTGGTCATTTGTTCCCAAGTAGTGATAGACCCTCGTGGTAACGAGTTCAACCACTGTTTAGCTTTGTTTCTTAGTGAAAAGGGAAATAACCGAAGACGAATCGCATCATCAGAAACGCCATTGATTTTGAATGTATCGCAAAATTCCAAAAAATTTGCTAAGTGAGCGTTGGAGTCTTCATCTTGCAAACCATCAAACTGAGCAAACTACTGTATTTAGAGGTTTAGTTCATAACTAAATAGAAAACATCTCAGAAGAATAAATAATACAAAACATAAAGAAAACCCAAAACTCCCAAAGGGAATTTGAGGAGAGATCTTCAGTCTTGATGACGAATCTGGCTTCTGAGATGGATCAATCGGCTTCTTTGGAGTAATTCCTCACTCCCTATTCTCTGTCCTCCTTTTCCCCCTCTTCTAGTGCGTATTTATAGGCTTTGGAATGCCTAGAAACCCTCAAAAGTGGCCTTTTCCGAATTGGACTTAACTTGGGCTTGGTAGGGACATGCCCGTGGCACACGACTGTGTTCGATTACTTCAGGCCGTGTTCAAGCCTACCAAATTGACATGGTCGTGTGGTCTACCCGTGTGAGGAGGTAAAAATTAAAGCATAAAACATGAAATTAAAGCATTAGAAGCATTGAATTCACTAATTCTAATGAGAAATCATCCATAAAATGTATTAAACATGGGGTAAAAATATGTATAATTTACGGTTTATTATCTGTAGAATGGCTGAGCAAATTGCATTCAACTCCATATGCGACGCTTCATCCAACTTTCGCTTATTTGCTAAAAGCTCCTTTAAGAATTTAACTGCGTTTGGCATCTATGAAAGAGCTTCAATAAACGGTAATTTAATATGTAATTTCTTTAATAATTTAAGGAATTTACCAAATTTTTTGTCCGTGTGGTCTTTCCTTGTCACATTAAGGTAGGCACACGTGGTTTGTATTCTTTACTTACTGGTTTTCACTCACTGTGGTCCACCTCACCTTTACCTTTACTTACCATAATTTCTTGCCTCGGTTCTGGTTCAGGTTCAACTAACCGTTCTTCTTCTTGAATGGTAATTGCATTGAGCTATTCCCTTGGGTTAGATTCAGTGTTACTCAGCAAGCTACCTTGTGGTCGTTCAGAAATTAATTTAACAAGCTGTCCTATCTGAGTTTCGAGCCCTTGGATCAACGTTTGTTGATTTTTAAGTGTTGTTTCGGTATTCTAAAAATGAGTTTCTGACACCGAGATAAACTTCGTTAGCATCTCCTCAAGGTTTTTCTTCTTTTCCTGTTGGTAAGGTGGTTGTTGAGAACCCGGGGGATGTTGTGGCCTTTGATTTCCTTGGCCACCCCACGAGAAGTTGGGATGGTTCCTTCAACCTGCATTATAAATGTTATTGTATGGGTTATTTTGAGGTTTAGAATTATTTTTACCCATATATTGGACTTGTTCCTCCTCAGTACTAGGGTTGAAGGATTGATATTCTGTGTGTACTCCTCCTCCATTTGAATCGCACCTCATCACTGGATGTACCTGAGTAGAACCATACAAACCGTCAATCTTTTTATTTAGAAGTTCTACCTGGTTAGATAGCACAGTAACTGCATCGAGGTTGAAAACACCGGCTGCTTTTGTCAGGTTTGTTCTCATGACTTGCCACTGATAGTTATTCAGTGACATCTCTTCAATAAATTTGTAAGCATCTTCAGGTGTTTTGTTGTTCAAAGTTCCACCGGTAGCTAGGTCGATCAGTTGCCTAGTTGAGGGGTTCACACTGTTGTAAAAAATCTGAACCTGCAGCCATAGAGGTAACACATGGTGAGGGCACCTCCTTAATAGGTCATTGTATCTCTCCCATGCATCATATAGGGTTTCTAGATCCATCTGCACAAAAGAAGAGATATCATTCCTTAACTTAGCTGTTTTAGTCGGCGAAAAATATTTAAGTAAAAATTTTTCGGTCATTTATTCCCAAGTAATGATTGACCCTCACGGTAACGAGTTCAACCACTGTTTAGTCTTATTTCTCAACGAAAAGGGAAACAACCGAAGGCGAATAACATTATTAGAAAAGCCATTGATTTTAAAAGTGTCGCAAAGCTCTAGAAAATTCGCTAAGTGAGTGTTTGGATCCTCATCCTGCAAACCATCAAACTGAACAAGATGTTGTATCATTCGAATTGTGTTAGGTTTCAGTTCAAAATTATTTGCAGCAATAGCAGACCTAACTATACTGGACTCAATTCCTGTTAAATTAGGTTTAGCATAATCATACATAGTGCGTGGAGTAGGATTCTGATTTACTGGATCAACAGCAATCGCAGGAGGTAGCGGATTTTCCTAATTTTCAGCCATCTCCTCGGTTGTGGTTGGAATATCATCCTCTTGCCCTTCCTCAATGTATCTTAGGCTTTGCCTTATTTCTCTTCAGTTTCTACGAGCTGTGTGTTCGATCTCACTGTCAAAAAGTAATGATCCTAACGGGTTTCTTCTAGTCATAAACTATAAAAACCTGCCAGAAGAAAATAAAACAAAATTTAGTAATGTTTAAAATTTAAATTGCAATAAAATAAATGGCTTAAGTAATAAAAATTAAGTGTTCCTAATATCTTAGTTCCCCGAAAACGGCGCCAAAAACTTGATTAACGTCAATCATGATAAGTTTTATATTTATTATGATCATACTTGAAAACTAACTATTATCACGATAAAGGAAAGCACACCTATAGAACAGTAGTATAGTTTATAGTAAGACCGGCAGATTTATGTCGCCCTATGTCTAGGGGTGCAATCAACTCCGCTTAATTATACTAGATCTACTCTTAGACAGGGACTTTTGCTCATCTGAATAGGCACATCAATACTTGAATCAATATCCTGGAATATTAAAGGAAGAATTAAGAACACATAATTAAGAACAAATCAAGTATTTATCATATAATTTAGAAAATAATAACAAGATCCATCTTAGGTTTCATTCCCCTTAGGTATTTAGGGGATTTAGTTCATATTTATAAAGGAAAACATCTCTGAAGAATAATAATAACAAAACATAAAGAAACCCAAAAACTCCTGGAGGAAATTGAAGGGAGATCTTTAGTCTTGAAGGAGAATCCGGCTTTTGAGATGGATCAATCGGCTTTCTTCAAGTAATTTCTTGCCTCCTACTCCGTGTGTCCTTTATGTGCCTCCTCTAGGGTGTTTATATAGGCTTTAGAATGCTTCCCAACCCCCAAAGGTGCCCTTTTCCAAATAGAACTAGACTTGGGCTTGACAAGGACACGCCCGTGTGACATGCCCGTGTGCAAGTGATTCAAACCGTGTTAGATTCTATTGAATAGCCACGGGCGTGTGGTCTGGCCGTGTTTGGAGGTCCAGGCTATGTTAGAGTCTGTTAAAACAATATGGGCGTGTGGTCTGCCCGTGTAGGGAAGTCTAGGCCGTGTCGATTTCTCACGTTGACCCATTTTCTCTATTTTTAGCCCTTTTCTCTCTCTTTTTACTCTCTTATGCTCTTCTAAGAGTAAAACATGAAATTAATGGATTAGGAGCATCAAATTCCATAAATCTAATGATAATTTATCAAAAAATGTGCTAAGCATGGGATAAAAATATGAATAAATTATGAGCTATCATTGAGAATCAAACTGGTTGCAAGCTTAAGATGATAATATCAGATACTATGGCAGAGTACACTTTAAAAAAAATTTACAAATTCTGTGAAGAAGCTGGAATCCATCATTAGTTGATCAACTTCTATACTCTAAAATAAAATGGAGTAAGTGAAAGAGAAAAATAGAATAGTAATGAACATGGCTCGCTGCTTGTTGTTTGAGAGCAAACTGCCAAATGATTTTTTGGGCAGAAGCGGTGAACATTGTTTACTTGCTAAATAGATTGCCAACTAAAGTTGTTGAAGGGAAGACATCATTCGATGCCTGGTTTGAATTTAAACCCTCTATTTCTCATCTAAGAGTGTTTGGTTGCACCTACTTTGCTCATGTTTCAATAAAGAAAAAAAAAAGCAACTCGACTATAGATCATAGCCAGGGATTTTTGTCAGATATTGCAATGTCAAGAAAGGTTATATAATTTATAACCCTTTCTCTAAGAAGCTGATTATAAGGAGAGATGTGAAGTTCAATGAAGGGAGAATTCAGAAATGGAATGCAATAGAGGAAGAGATGCATGAATAGGGAGAACTTAAATTAGATCTACAACCCACTGGAGATCAAACTAAAAATGATGCAGTTGATAACAATTTAGTGTGAGGAACTAGGTTGATCATTAAAGTCTATCAAAGGTGTAATTTGGTGAAGTTGGAACCAGTTATCTTTGAAGAAGCAGGTCAAGAAGTTGAATGAATAGATGCAGTGAAGAATGAAATCAACATGATAAAAAAAATGAAACATAGGAGCTGGTAGACAAACCAGTTCATAAGAAATTAATTGGAGTTAAATTAATGTTTAAGACCAAGATAAATCCTGATGGTTCAGTTAACAGATACAAAATCAGATTAGTTGCGAAGGGGTTTAACCAACAATACGGAATGGATTTCACTGAAACCTTCGCACCTTTAGTGAGGTTAGATACCATAAGGCTGCTACTAACTCTTGCAGCTCAAAAGGGTTAGAGAATACATCAATTGGATGTGAAGTTGACCTTTCTAAATGGCTTTATGAAGAAAGAGATCTATGTCGATCAGCCTCAAGGGTTCGCAGTACTTGGATGTGAAACGAAGGTATACAAACTAAAGAAAGCTTTGTATTGTCTAAAGCAAGCTCCAAAGACATGGTATGAAAGAATCAACAACCACATAATAGAGTTGAGATTTGGTTGTTGATTAGACTAAAATCAACAACCACAAGTTGCCAACTTGCTCTAAAACGATAAAATTTTTTGAAAAGATGCTTTGGTTGTTGATTAGACTAAAATCAACCAATAGAGAGGAAATTTGTACTGTACAAGTTCCAAGACTTGCCAAGCTGTAATTATTAATATAAATTTTAGCTTCTTTAAGCATGATTGTACATGTAAAGTAAAGTTCAACAATGAAACATAAGATCATAACTTGATTGCTTCATTTTTTTATCTATTTTTGCTTTCTATCTGAATCTTTTTTTCATCAAATATCAAACACATACAATGAAGCAATTAAAGATAAAAGATGGATTAAGGCCATTAAATAATAAATTTAAGCATTAGAGTCTAATGTCACATTGGAAGTGTTTATCTTCCTTCTAGAAAAGTTCTTATTGGCTAAAAGTGGGTCTATAAGGTGAAATATAATTCTAATGGCTATGTTGAGAGGTTTAAGGCTCAACTGGTTAGGAAGGGTTATGCATAACAAGCTGGCATTAACTTTCTTGATACTTTTTCTCTTGTTGCCAAACAGGTCACTCTGAATGATTATTACACTTATAGCTTATTTTTCTTAGCCTTTGTGTACAATGCTTTCCTTCAAAGGGATTTAAATGAAGAGGTTTATATGACTCTTCCAATGGGAGACTAGAGTGTGCCAATTGCTCAAATCTCTTTATGGTTTGAAACAAGCTTCTAGGTAATGGAATTTAAAGCTGATTGAGGCTCTTTTACGAAGTGGATATTCTCAAAGAAAACATGATTAATCTCTTTTTACCAAGGTACAATGAGATAAGCTGGTTGGAATGTTGATCTATGTTGATAATTTGATGATTACTAGGAATGATGATGACCTTATATATGAAATTAAAGGCATATTGCAACACAATTTTAATATGAAGAATCTAGAAGCTCTTAGGTACTTTCTTAGTATTAAGATTATCATATCAAAGTCTGGTATTTTGTTGAATCAACGTAAATATGCTCTTGAGTTGATTGCATAATAAAGCTAGAAGGAGGAAAGGTGGTCGTCACATCTTTAGAAAAAAATCAAAAGTTAACTTCTATAGACTATGATGAAAGGGTGCATCATGATGATGAGGCAATGATAGATATTTGTATCAATAGCTTATTGGGAGGATTTTGTATTTAACTCATACAAGGCTAGATATCTCTTTTGTTGTTCAACATTTGAGTTAATTTATGCAACAACCAAAAAGATCTCATTATGAAGCAGTCATCAGAATTGTTCGATATCTTAAAAAGAATCCAGGAAGAGGATTTTTTTTACTGCAATTAGTTCACAATAGTTTGAAGCATATTGTGATTTGGATTAGGCTTCATGTCCAATGACAAGAAAAACAGTAACATGTTTTTGTGTCAAGTTGGGAGGTTTCTTAATTTCTTGAAAGTTAAAGAAGCAGAGTATAGTATCAAGATCTTCAGTAGAGGTTGAATATAAAAGCATGGCATCCACGATTGCAGAGTTGGTGTGGCTTACTAGAGTCCTAAAAAAGAAGTTGGATTTTCAAATAATGAGCCAATTGCATTCTTTTGTGACAATCAAATAGTTTGTACACCATGAGAGAACGAAACATATAGAACTTTATTGTCATTTCATCAGAGAGAAAAACCAGCAAGGTTTGGTGCAGGTTAGACATGTTTTGATAAAGAAACAACTCACGGACATCTTCACAAAAGGTCTAGGTGTGCAACAACATGAATATTTGGTATCCAAGTTGGGGGTGAAAGACATTTATCACCCTCCAACTTGAGCGGGAGTGTAGAAAATAGTTATTCGGTTCAATGAATAAATGTTGTTTTTTGTAGTTAGTTTTTAGTAGCTGAGTAAACAAATACTTAGTTTTTTTTGGGTTTTTTTAGAGTTCAGAGAACAAAACAAAAAATACTTACAAAAATTCTAGCTACTTTTTGTTTTTAAAATTTTCATCCAATTGATTACAATATATAAGTGAGGTGGTTACATGTAATCAACTAATCCTACCAAAATTTATAGAAAAAGTAAAAAATAAAACTTCTACACAAATGGAGTAGGTAAATCAGTACCGAAAAACATCCAATCAATACTAACTCTGCTTAATTTAACAAGTAATCTCAATCAAGCAGACTAAACAAAATATCAATGTTAACATATGTGAACCCTGCTTGCAATTCAATTGGGAGTTCACCAAAAACTTTAATAGGTCACACTTGATGTGCTTGCAACTTAGGTTGAGCTCGCAGCTTTGATGAGCTCGCGTCTTTGGATGAGCTCACAGCTTTAAATGAGCTTGCAGCTTCAAGTGAGCTCGCAGATGAGTTCGCCACTGCATGAATGGCCATTTTGCAACACTCCTCATTAGCCAAAGACACGCCCGTGTGTCCCTGGCCATGTGGCCCCTTTGACATAGGTTTTAAAATTTGAAAAAATTGACAATGAGTTACACAGCCTGGCGACACGGTCTAGACACATGGGCGTGTCCTTGGCCGTATGGACCCTGGGACTTAATTTTTTTCAAAAATCAACAGAGACACGATCTAACATTGTTCACACAGGCATGTGACACGACCGTATGGACCATACGTCCTGGACACAGGGGCGTGTCCTAGGCCCTGTGAAACCTAGAGCTAAATTTTTCAATTTTAAAACAAGTTAGAAAGTTACACGGGCAAGGCACACGGCCTTATGTAAGACACGGTTATGCTACACAGGCATGTAAGGGGTCACACGGATGTGGGAGAAGCGAAAGACATTGCACACGGTCGTGCGACATGGCCATGTGCACCACACGGCCTGGACACACGGACGTGTCCTAGGCCATGTGAAGACTGGGCTTATTGCATTAATTGTACATAGGCTAGGAGACATATTACACGGGCGTGTGACACGATCGTGTAGCCCAACACGGGTCTCACACAACCGTGTCCAATTAAAACCCCTGAACCCTAATCTTTTCTTTTTACTTTTGTCTTCATATTCACCCAAACTTTACCCTAGCCGTCGCTCCCTCCAAAAACCATCACTCCGGCCACCGACCCCCCTAAGCCACCTCGCTCGACTCCCCCTTCCACACCCCTCTCCTCGTCACGAGCCAGCCCCATTCCCCTAGCCTCACGCTCGCACCACGCCGAAATCCCCTCTCCTCCCTCACTTCTTTCCCCTTGCTGCACGCCCACACCTTGGCTCCTTCCCATCATACAACCCTCGAACCCTTGCGCCGCAACCACCCCTTGTGCGCCACCGTCAACCTTCCGACCACTGCTCCACTGTTCGTCGATCACTTATTTTCCCTTTTTACCCTTATTTTATTATTATTATTATTATTATTATTATTATTATTATTATTATTATTATTGTTATTGTTATTATTATTATCATCATCATCATTTTTTTAATTACTTATTTATTTCTTTCTTGTTATTTTAATCTTCTTGGTTTATTGATTTTAGTTACTGCCTCATTCATATTATTTATTCAACTATTTGACTATTGATCTTTTCTTTCTTCTTGAATTATGGACAATTCTCATATATGATTATTCTGATTTTATTTTCTTCTATTTTGTTTTTTTAATTTAATTAGGACATATTATACATTTAGTTTGTTTTGGTTGATTTTTCTTCTATTTTATTTTTGCTAGTCTTGCTTCTGCATTCTTATGTTTGGTCATTATTAGTTTATTTATTCTCACTAGATTTTTGTTTGGTAGTTGGCATTTTGATTATTACTGTTCTTATGATTTTATTCAGTCCAATTGTGGAGCTAAACTTGAATGATTTTTTAACTTGTGCCTATTAGTTTGATTCGTCAATTTGACTTATTCAATTGCTTTATTACAGATACATCATGACGAACACATGAGGCAAGTCCAAGACCGCTATCCCCGCTTCAAAAAAGTTGAAGGGCCTCTGCTCCACCTCCTCCTCGAGTGCATCTGGCCGAGGTTCGCCACGCTTATCTCCGATTCACAGCGGGCCTACAGGAGGATCTATTTCTATTACTTAGACAGCGACTATTCGATCTAGGCTGTTGTATAGATTGGGTCGCACTGGAGTAGGTCCGCCTTCATTACTACGGCTCCGTGGGATAGATTTTTTTCTATCATCGAGCCCACCTAGATAGAGCTTACATTAGAGTTTTGTCTGATACTCCTTGTTCAGCAGGTCATGACAGTTCACGAAGATTCAGGCACCATCACCTTTTGACTTGGTGGTTTGATGCACCCGATGAGTGTCCTTAAGTTTAGTGCGACTATGGGGCTCTACACCAAGGAATTTATGAGCACTAAGAACTTCCTACAACTTCATCGGCACATTCATTACGCCTCATCTCGCTGTTGGACTGAGCTTACAGCGAGTCAGACACCATATGACGAGAGTCGCTCGAAGGCGACATCTCTTCCTCTGGCCTTACAGTACTTTCACGCTCTTCTAACTCATACGTTGACAAGTCGAAGAGAGAGCACAAGAGTGGTTAGTACTTATGACGCCCATTTTCTGTGGATCATGGCTGTCGGGCATGTATTTGATTTGGCATACTTCATCGCTCTAGCCTTTCACCATCAGACTAAATGCCACAAAAAGAGCCCCTTCTGTTTAGGCCCTTATGTGACTCGCATCACTCGACACTTCGGTCTCCTCGCCACACCGAAGCAGTCCTTTACACTCACCCTAATTGGCCAGATGTCCCCCCAGGGCATCTCGAGCATGATCCCCATAAGCTTGATTGAGTGGCGTTCTGGAGTGGATCCTCCTCAGTACCAATTGTTTCATTCTGACGATCAGGATGACCCCAAGGACTTCCCTGATGATGTTCCTCCTTATTACGAGGACCCACCACAGCCTCCACCATCGAGTCACCAACATGTTCCTTCTGTTGCTAGCTTTCGAGGAGTATCCTCCGAGGAGTTTACTAGCTTTCGTCAGTACTGTGTTCAAGATTCGACAGTATTGATACAACTTTGCAACAGATTTGTTAGCATCTCCATATTGCTCCTCTAGTGCCACCGGCTCACGACATTGATGAGTCTGATGATGAGGACCATTGAGTCTATTTGTTTTTATTTTTATTTTTATTTTATATTTTGAACTATATTTTTCTTTCTATAATCGTTCTTAATCGAGTTTTAATCCTTTAATCCTCTTCAGTATTTGTGTTTTTTTTATCAGTTGCTCAAAATCATGCACTACATTTAGATTTGTCTACAATTCCACTTTTCTCTATTCTGGGAATTTCATCCACTATTCAAGGCAGTTTCAGTTTTCTCCCTCTCTTATGATATTCTATTTATATTGTGATTATATCTGTTTGTACATTGACGACAATGTACATCTTAATTGTGGGGAGGTTATTTATATGATTATTAGAAAATCTCTGAATTATGTCTTGTGTTTAAGTAATTTTCTCATATTACTATTAGAATGAATTTTTCTTCGATTTATGATTTTTATTGATGAGCTTTGGATTAAATTCATAGGTATTTATGCATTGATGGTTTAAACTTTAAGACATAAGAGAATCAAGCATCATAAGTCTATTTTCAGAATAAAAATTTTTTTAGGTTGTTTCCCTAAATTGAGGTATTACCTTGAAGTTTGAGATTTGCAAGATTGACATCAAAAGCCATAATTTTTGTGAGATTTTAAACCTTTGGAGCATACATTTTTCTTACTGACTTTATTATCGGTTATGAGTGTGTCAATATTGATTTGTTATTCTAGAACTTGCTTCAATTATACATGTTGAGACCACACCTTTGATTTGATATACTGAGATGATAAAGACACTTAAGTTTTAACCCATTTATCCCATAAAAAGCCTATTACACAATTAACCCTTAGCAAACCCCTTTGAGCTTACCACACCTTTTCTTGATTTAACCATTAATGTTAACCCATAACTCATTCTTTTTGATTCATTGAGAATTTTTCCCATTTTATTGACGCCCTTTTTTGTCGAGATTTAATTTGATTAGTTGCCTAGCTATGATCTTTTGCTTTATTCGATGAGTTATTTATTATTTGATCTCAAAAAATATATATATGTAAAAAAATTTTACACACATGTTTATATTTATTGATTATTATGTAGTTCTATGTTGATTAAGCTTGGACAGTAATATTCATATTTTGAGAAGAAGCTCGTGTTTTATTAAATAGTTTCAATTAATGTAATTCAACATTTGTTTATTTTTCTAGTTTTATCAATTCGATCTCGATTCTAACCCACTTTTCAGCCTTTATCCATACCTTTAACCTAAGCCCCATTACAACCTTTTAAAGACCTTTTGATTTGTGTATCATCTCATTTCATAGTGGTGGAGATTTGGTTTTCATGCAAGCTTATGGTAATCACTTTTCATATTTGACCATTGAGTGCTTATTTTGAACCTTAAACACTTTGAGTGATTTGAGTGAATCTTTAGTGAGGATGTCAATTCTTGTCGACTTTGAATTAAAGGTAGTTACTTAAATAAGGGGAAGTCGACTTAGATTGTTTGGATCTTTACTGCTCTTTTAGTTGAATTATCAATGTATGATCATTAGTGAATTATGACGAAACATCATTGATGAGAATTATAAGTTGAGAAAGATTAATTTTGATTGTGAGTTAAGGATTTTGCTTGAGGACATGCAAAAGCTTAAGTGTGGGGATATTTGATAAGCCATAAAAGTCACATGTTTTATTCCCATTCTTGATGCGTTTTTGGATGATTTATTATTTAATTTAGTGAATTTGATGCTCCTAATCCTTTTGTAACACACCAAACCTGGCCTAGAAGTCTAGACCGAATCCAGGATGCTACATTGATCACCAAAGTGGTCATGAGAAAATTTTACAAAACAAGTTATCGTGTCAAATCTAAACGTTTAATCATATCAAACTCGAACAGTAAACTTCAATTATGGGTAATGTTTATAACCAGAATAAATGAGTAAATCTTAAATCGGAATCTGTACCACAGCTTTAAAAACCATACAGTTCAAAATCAAATGTAAAAATGAGAAAGCATAAACTGATACTCCAATTCGTCCAAACTGTTTGAGACCTCCGTGTATCGAGTCCAGTATCCAAAGTCCGAAACGTACCTGAAAAGGAAACAGAAGAGGAGGTGAGCTACACGAGCTCAATGTGAGATCAAACTAACTAACTACCAAAATAGAAATAGATATAGTAAACATAAAAAAATTTCAGTAGCGGAACATACTTACACAGCGACTATAACAAATACAGACCATATGTAACTTTACAATCATATGGTTCTGTCAGACACAATAACGGTAATTCCCAGTAGTCACAAACTGGGCCTGAGCCCTTTTCCAAAATCAGTAATAGTTTACAGTTGGGGCCTTAGCCCTTCTCAGTAACTATCCAGTCAGCCAGTAGCAGTCATATCAACAGAATCCTCTTAGGCACAAGTGCCTTTCAGTCAATCAGTTGTTCGCAAACAGGCAATCAAACATATCAGGCCACAGAAAAATCAATTCAGTCACAGAAAAACATCCATTCAATCAGATTCAATCAAATGCATATGAGTGCAGATGAGTTACAAAATGCACCCACCGATCCATCCAACACACCTCTCTATCCCCCATCACACCTCAATAGAGCTATTGAGCTCATCCAACCAATCACTTCATGTGGGGATATAATCAACCCATCCATCCAACCCTACACTCTATATGATGTCATTTCAGGCTGCCCGGCAACGATGGACATCAATATTGTCCTCGACCCTCAGGGAATTGGGATTGCCTACAACCTTCTGGGTATTAGGGGCTATCAGTAAACCGTACAGTGCCATGCGGAAGACTGCGGTACACACATGTAGTATGAACTGCCAGATCAGATATATTACGCAGAAAGGCTAGCGTATAAGCTATACTCTGCAATGCGGTAAATTGCGGTACAGATGTGCAGTATAAACTGCTAGATCAGATAATGGTACATAGCGTAGCTAACATACATGCGGTACAGTGCAAGGTGGTAATCCGTTATACCATTATCAGAAATATCCACGACCCTCAGGGTATTGGACTCCAGTATGCAGTTAAACTGCCAAATCGTAAATTTTCCTTCTCGTCAAAATCCCACCCAAAACTTTATATGGAAATGTATGTATGTATACAGTCAGATGTATACAACTAGAATACTACTCTCAGTTAATTAATCAGAAGCAGATGTTCGCATCCAATCAAACAGACAGAACCAGTTGCAAGCACACTCACCCAGTTAACTAAGTTCAGAATCAAACATGTCACATACCCAATCACAATTAACACATTATCCAAAATCAGATCAAAGTTGCAAATACCCTCACTAGAGCTTAACCAAGGGTTAGGTCATACAGAACAACAATTACAAGTAACATTGACCTAAAAACAATATATGGCGAGATAGGGCCACACGCCCATGTGCTCCAACCGTGTGGAGCAATCCAGGTCGTGTGGGGTCCAAACGCCTGTGTGAAAGATAGCACACGGCCGTGTGACTAAGGCACATGCCTGTGTGACAAAGGCACACGCCTGTGTGAAGTAGGGACACGGCCATGTGAACAAGCCGTGTAACTCACTATCCAGTTTCAATAAAATCAAACGCATAGTGGACACGACCGTGTGTTTCGAAACACACGCCTGTGTAGAATTCCTAATCCCCAAATCAGTCACACGCCTATGTAGCCAGGCCGTGCGACACCAAATCTCAGAAACCCTAATCCCCCAAACCCACGTGCCCATATGACCAAGGGACACGACTGTATAAGATTCGACAAAATCCCTAAATCGACCACACGGCCATGTGGCATCGAATTTGGCCCAGAACCTTAATTCCCAAATCCATACGGCTGCTTGCCTCAACATAGACCCGTGTGGCCATCAGAGAGGTCACGAAACCACCTCAAAACAGCCCCAAAACCACCGCTTTAGCCACCAAACTTGCCCCTAACCTTTGCTCTATCAACAATCATCAAAAAGTGACGATATATCATCACTTCCCTTAACTAGAAACCTAAAACCAATGATTAACATACAACCAAGAAAATCCTAACATAGACTTTGCAAAATAAAGCAATGTAGTAAGAGTTTGAATCCCACACCTGTTTCAACGGCGAAGAAGATGACTGAGGAGCAAAATTCCAGAATCCATAGCTAAAACCGTATTCCAAAATAGAGACGAACAAAAGAAGGAAAACCCAGAAAATGCAGAGGAAAAGAACGTGCAAAGCAAAATAGCAATTCCCAATAAATAAAATAAAATAAAAAGCGTATATAATAAATAAATAACTAGAATACTTTCTTTAAGCCTTACAAAATAAAATGTTTCTAAAATTCACTCATAAGACTTGAACCCACAACCTTGAGGTTCACTAACACTCACTCAACTACCAGACCAGCAGGCCTATTTTGTCACTTAATCGCGCTATCAAACACAATTGCACCTCCATCTCTCTATCCCTAACCATAGAGCCCAAAACTTCTAGGCCCAAATTTTAGAGCGTTACAACACACCCCTCCTTAAAGAAATTTCATGCCCGAAATTTCCAACTATCAGAACAGTCATAAATCACCAACTATACCACTACGCTCCTGTTGCGCACTCAAATCCCCAAAACACTATCACACCAAACTTGAAATTGGAACCCTCTCACACACACCCAGAACACCTAACCACTGAAGCAGATACATATACTACACACACAATTTCTATTCTCAAGTCAACACATCCAAACATACCTGACTCAAAATTGCCCAGGGCAATCTCGAACCCGATGCTCCTTAGACCCACATCTAAAAGATGCTCCCAACTTTCCCTAACAGTCACCTGGATGACGCCTTTTACAATGCTCGCAAAATGGTAAGCTCGTACCACTACTAGCACTAGCTTTATTATCACTCAGATGCGTCTTAACACGCTTCGCAAAATGAGGCTCCAACCTAAGAGGACTGCGATCTCTCTTCGTCCCACAATCCACACATCTAGACTGAAGTGTTTCACTGATCTCTCTCATCCTAACTTCAAACACACCTTCTAGCACTTTCCTTACTACCCAGGTTAGTGCCTCAGTACTAAGCTCCGAGTTATCGCTGCCAAATTTGACGGACTTCCGTTATCCTCTAACTCCTAAACAGTCACACGTTCCAGAGGAGCAGACGACTCCTTTCGATCTCGCTCACCTTCGAAAGTCATATCTGGCGTATGGTTAACTTAGAAGGCCCACATTATAAAAACACAGAAACAGTTGTAATAACAGAGTCTACATTTCTAGTTCTGCATTTTACCTAGACCAGTATCGGAGTCTCAAATAGTTTATTTTCATAAAACATTTCCAAAACATGATCATTAAACTTACTGCGGTAAAGTTTTTCAAATTTTTTTCTAAAACCAATACGTACACACACATAAATGTAGGAGTACAGGCCGAGTTTTTACAAACCTGCCTCTGATACCACTAAATGTAACACTCTAAATCCAGCCTAGAAGTTTAGACCAGATCTAGGATGCTATATTGATCACCAAAATGATCGTGAGAAAATTTTACAAAACAAGTTATCGTGTCGAATCTAAACATTTAATCATATCAAACTCGAACAGTAAAACTTCAATTATGGGTAATGTTTATAACCGGAATATAAATGAGTAGATCTTAAATCAAAATCTATACCACAATTTTAAAAACCATACAGTTCAAAATCAAATGTAAAAATGAGAAAACATAAACTGGTACTCCTATTCGTCAAAACTATCCGAGACCTCCGCGTACTAAGTCCAGTATCCAAAGTCCAAAACGTACCTGAAAGGAAAACAGAAGAGGGGGTGAGCTACATGAGCTCAATATGAGATCAAACTAACAAACTACCGAAACAGAAATAGATACAGTAAACCTAAAAATAGTTCAGTAGCGAAACATACTTACAGAGCGACTATAACAAATACAGACCATATGTAACTTTACAGTCATATGGCTCCGTCAGACATAATAACGGTAATTCCCAATTGTCACAAATTGGGCCTGAGCCCTTTTCCAGAATTAGTAACAGTTTACAGTTGGAGCCTTAGCTCTTCTCAGTAACTATCCAGTCAGATAGTAGCAGTCATATCAACAAACTCCTCTTAGGCACAACTGCTTTTCAGTCAATCAGTCATTCGAAAACAGACAATCAGAGATATCAGACCACAGTACAATCAATTCGGTCACAAAAACACATCCAATCAATCAGATTCAATCAAATGCATATGAGTGCAGATGAGTTACAAAATGTACCCACCTATCTAGCCAACACAACTTTTCATCCCCCATCACACCTAAATAGAGCTATTGAGCTCATCCAACCAATCATTTTATGTGGGGATATAATCAACCCATCCATCCAACCCTACACTCCTTATGATGTTATCCCAGGTTACCCGGCAACGATGGACATCAATATTGTCCTCGACCCTTAAGGAATTGGGACTGCCCACAACCCTTTGGGTATTAGGGGTTATCAGTAAGCCGTATAGTGCCATGCAAAAGGCCGCAGTATAGACATGAAGTATGAACTGCCAGATCAGATATATTATGTAGCAAGGCTAGCGTATAAGCTGTACTGTGCAATGCGATAAACCGCAGTACAGACATGCAATATAAACTGCCAGATCAGATAGTGGTATGTAGTGTAGCTAACGTACATGTGGTATAGTGCAAAGCGGTAATCCGTTATACCGTTATCAAAATATCCACAACCCTCAGGGTATTGGAACCCTAGTATGCAGTTAAACTGCTAAATCGTAAATCTCCCTTCTCTTCAAATCCCACCGAAAACTTTATATGCAAATGTATGTATGTATGCAGTCAGATGTACACAACCAAAATACCATTCTCAGTTAATTAATCAGAAGCAGACATTCGCATCCAATCAAATAAACAGAACCAGTTGCACGCACACTCACCCAGTTAACCGAGTTTAGAATCAAACATGTCACATACCCAATCACAATTAACACATCATCCAAACTCAAATCAAAGTTGGAAATACCCTCACTAGAGCTTAACCAAGGGTTAGGTCATACAAAGCAACAATTACAAGTAACCTTGACCTAAAAACAATATCTGGCGAGAAAGGGCCACACGCCCTTGTGTTCCAGCCGTGTGGAGCAATCCAGGTCGTGTAGGAGTCCAAACACCCGTGTGAAAGGTAGCACACGACCGTGTGAAAAAGGCACATGCCCTTGTGAAGCAGGGACACGGCTATATGAACAAGCCGTGTAACTCACTGTCCAGTTTCCATAAAATTAAGTACAGAGTGGACACAGCCGTGTGAGGGTCTCACGCGCTCGTGTGCCCACCAAATATTTCGTGTGTTTTGAAACATACACCCGTATGGAATCCCTAATCCCTAAATCAGTTACAAGCCCATGTAGCCAAGCTGTGTGACACCAAATCTTAGAAACCCTAATCCCTCACACCCACATGCTCGTGTGCCCAAAGGATACGGCAGTGTGAGATCTTGCAAAATCCCCAAATTGGCCAAGCCGTATGGCAACGAATTTAGCCCAAAACCCTAATTCCCAAATCCACATGGCCGCGTGCCTCAGCACACGTCCGTGTGGCTATTGGAGAGGTCACGAAACCACCCCAAAATAGCCCCGAAACTACCGCTTTAGTCACCAAACTTGTCTTTAACCTTTGCTCTATCAACAATCATCAAAAAGTGATGATTTCTCATCACTTCCCTTAACTAGAAACCCAAAACCAATGATTAACATACAACCAAGAAAAATCGGACATAGACTTTGCAAAAATAAAGCAGTGTAGTAAGAGTTTGAATCCCACACCTGTTTCGACGGCGAAGAAGATGGTTGAAGAGCAAAGTTCCAGAATCCGTAGTTAAAACCATATTCCAAAACAGAGACTAACAAAAGAAAGAAAACCCAAAAAAGGCAGAGGAAAGGAACGTGCAAAGCAAAATAGCAATTCCCAATAAATAAAATAAAATAAAAAACGTATATATTAAATAAATAAATAACTATAATACTTTTTTTAAGCCATGCAAAATAAAATGTTTCTAAAATTCACTCATAAGACTCGAACCCACAACCTTGAGGTTCACTAACACCCCCTTTAGGAGTTTTGGGTTTTTTTATGTTTTGTATTCTTTATTATTTTGAGATGTTTTCTTATTTAGTTATGAACTAAAACCCCTAAATACCTTAGGGGAATGAAACATAAGATGAATATTGTTATTATTTTCTGAATTGTATGATAAATATTTAACTTGGTCTTAATTATGTATTCTTAATTCTTGTTTTGATATCCCAGGATACTAATTCAAGATAAGCTCTTATTCAGAGGAGGAATAGACCCTGTCTAAGAGTACATTTGTCATAATTAAGCGGAGTTGATTGCGCACCTAGACATAGGGTGACAAGATTTTGCCAGATTAGGGTGAAACCTAATAAGGGGATCCATAAAAAGAGTTAATGCAACCCTAAGGTGTTAATTAGATAAAGGTCTCAATTATTCAATCTAGGGATTAGACGTTATTAGTCTTGAATAGGGTTAATAACATAACTTAGGGATCTCTACGGAACAAGTTAAATGAATAAATCGTCCGATTCGGAGCCAGAATAACAAGTAAAGTCTAGGTGGATTTTTCCTTAGGTATTCTCTTAATTCAATCGATTTTCCCAAAAGTAATTCCCCAACTCCATTCTCTGTGAATTCTTAGTTTAGATAATTAGTTAGTTAAAACAAAAGCCTCTTTATTCTTAGGATAGATAATAAAAAGACAGTTATTACTACTACTTTTAGTTCCTTTGGGTTCGACAATCTGGTCTTGCTAAAACTATACTACTGTTTGATAGGTACACTTGCCTACATCGCGATAATAGTTAGTTTCAAGAATGATTAATTATAAATATTTAAAACCTATCACGAAATCACGTGATCACGCTACCAAACAAAATTACACCTCCATCTCTCTGTCCCTAACCATAGAACCCAAAACTTCTAGGCTCAAAATTCGAGGCATTACACCTTTAATTTCATGTTTCTATACTTAAGTGAGCATAGAGGAACAAAAAGAGCGGAAAAAGGGCCAAAATCAGACAAAATAAGCTATTTTAAGGATCCACACGGCCTGTCCATTGCCACACGAGCTGAGCACACGCCTGTGTGAGACACACAAATTGGCCACACGCCCATGTGTCTAGTCTGTGTCGATTTTTCAAACCCTGCTTCCCAAACATACGAAAAATGCCAATTTTTAGGCTTTCTAAGCATTCTAAAGTTTATAAATACATACTAGAAGAGGATCTAGGGGGACACGCAGAGAAGAACTTTAAAAAGACTCGAAGAACGCCAACGGATTCAACTCAGAAGTAGGATCTCCTTCAAGAATGAAGATTTCCATTAAATTTCTTTAAAAGTTTTTGGGTTTCTTCATGTTTTGTTATTTTCCTAATTCTAAGATGTTTTCCTTTCCGATTATGAACTAAAATCCCTAGATACCTAAGGAAGATGAAATCTAAGACGGATTTTATTCTTTGATTTTCTGAATTATATGATAAATATTTGTTCTTGATGTCAATTATGTGTACTTATTCTATGTTTTAATGCTTTCAAGATATTAATTAATGATTGGTGTGCTTAATTCAGTGGAGCAAAAGTCACTGTTTAAGAGTAGATCTGGTATAATTGAGTGGAGTTGCATGCAATCCTAGAAATAAGACGACATAAATCTACTGGATTAGAGTCAAATCTAATAGGGGAATCCATAGATCGAGTTAATGTGACAATATGGGTTTTAATTAGAAAGAAATTTCAATTAATCAACCTAGAGTCAGTTGTTCTTATTCTCGAAAGAGATATTAACATAAACTAGGGATTTCTACAGATCAGGGCAAGTGAATAAATCGTTTAATTCAGATTCAGAATAATAAATAAAGTCTAGGTGGATTCTTTCCTGGATATTGTCTCTCTCATTTGTTTATTCGAATATTTTCCTACTTTATTTTCTGTTCGTCTTAGTAATTAGTTTAGTTAAAATTAGGTTAAAAATAAATTCCTTAAATTTATCGGCTAGATAATAAAAAGATAGTAACTACTAGTACTTTTAGTCCTCGTGGATACGATATTCCCGACTCACTATAACTATAATACTATTCGATAGCCTTTGTCGTATTTTAGTTAGTTCATGACGACATCAATCCTTGTAGCTGTTCAACATACAACAAGCTGATGTATCTTCCACCCGTTCTAAGCTACCATAGTCAATAGCAACCTGATGGTGTCCAATCTAGTTACCAGTGTGAAGGTTTCAGCATAGTTTACCCTATATTGTTGACTATAACCCTTTGCGACCAGCCTGACTTTAAGTCTGTTTACTAAACCATCAATATTTAACTTGGTCCTATAAACCCATTTTACTCCAATAACCTTCTTGTGAATTGGTTTATCAACTAGCTCCCAAGTCTTACTCTCTTTTTTTTTATCATGGCTAGTTCAGCTTCCATAGCTTCTTTCCAGCCATTTTCATTTGATGTCTCTTCATAGCTCGCAGGCTCTAGCACAACAACATCACATCTTTCATAAATATCATAGATAGGCTTGGTGCCTCTGACTGGCAGATCAATAACACTATCACCATCCTGGTGTTAAACTTCATCAATTCCCACATTGAATGCAATCTGAATTTGTTCAACCAACTCAGCTTCTGTAGCTTCCCAATTCTATAAAGCTTCCTCATTGAACTTAACATCTTTACTTTTAAACATTTTTTTAGTGAAAAGATCAAAAACACTATACCCTTTCTTGCAACTACTATAACCAGCAAAGATACCTGGTTCTGCTCTTCTTTCCAACTTATTCCTCTTAAGAATAGGAATGAGTGCATAACACAAGAAACCAAAGATCTTCAAGTGTGACACTGATGGCTTGAACCTGAACCATCCTACAAATGGTGCCTTATCTTTCACAGCTCTTGATGGCAATCTGTTGAGCAGATAAATAGAGGTGTTTGTTGCTTCAGCCAACAACTTGTTTAGTAGTTTCTTCTTGAACAACAAACATCTTGACATATTCATAATTGTTATATTCTTTCTTTCATACACACCATTTTGTTGAAGAGTGTATTTGTTTATCAACTGATGCTCAATCCCAGCATCTTCACAAAAACTTTTGAAACTTTTTAGAAGTGTACTCAATCCCATTGTCTAACCTAAGTATTCCTAGCTTGCAACAAGCTTGATTCTCAACAGCAGCTTTAAACTTCCAAAAGACTTCAACAAATTTAGACTTGGCCTTCAAAAAATCCACCCAACAATATCTAGTGAACTCATCAATAAAAAAAAATGAAGTACCTGCTATTGCTAAGTGAAGCAGTCTTCATCGATCCACATACATCAGTATGAACTAGGTGTAGCTTCTCAGTAGCTCATCATGCCTAGTTAACAGGAAATAGAAGTCTTGCTTGCTTTCCAAATTGACATACTTCACACACTACAGTTCACTCAACAACTTTAAACATGTTCTCAACCAAACCATGCTTACACAAAAGATCAAGTGACTTGAAATTGACATGCCCTAGTCTTTTATGCCACAAGTCAAAATCATCAATAAAACTAGAGTAAGCTTTCAAGGTTACTAAGTTCCAATTTAGAATAAAGCTCATATAACTCATTTTTATTTACATAAGCTCATGACCATTTGAATAAGATATAACACACTTTCTACTATCAAAAACAACAAAGTAGTTTTTCTCAACAAGCTGACCAACACTGAGCAAGTTCTGATCAATATCAGGTACAAAGAGAACATTAGTAAAAAAATTTATACCTGTTGGATTGCTAACCTGAACATCTCCCTTTCCATTTGCATCAATAATCTGGCCATTTCCAACTCTGATTTTTGAACTGAAGGACTTGTCAATTCTTTTGAACATTATTTCATCTGAAACCATGTGGTTCGTACAACCACTGTCAATCAACCAAATTTTCTTCACATGGTTGTTGACTGCGAAGCATGAGGCAGTGAAACTTTCTCAACATGACCAAATTGTTTACATTTTCTACACTGCACACCAGGTCTAAACCAGCAAAATTTTTCTAAGTAACCTAACTTTTTGCAATGACTGCATGGTGGATACTTTTTTTCTCACCATCTCTTTTTGCTCTATCATTTCTTTCATTCCATTTCTTTTTGCCTTTATTGCTTGAAGAACATAGACTCTCCTTATTTCTTGCTTGGAAAGCACCTTCAGTGTGCCCTTCTTCTCTACTTGCTCTTTTTTGTGCCTGTGCATATAGGCCATTTATGAGCTCTAACAAAGATATTGTTGTTAAGTCTCTCGAGTCCTCCAAGGATGAGATTTTGGACTCATTCTTTTCTGGCAATGATGTGATAAATTTCTCAACAATTCTCCTGTCATTGAACTAATCACCAAGCAACCTTGTGTTGTTGACAGTGGACATGATCCTGTTTGTATAATACTTGATCATTTCAGTCTCTTTCATCTTCAGGTTCTCAAAATCTCTCCTCAAGTTCAAAATTTGTTGTTGCCTTGTGTTCTTAGTTCCTTGGAACCCCTCTTTGAGCTTGTCCCAAGCTTGTTTTGGTGTCTCACAAGCCATGATCCTTGTGAAGATAACATCTGACGCACCATTCTGAAGGCATGATAAAGCCTTGTATTTCTTAGCAGACTCATCACTATGTTGTCTGCTTTGAGTTATAGTTGGATTAGCTCGCAATGGTGCTGGCTCTCTCTTTGTCGCAACCACTTCCCATAAGTCATATGCTTGAAGATACATCTTCATCTTCACTACCCAAATGTGGTAGTTTTCACCAGCAAAAATAGGAGGTAGAGGTGGTGTGAAGCTTCCAGATGACATGGTGACACTAACAAGATGCAATCAACTTCTTCTTTTACAACAACAAACACACACAAAAAGCCCTTAAAGACTTAGGTTCTTGATACCAATTGTTGGTGTTTTTAGAGTTAAAATAACAGAACAAAAAAAAAAGAAAAAGAAAAAAAACTTAGCAGAATTTCTAGTTGCTTTTTTTTTTTTAATTTTCATCCAGCTAATTACAATATATAAGTGGGGTGATTACAAGTAATCAACTAATCCTATCAAATTTTTTAGGAAAAGTAAAAATAAAACTTGTACACAAATGAATTAGGTAAATCAATACCTAAAAACATCCAATCAATGCTAACTCTGCTTGCTTTAACAAGTAATCTCAATCAGCAGACTAAACAAAATATCGATGTCAACATATGTGAGCTCTGCTTGCAGTTCAACTGGGGGTTCACCAAAAACTTTAATAGCTGACACTTGATGTGTTTGCAGTTTAGGTTGAGCTCGTAGCTTTAAGTGAGCTCGTAGGTGTAGATGAGCTTGTAGCTTCAAATGAGCTGGCAAATGAGTTCGCCATTGTATGAATGGCCGCGTCGCAACAGTTTGTCAGTTAAAAGAAATACTATATAAAGAAAACTTGTAACCTTTTTTAGATGAATGAATTGAATCATTCTCCATTTCCAATTCTGTTTGAGCTTCTTTGTAATTCATTGATTTCAGTGACCATTTTAACAATAGCCTTCCTTGCAACGCTGAAATAACTAAAAGAATGGTGAGCTTTGATAACAAATGTGTGTTTTTTTGTCTCTTTGAAGCTGAGTCTGTTGGCAATCTGTTTCTCCATTGTACTTTTGCAAAGTCCATTTGATTTGGTTGTAATCTAGGCATACGTACTCATCTTCTCAGGGAAACCTCGATAAGTGACTTCATAAAAGTTTGGTTGCTATCTGATAGGAATTCCCTCAACGTATGTCTTGACAGATTCCGAATGTTGGGTGCATTTTTTTTCATAGATATGAAGTTATCTTCCAAGGCCTGGAAGCAAAACCATTTGAACATCATTCAGTATGCCAGACAGACCGCTCTACAATGGTTCTCTAGTTTCCAGCAGCATACATATAGTTTGTCCTTGTCCAACAGCTCACCTGCTACTCCTACTCCATTCAAGTTAGCTAATGTTCCCTTTCCAAAAAGGTACGATGTGGCTTATCTATCAGTAAACAGACCAGGTCAATATCTACCTTGGTACCACTGCACCTTATTCTGCATATCATCGGGGAGGGTTTACTCATGCCAAGGAATTTCAATAT
Source organism: Gossypium hirsutum (assembly GCF_007990345.1). Taxonomy (NCBI): domain Eukaryota; kingdom Viridiplantae; phylum Streptophyta; class Magnoliopsida; order Malvales; family Malvaceae; genus Gossypium; species Gossypium hirsutum. The sequence continues at coordinate 99,727,248 of NC_053436.1, read as the reverse complement.
TCTGATTGATCAATGTGGGTCAAAGCTCTCTTATCTCTTCCAAACCGAAATCTCCTATTTCACATCCGAAGATCCAAAGCTAAGTAGGAAAGTCAAACGATGGACTTTCAACCAGCATATTTTAGTTCAAATCATAGTTTTCATATTTAATGTTTGGTTGTTTGTCACAAGCTTGTTGTTAATACGTTTGGCTTGTAAGTCTCCACCAGTCAAAGTTGATACCGTATACGACATTTTATGACTACTTACAAATCAATAATAGCCGCCCAGCACTTTAATTGCAGTTTAATTTGACAAATGAGAAACACCTCACTCACTTCTACTTAAATAGACAAAAATGCTTATGTATGCACTTATCTCACCTGCAAAACCAATCATACTCAACCAGTTCTTTTTCTTTTTTTTTACAAACAATATATTAAAATATCTAAAATATTACACACATAATAAAAATTTCAAATTTTATATAAACATATGAACGCAGACTAATATACTAAGCTTATGATTTAGTTTCAACAGTTTCCATGGCTACTCCTACTCAAGAGGAGCAGCAGCTTCACTTTGTGGTGTTTCCCTTCATGGCTCAAGGCCATATGACCCCTATGATTGACATTGCTAGATTGCTGGCACAGGGAGGCGTGATTATAACCATCATTACAACGCCTCGAAACGCAGCAAGATTCAAGGCAACCCTCGATCGTTCAATGGAATCGGGGCTCTCCATCCGTCTACTCGAGTTTCGGTTTCCATGTGCCGAATTTGGATTACCGGAAGGGTGCGAGAGCTTTGACATGCTGCCTTCCTTTAGCTTAGCCTTGAATTTCTTCCAAGCAGCCAACATGCTCGAAAACCAGTCAGAAAACTGTTCCCTGAGCTAACGCCACGCCCCACCTGTATCCTTTCTGATGTGTTGTTGTCCTACACGCTCGACATTGCCAACCAGTTTCAGATTCCGCGTATCGTGTTCCAGGGAGTTTGTTGCTTTCTTCTTGTTTGCCTCCATAATTTACGTATGTCCAACGTACTTGACCAAGTAACCTCCGAGACAGAGTACTTCGTTATGCCTAATATGCCCCACGAAGTTGAGTTCACTAAATGCCAAATCCCACAAGTTATGTATGAAAACCTCAAGCAATTTTCTGAGGAACGGAAGAAGGCAGATCTCGAGTCTTTCGGTGTCATCGTAAACTCTTTTGAAGAGATGGAACCTGAATATGTTAAAGAATACAAGAAGACAAGGGAGGACAAAGTATGGTGCATTGGTCCGGTTTCTCTATGTAACAAGGAGGCAATGGATAAAGCTCAGAGAGGCAACAAGGCCCCGGTTGATGAACAACAGTTCTTGGGATGGCTTGATTCTCAAAAACCAGGTACCGTAATCTATGCCTGTCTGGGAAGCATATCGAATGTGACACCCCCACAAACAATACAACTCGGTTTAGGCCTAGAGGCATCCAATAGGCCATTTATTTGGGTTATAAGAGGAAGTGATGCATCAAATGAAGTAGACAAGTGGATTTCAGAGGATGGTTTCGAGGAAAAAACGAAAGGAAGAGGGCTTGTGATCCGGGGTTGGGCGCCGCAAGTGTTAATACTATCGCATCCAGCTATTGGAGGGTTCTTAACTCATTGTGGTTGGAACTCGACGATCGAAGGCATCTCTGCCGGTGTTCCATTGATAACTTGGCCGCTTTTTGCAGATCAGTTTGCCAATGAGAAACTGGCTGTACAAATACTTGAAATCGGGGTGAGGGTGGGAGTAGAGGAGCCAATGAGGTGGGGCGAAGAGGAGAAAATTGGAGTATTAGTGAAGAAAGATGTTAAAGAGGCTATTGAAAAGCTGATGGATGAAGGAGAGGAAGGAGAAGAGAGAAGAAAGAGAGCTAAAAGACTCGGAGAAATGGCAAATAAGGCTGTTGAAATAGGGGGATCTTCTCACCTCAACATTACACGGTTAATCCAAGATATCAGGCGAAGGGCTAATGAAAGGAAGCAACTTAGCACCTGAGACGATATAGCAACCTCATATCTCCATTGTAATTTTCTTTACACATATTCGGACATATCTCCAAATACATGAAACAATTTAGAAAAAATAGAATATACTCAACATGAGTCACCTGCTCGTATAACTGGAGTTAGTTCATGGTCACTTGTATGCATTGCTCTGAATACCCGAGAAATATATTTATAAAATGCAAATTGCCCAATCTCAAGAAAAATGAATGGAGTACAGGCTCACAGCACATCCCTGAACTTCCTCTGTATCTGCAGGAAATAACACAACATAAAAAAACGTCAACAGGCAAGACCAACAAGACCAAATAATCTAATGTTTTTACCGTATAAACTAAATAATTACACGCACATAATAGAAAAATGTACTTTTAGACATAATGCTATAATTGGAAACCGACACAATCACAGTAGTAAACATTGTGATTATAACAGAATTTATGAAACTATATTATCTCCATGAAATTTCATTATCATAGTGATGCATCCAAGGGATGATGAAATTAACAAAACCTTCCAAGGAACACAATCAATGTGTTTAAACTTATGTTGCTTTGACGCTTCATGTTTATTGAAATACTCATGCTCGATGCCCACGTGGATATGAAGATATAATTTAAAAAGATCCTTCAATCCTTGTCAGAAACCTACCAAGTAACATAGGCATAAACACAAAGTAGGTTCAATAGAAAGAATGAAGAATTGCATATGTTTAGAGAGAAATATTGGCAAATGGTATAAATGAGATATTACAATACTAAAAGTGGATTTGAAAGAAAACATAATAATTATTACATGATGATAACACTCAACCTCTGTAGCAGCAAACATTTTTTTTTATTGAAATTAGGGTATTAAAAATAACTAATTTCTTTGTCGCGGATACTCTCTAAAAAAATAAATGGGGTTAGAATTGAATTCTCATTTCATTGTTAAGAGATGATATAAGCAACCACTATACAACACGTCGAGGGTTTATTTATTTTTTATCATTCAATATAAACTTGACCAGGCTGATTTCCATTTAGGGGTGAAATTTTTTAACTCATAATAGCAAATTATAATTATCACATCACTTTTTCCTATATTTTATACTTTTATTTAAGTAACTCTGTTTTATAATAAGTCCAATTCTTTTAATCAATAATTGTAATTTAAATTACAATTATTTTTAAACTTGTAATTACCACAATTCTTATTAAATTATAATTATTTTGTAACATCTATTTTCTTTCTAAGTTAAATATTATAATTATTTTAAAATGTGAATTTAGTATTACAATTAACAATAAATGTATTCTTATCAGTTCAAAAGCTTTTCCAAACTCGTGCTTACATATATATATATGTATACATATATATACATATATATGTATACATATATATAAATATACATATATATGTATACATATATATATGTATATATATTATAAATTAATTATAGAAATAATATTTTTTATTTTCTTGAAAATTCATGACTTATTATTATTATTATTATTATTATTATTATTATTATTATTATTATTATTATTATTATCATCATCATCATCATCAATTGGCCTCAACTCAGTTGTGTGAAATTACTACAAATTCAATAGTTTTAGAAAACAATAACAGTATTTTTGAGAGTGTTTTTGTATTTTACATACAATTTGGAAAATTACCTACATAATGAGATTTAAACTCAAGACCTCAAAATCTTTCTTCTCTGAATTTTACCATTTCAATAAAGTCACAACTAATTTTAATATAATTTTTTTAATAGATTTGTTACATAAAATTTTTCACCCACATCATAGATGTGTCATAATCTAGTTATTATTATATTAAAGTTTGACTTAGATATATGATGTTGCATGATAAGTTTTATATTTATGATTGATCGTACTTGAAAACTAACTATTATCACGATAAAGGCAAGCGCACCTATCGAATAGTAATATAGCTTATAGCAAGACCAGAATGTCGAACCCACGTGAACTAAAAATACTAGTATTAACCTCCTTTTTATTATCTAGCTTAAAAATAAGTGGATTTATTTTATTTAAACTAATTAACTAAACTAAGAATGCACAGGAAGTGAATTGGAGAAATACTTTTGGGAAAACTGATTGATTTAGACAATACCCAAGGAAAAATCCATCTAGACTTCTCTTTTTATTTAACTCTGAATTAGACGATTTATTCACTTGACTCGATCCATTAATTGAAATCACTAGACTAATTTATTATCTCTCTAGACTAACAACGTCTAACCCTAGGTTGATTAATTGAAATCACTTTCTAATTAAAACCCCTAGTGTTGCATTAACTCGATCTATGGATTTCCTTATTAGGTTTGACCCTAATCCGAAAGATTTATGTCGCCCTATGTCTAGGGGTGCAATCAACTCCGCTTAATTGTGCTAAATATACTCTTAGACAGGGACTTTTGCTCCTCTGATTAAGCACATCAATAGTATCCTGGAATATTAAAGCAAGAATTAAGAACAAATCAGGTATTTATCATATAATTCAGAAAATAGTAGCAAGATACGTCTTAGGTTTCATTCCCCTTAGGTATTTAGAGGGTTTAGTTCATATGTGTAAAAGAAAACATCTCAGAAGAATAATAATAACAAAACATAAAGAAACCCAAAAATCCCTGAAGGAAATTGAAGGGACATCTTCAGTCTTGAAGTAGAATTCGGCTTTTAAGATAGATCGATCCACTTTCTTCGAGTAATTCCTTGCCTCCTACTCCATGTGCTCCCCTAGATGCCTCCTCTAGGGTGTTTATATAGGCTTTAGAATGCTTCAAAACCCTTAAAAGTGGTCTTTTCTGAGTAGAACTAGACTTGGGCTTGACAGGGACACGGCCGAGTGACACGCCCGTGTGGGGTGGCTTAGGCCGTGTTAGAGTCTGCTAAATAGACAAAGGCGTGTGGTCTACCCGTGTAAGGAAGTCCAGGCTGTGTTAGAGTCTGCTAAATAGACACGGGCGTGTGGTCTACCTGTGTAAGGAAGTCCAGGCCGTGTTGATTTCCCACGTTGACCATTTTTTCTATTTTCGGCCCGTTTCTCACTCTTTTTACTCTCCTATGCTCACCTAAGTATAAAACATGAAATTAAAGGATTAGGAACATCAAATTCCACAAATCTAATGATAATTCATCCAAAAATGTGCTAAGCATGGGATAAAAATATGTATAAATTACGACTTATCAAATACCCCCACACTTAAGTGTTTGCTTGTCCTCAAGCAAAATCCTCAATTCACAATTACGAATTTATTTTTCTCAACTTATAATCCCTATCAATAATATCTCAAAATAATTCATAAGTAATCATACTTTGAGAATTCAACTAAAAGAATATCAGAGTTTCAAACATTCCAAGTTGAGCATTTTATCACGAAAACATAGGTGTCTCCCCTCATCTAAGTAATCACCTTTGATTCAAAATATCACAGAATTCAACATCCTCACTAAAGATTCACTCAAATCACTCAAGGTGTTTAAGGACAACAAATTTAGCACTCAACAGTCAATATGAAAAGTTATTACCATAGGCTTGCGTGAAAATCAAATCTCTACCACTATATATTGAGATGATACATCAATCAAAAGGTCTTTAGATGGTTGTAACATGGCTTTGGTTAGGGGGTGTGGTCACAAGTTGAAAGAGAAGGTTAGAAACGAGATTGAATTGAAAAATTACCTAACTAGAAAAATGCTAAAACTGACAAATTACATTCCTAATTAGATGATCCTAGAACTGAGCTTTTCTTCATGGATAACATCGTTTTAATCCAAGCATTACATAATTTCATAAAATGCTAGACGATAAATCTCAATTGCAGCAACTTGGTTTTTTTTTAGAACAAATTAAGTAACATAGAACTTTGCTAACTATAAAAAATAAAACATAGCTAAGCAATTTATCCAAATCAAATCTCAACAAAAATGGGACCAAATTAATTGAGGGGATTTCAACAAAAATGGGTTATGGGTTAATATTGAGGGTAAATCAATGAATGGCTTGTTAGGCTCAAAGGGGTTCACTAAAGGTTAATTATGAAGGTAGACTTTTATGGAGTGAGTGGGTTAAACCTAAGTGCCTTTATCATCTTGACATATCAAATCAATGGTGTGGTCTTGACATGTATAATTGAAGCAAGTTCTAGAATAACAAATCAATATTGACGCACTCATAGCAATAATAAAAGTGAGCATGAAAGAAATAATATATGTTCTAAAGGCTCAAGATATCACAAAAATTATGGCTTTTTGATGTTAATCATGTAAATTTCAACTTCAAGATAATACCTAAACTTGGGGAAACAACCTAAAAAAAATTTTAATTCTCAAAAATCAACTTATCATGCTTGATTCTCTAATTTCTTAAAGTTTAAACAATCAATGCATAAATGCCTATGTTTTAATTCAAGACATATCAATAAAAATCATAAATTAATCAAAATTCATTCTAATAGTGATATGAGTGAGTCACGTGAGCATAAGACAAAATTCAGGGATTTTCTGATAATGATATAAATAACCCCCACACTTAAGATGTACATTGTCCTCAATGTACAAAGATAGATTTACTGAAAATTATAAATATAAGATCATAAGATAGAGAGAGAAGTGAAACTTCTTAAATGTTAAATGGAATCCTTGAAGTGGAGTCATAAAAAGTAATCGGCTAAGGCAAGGGTGAGATTGGAGGAGAATACTCCGGTGGTGGTAGAGGTTGTTAGTCCACAAGTGCTGCGCCAAAAGAATATTATAACTAGTGGTAGCTATGGTCGTGGTCGAGCAGGGTATGACAGTTGTGGAGGACTTTTTCCAGTGGAGTTGCAAATTCCTAAGTGATAGTGAGCTTTGGAGTTTTTCATAACTACGATAGAATCAATAACTCTTTAAGAAATATAAAGTAGCATGATTACTCGTAAAGAAATGGCCGAAAACATAAATTGCTTAATATAAATTGTAAACCTAAAGATGAAGTAAAAATAGTATTAAAGCGAAATAAAATAAAAGTAATTAAAAAAATAAAGATAAAAGTAGAAACATAAAAATAATAAATAAAAGTCTTCAAAAATCTTCATCTCCAGATGGTTCGAGAGGTGGGGGTGGCGATAAAATGTGAAGGTCCTGACAAATCTGATGTAAGGTTGCATCAATGTGATCAAAGCACTGAAAAAATTGCTGCTTGAATCGAGTGAGACACTTAGAGATGTCAGAGAGTGAAGCAGCCGCATGAATTGGATGGTGAATGGGTGGAGGCTGAGATGGTAGATACTCGTGAGGTGGAGGGACATCATCAGTAATGTCCTCTGGGTCCTCCTGCTCGATTGACTGGACGAGGCGGTACTGAAGGGGATCAAATCCACGTCGTCGCCCGATCATCCTCATATGGAGCATACTCGAGATGCCCTGTAGGGACATCTGACCAATGAGGGTGAGGGAGGATGCTTGCACCGCTGTGTTGAGGAGACCGAAATACCGCATCAGGTGAGTCACATAAGGGCTGATGGAAATGACTCTCTTCCTATGCCGTTCTGTCTGATGGCGAATAGTGAGGGCGATGAAATAGGCGAGGTTGAATACGTGCCCATGCGTCATGCTCCATAAAAATAGGCGTCGTTAGTGTTGACGATGCCAGTACTCTCTCGCCGTCCTGTTAGGGTGTGGGCTAGGATGGCGTGTAGGTATCTCAGTGATGGGGCGAGAGTCGATGCTTTGGAGCGGCTAGGGTCATAAGTGGCCGAAGTAGGGACTAGGGCCTTCCAGCAATTTGAAGGAGAATAGTGGATGTGGCGATGGAGACTGTCGAAGTCGTCGTCGTCCATGAACTCCTCTATATATAGTCCTAATGCAACATTGAACTCAGGCACGCTCAACTGGCGAACTAAACCATCGAGACGGAACTGGACCGTTCCAGGATCATTGAACTCTGTCATAACAGATTGAAGGTGGAAGGTCGAACAGAGTTCCAATGTGAGCTCGAGATATGTCAGCTTGACAATCTCGAAGAAAAGCCTTCATGGATCAGTAGTCAAGAGAGCCCGGACTGAGTAGCGAGTTGGATCTGCTATAGAGTGGTCTAATCAATACAACAACCCACACCTAGGGGTTAGGCCCGTATTATCTGGAATAGTTCTTTCTGGTGTCCCGGTGAAAATTAGAGGAATAGATGTCGTATCTCGTTAGTAGGACCCGAGAAGGATGCTGCTCCTTTTTGCTTCTTCGAGGTAGAGACGGGAGTCTTTTTCCCACGGGTGTTTGTCATAGTGTGCCTACGAATAAAAGTTTAAGTATCAATAATAATTCTTACATCTGCAAGAAAAATCTAATTAATCCAAAAAAAATAATGACTTGCTTGTAAGATAACATGGACACAAATTCAAGCCTGCTAAAAACAAAACATTGTGATATTGCATATAAATCAACGGGCTAAATATAAGATGGAAATAGTGCTAAGGCTAAACCAAGCGAATGCTAAAAGACCAATCAACTGATAGTGAACAATACCATTAATAATCCTAATCATATGGGCAAACAAAGCAAGAGTAAAGATCAATGAAAACACAACGACTAAGTAAATCTTTATCATTGGAATTCACGAAACATAGATAAGGGTTAATAAGCATGCAAATTACTAGCAATTGAAAGAATAATAAGAATAAGTTAAGAGATCAATAAAAGAAGTAAAAGAAATAAAAGTAATGGGGTGAAAGGGAAACAAACGACTGATAAACGATGGTGGTGTTTGATGGAGGAATGGTGTGGCGCTGGTGTGTGGCGAATGATGGCGGCGATGGTATGTGGGGGAAGTGAGGGATGAGAGGAAAAAGAAAGGAAAAGGGCAGTTATGGATGAATGAAGGACAAGAGAGGAGATTCTTGATGCATATGGAGGAAAATGGTGGAGAAGGGGTAGAGTTTAGGGTAATGGTCGGAGCTTAAGTGGCAACGGCAGCGGAGAGAGCGGTGACTAGGGTTAGGGTATTGGGGAAAGGAATGATGAATAGTGGGGGTTTATATAGATATTAGGGCACACGGCCGTAGAGCACGCCCGTGTGCCCTTATTTTAGCCCGTGTGTTTCGTGGTTTTCAAATTTAGGCGCATTTAGAATTCGGCCCACGTCCGTGTTCTTTGGGCATGTTGGTGTACATGACCGTGTCGTACGGTCGTGTCCTGCATCGTTCGCTTCTCCCACACCCATGTATGTATGCGCACGCCCGTGTTATTTTAACAGTTTCGACCACGGGTGATGGGTAAAGGCGTGTCGCATGTCCACGTTAATTCCTCAGTTTTTACCACGGTTTATGGACACGGGCATGCCGCACGCCCATGTTGATTTGGTAGGATTGCCCTCGGCCATGCCGCACGGCCGTCGCAATGTATCAAATCCTGTGTTTTGGGAAATATTTTGCTCTATTTTTACACGGTTGTATCACACGGCCGTGTCGCCTCCCGTGGTATGAGCACAGCCTAAGGCACGCCCGTGTGCCTGGCTGTGTGGATTTGGAAAACCTCTATTCAAGGACTCAGTTACTGATTTAGATGTTAAAAACTAAACTTTAAAGAAATCAACACCGTTAGTGCTCGGGTTGCCTCCCAAGAAGTGCTTATTTAAAGTCTAAGCTAGACTTACCTCTCTGTTGCTTGGTCATGATGGTGCGAGGAGTTTACACCCCATATTCCTGCTATCAATTTCATCAAAATAAGGTTTTAGACGAATACTATTTACCTTAAAAGTATCAAATTTGGAATGAGTTACCTCGACTGTATCGTATGGGAAAATGCTAAGTACCGTAAAAGGGATTGCTCCATTGGGTTCAAAAGTGGTAATATGAGGGTCTGTCGTATCTAATAGTACTTTGTCCCCAACCTTAAGTTTATTTGATAAAAAATGTAGTCCGTCATGGCGTGGTTTTGGTTTATCGTGTGTTCTTAGTTTTCGTGTAAGCCATTCATCTAGTTCCTCAATCTGTAGCCTTTGCTCTTCATAGATGGGTCCTTTTTTGTTACTTGAACATGGCTTATGTATGCTTTTCGAACATGTTTCCTGCAGAGAAGGTTGCACCACATGATCAGTATTAGTAACATGATTTATACAACCACCCTCTATATTTGATGTGTTACTCGAATTACGAGCTTAAAGAGTGATTGTTTCATCACCCACACGAAGTGTGAGTTCACCTGTACCAATATCAATAATAGTTCTAGCAGTTGCTAAAAAGCTAAAATCAAAGGTACATCACTATCATCTTCCATGTCTAGAACAACAAAATCAATCGGGAATATAAATTTATCGATTTTGACAAGTATGTCTTAATGATACCCCTAGGAAATCTAATAGTTTTATCTACTAACTGAATGCTCATCCTAGTTTGTTTGGGTTTCCTAAGACCTAGTTGTTTAAACGTTTTATAGGGCATGACGTTAATTCTTGCCCCTAAATCAGCCAATGCATTATTAATATTTAAGCTGCCAATTAAACAAGGAATCGTAAAACTCTCTGGATCTTTCAATTTGTTGGGCAGCTTATTCTGTAGAATGGCTGAGCGAACTGTGCTTAACTCCACATGTGACCTCTCATCCAACTTCTGTTTATTTGCTAAAAGCTCCTTTAAAAATTTAACTGCGTTCGGCATCTACGAAAGAGCTTCAATAAACGATAAGTTAATATGTAATTTCTTTAATAATTTAAGGAATTTACCAAATTGTTCGTCTGTATGGTATTTCCTTGTCCCTCTGAGGTATGGCACACGGGGGTTGTACTCCTTACTTACCGGTTTTCGCTCACTGTGGTCCACCTCACATTTACCTTTACTTACCACAATTTCTTGCCTCAGTTCAATTTCAGGTTCAACTAACCCTACCTTATCTTGAATGGTAATCGCATTGAGCTATTCCCTTAGGTTAGATTTAGTGTTACTCGATAAGCTACCTTATGGTCGTTCAAAAATCAATTTAGCAACCTGGCCTGTCTGAGTTTTGAGCCCTTGGATCGACGCTTGTTGATTCTTAAGTGTTGTTTCAAAATTCTGAAAATGGGTTTCTGACACTGAGATGAATTTCGTTAGCATCTCTTCAAGGTTCAACTTTTTTTCCTGCTGGTAAGGTGGTTGTTGAAAACCCGGGGGATGTCGTGGCCTTTGATTTCCTTGGCCACCCCACGAGAAGTTAGGATGGTTCCTCCAACCTGCATTATAAGTGTTACTGTATGGATTATTTTAAGGTCTAGAATTATTGTTACCCATTTATTGAACTTGTTCCTCCTTGGTGCTAGGGTTGAAGGATTGATATTCTATGTGTACTCCTCCTCTATTTGAATCGCGCCTCATCACTGGATGTACCTGAGTAGAACCATACAAACCGTCAATATTTTTTATTTAGAAGTTCTTCCTGGTTAGACAGCATAGTAACCGCGTCGAGGTTGAAAACACCGACCGCTTTTGTCAGCTTTGCTCTCATGACTTCCCACTGATAGTTATTCAGTGGCATCTCTTCAAAAAATTCGTAAGCCTCTTCAAGTGTTTTATTGTTTAATGTTCCACCGGCGGCTACATTGATCAGTTGCCTAGTTGAGGGGTTCACACTGTCGTAAAAAGTCTGAACCTCTAACCATAAAAGTAACCCATGGTGAGGGCACTTTCTTAATAGGTCCTTGTATCTCTCCCATGCATCATAAAGAATTTCTAGATCCATCTGCACAAAAGAAGAGATATCATTCCTGAATTTAGCCGTTTTAGCCGGCGAAAAATATTTAAGTAAAAATTTTTCAGTCATTTGTTCCCAAGTAGTGATTGACCCTCGTGGTAACGAGTTCAACCTCTATTTAGCCTTATTCCTTAACGAAAAGGGAAACAACCAAAGGCGAATGACATTATCAGAAATGACATTGATTTTAAAAGTGTTGCAGAGTTTCAGAAAATTCGCTAAATGAGTGTTTGGATCCTCATCCTGCAAACAATCAAACTGTTGTATCATTTGAATCATGTTAGGTTTCAGTTCAAATTTATTTGTAGCAATAGAAAACCTAACTATACTCGATTCAGTTCCTATTAAATTAGGTTTAGCGTAATCATACATAGTACGAAGAGCAGTATTTTGATTTACTGGATCAGCAGCAATCGCAAGAGGTAGCGGATTTTCTTGATTTTCAACCATCTCCTCTGTTGTAGTGTGAATATCATTCTCTCGCTCTTCCTCTATGTGTCTTAGGTTTTGCCTTATTTCTTTTCAATTTCTGTGAGCTGTGCTTTCTATTTCACTATCAAAAATTAATGGTCCCGATGGGTTTCTTCTAGTCATAAACTATAAAAACCTGCCAGAAGTGAATAAAAGAAAATTTAGTAATATAAACAAAAAATTTAAATTGCAATAAAATAAATGGCTGAAGTAATAAAAATTAAGCATTCCTAATATCTTAGTTCCCCGGTAACGGTGCCAAAAACTTGATGTTGTGTGATAAGTTTTATATTTATGATTGATCGTACTTGAAAACTAACTATTATCATGATAAAGGCCAGTGCACCTATCGAATAGTAGTATAGCTTATAGCAAGACCGGAATGTCGAACCCACAGGAACTAAAAATACTAGTATTAACCTTATTTTTATTATCTAGCTTAAAAATAAGGGGATTTGCTTTATCTAAACTAATTCACTAAACTAAGAATGCATAGGAAGTGAATTGGGGAAATACTTTTGGGAAAACTGATTGATTTAGACAATACCCAAGGAACAATCCACCTAGACTTCACTTGTTATTTGACTCTGAATTAGATGATTTATTCACTTGAGTCGATCCGTAGAAATTCCTAATTTATATTATTATCTCTCTCGAGACTAACAACGTCTAATACTAGGTTGATTAATTGAAATCTCTTTCTAATTAAAACCCTAATGTTGCATTAACTCGATCTATGGATTCCCTTATTAGGTTTGACACTAATCCGACAGATTTATGTCATCCTATGTCTAGGGGTGCAATCAACTCCGCTTAATTATGCTAGATCTACTCTTATACAGGGACTTTTGCTCCTCTGAATAAGCACGTCAATACTTGAATCAATATCCTAGAATATTAAAGTAAGAATTAAGAACTCATAATTAAGAACAAATCAAGTATTTATCATATAATTCAGAAAATAGTAACAAGATCCGTCTTAGGTTTCATTCCCTTAGGTATTTAGAGGATTTAGTTCATATATTTAAAAGAAAATATCTCAGAAGAATAATAATAACAAAACATAAAGAAACCCAAAAATCCTCGAAAGAAGTTGAAGGGAGATCTTCAGTCTTGAAATAGAATCCGGCTTTTGAGATGGATCGATCGGCTTTCTTCGAGTAATTCCTTACCTCCTACTCCGTGTGTTCCCCTAGGTGCCTCCTCTAGGGTGTTTATATAGACTTTAGAATGCTTCAAAACCCTCAAAAGTGACCTTTTCCGAGTAGAACTAGACTTGGTCTCGACAGGGACACGACCGTGTGACAGGCCCGTGTGGAGTGGCTTAGGCCATGTTAGAGTCTACTAAATAGACAAGGGCATATGGTCTACCCGTGTAAGGAAGTCCAAGCCATGTTAGAGTATGCTAAACAGACACGGGTGTGTAGTCTACCCGTGTAAGGAATCCAGGTCGTGTTGATTTCCCACGTTGACCCATTTTCTTCATTTTCAGCCCGCTTCTCGCTATTTTTACTCTCCTATGCTCACCTAAGTATAAAACATGAAATTAAAGGATTAGGAGCAACAAATTCCATAAATCTAATGATAATTCATCCAAAAATATGCTAAGCATGGGATAAAAATATGTATAAATTACGACTTATGAATATCTAATATGAATTTGTTTGTATCACACTAAGTTCCTTTAAACCTGAAAATTTGGAACCATCAGGGGATCTAATTGAATAAGACCGTAAGTTGGCGGTCTTTATTGGAAAATCAAGAAAAAGTAAAAATGGAATTGAACGTGGTTGAAATCCAATTCTGATTCGATCGAATCATAATCAGCCGGTTCCTTAGTGGGAGACAAAATAATTATGGATGAATGGTTGTTATACGATGGAAGACTTCACATGAAGGATTATAAATAGTTGGGAAATTACTTCTCGAGGAGTATTCAACTCCATTCTGTTTCATTTTCATCTTCCCTTCATCTTCTTCTTTAGTAGCTCCTAGAGGAGATGGTTACAAGAAAACTCTGCATGGGGCAATGATATTGAGATTTGAGTAGGAAAAGTAGATAATCTAGTAAGTTCGTAAGATTATGAATCCTTTTGTGTATTTAAGATTTCAAAACCAAAGTTAAAGACTTCCAAAAACCATTTTAAGGATTCTGCATGTTTTTTGAAAACTAAGCTTAAACTGGGATTACTAAGTTTAACCAATAAATTGGTTGTCTTGCTTAGCTTCCAGAAGAATGGAAGATTTGACGTTCAAAAAAAGCTAAGCGGATAAGGCAAAGAAGCATCAACTAAGTTTATGCACTTCATCCCTAGATGCTAGGTATGTTAAGATTGTATAGGTATGTAAGTATCCGCCACATTGGTTCAAAATTCATGAATTGATTATGATACCATGGAATTTTATTTATGAGATGCATTTATGGCATGTGGAACATGAAAGGGGAAACATTGATGGGTTTAGATGAAGTTAGGATCAAAGAAGTGAGACTTTCTATTAGATACCACCATACGGTGTTGCTATGTGCACTCGTGATGTGCAAAGCTGTAGGCCTTGCAAAGTGGACATTATGGTGTTCGAGCATCAAGATTAAGAATGGTGAAATGGAGGAATGGATAGAATGAAATAGATAATTAAATCTATAGAGCGTGGCCAGGCCATGTGACTGGTTGGAGGCAATATGCCTAAAATGAGTAAGACCAAACCTGAAAGACGCTATGGCATCATGATAAAAACGAGTAAGACCGTAGCTAAAAGATGTTATGACATCATGATAGAAATGAGTAAGACCATAGCTAAAAGATGTTATGGCATTATGTGAAACTCACTGGTGGCTAAATAGGACTAAGACCATGGCTGAAAAATGTTATGACATGCTTTGATAGTTCGTCAGGATAGTAAACACAGGGTTATAGTGTGTAAGACCCTAGCTGAAAGATGTTATTGTATCATAGATGATATGATAGGACATTAAACATTGGATGGTCCATCTGGACAATAAACACCAGGATTATGGGGGTAAGGCCATAGTTCAACTATGATAACCAATGGAATCCATCAGGACATTAAACATGGAACCTAATTAGTAAGACCATAGTTCGACTATGGCAACCAATGGAGTTCGCCAAGACATTAAACATGGAACATGACGGGTAAGACCATAGCTTGACTATGGTAACCAATGGAGCTTGTCAGGATATTAAACATGGAACCTGACGAGTAAGACCTTAGGTTAGCTGTAGCAGTATAAAAGATCCACCGAGATAATAAACACGGGTGGAAAATCAGAACAGAAATCATGGGACAACTCGTAAACAAGTAAAAGGGGTTGGATGAAAATTGGAAGTATGGGCATACATTAGATAGCCAGAGGGATAAAGGAATCCGCCGATAAAAAGGGAAATATAAAGTGGGAAAAGATTGCTAGAATAGTATTTATGAAAGCCAGTAAAGCATGTGAGAGGTAACCTAGAAGAAATAATCATGGAATTAGACGCACTAACAGTGATTAATTCTAGAAAAGGATCCATCAATAAGAGCTGCTAGGGGACACTCAGAGTAACATTATATTCTAGTGGGTGGTCTTGGGAACCATGCTAGACCTTAAGAAAAAGAAGGGTTAGATAGAACGCATTGACAAAGAAGGATACATGGGATGACGGATAAGTCTGTTAAGACTATTCTTCTTTAAGGGGAAATCGTTAAGGAAGTATCAACCAAATGGCGAGCCATTAGGGGGATGCAGTATGACAGACTCAAAAGACCACACAGTGGCATTCGGCTGAGTATTGAAGGTCATAGTAGGCCTTAGTTGAAGGGCGTGCTACGCTTAAAGGTAAGGTCATGCGACTAAAGTGGATTACAAAGAAGTAATCAAACCACTATTTAAGCTAAGCGGGATTTAGTCTGCTAGGGTGGTATGGGACCTTACCAGTCATGCCAACGGGTGGAAGATGAGTAAGTGATACAGGATTAAGATAAGGAAAGAGCCTACCATGGACTAAAAAGATTAAGAATACTCACCAAAGGCCTTTAGTAGGGTAAGCTGAAAGGCCGTATTAATAGGGCATAATGATTGGAAGAAGAAATCCATATTGGGGATAAGTGGAAGAAAGAATTTAATAAAAATGAAGGATAGAGTCCGCAGAGATGGCGAGACATTCGGAGGAAATTTCAAGGCTGATCGAATACTGGTAGAATGGTCAGAAGGAAATTTCTCAATGATCTATCCGCCAATGGATAGGATCGAGAATAGGATAAGGCCACTATGATAGTTTAAAAGAAATGTTCCAAATGAGCAGGGAGTTTGCTATATCTATTATTATTTATTTGGACCCCAACAAGGTGAGGAATATTTTGTGTAGTAAAGAAACTCACTAAGTTCATTTGAACTTACAATAGTTGACTTGTGATTGAAAGACTTGATGGACAAGGAATTCAGGGAGAGACTGAGCCAGATCGAGATAAGTCAAGAGGCATCAAAAGAAAGTGTCATGCATATAGGAAGAGGGTACATTTAGGAACTTCCCTATGGGGACAAATATATATGTGTTGTAAAAATTTAAATCCCTTAGAGTCCGAAGTTCGGATAGTGAACTTTATATTGTCACTATTGTAAATTTTATAACTAGGTAATACAATATGTTTTCAACTTAGTGAGATCTTAGTATGAACAATAACCTGGTTTAGTTGTGACACCCAACTCGAACTCGATGAACAGATTGGGTGAGGGTGTTACAATTTGGGACTAATGCAATCAAATAATAAATTAAAATTAAATAAAAAAAGATAATGTAAGAATAAAAATAGATGCATGTACCTAGCATGTCCTTCTAATATAGAGACTGGATCAAATTAGTCCATTTATTATTAAATGGATTAATTTAGTTCCTATACTATTAAAAATAATCAAATAAGTCCAAATTTCAACAAAAATAAAATTTACTATATAAAAATATAATTTACTCTTTAATAGAGTTAGTATTTGTTATGATTCTACAAATGGAATTTTTTTGTTTGCATTGAACTGTAAAGGAAAAAAATAACTTCTATGTAATTTTTAAACAATAAATGTTAACTCTGTTCTAATTTGGTTTTATTTCATTCTCTTTAATAGTAGAATAATTAAATTGATTCGTTTAATAGTAGTGGACTAATTTAATCCTATAACACCCCTTAAGTAAGGAATGTTACATTTACAAACTGATCACTTTAATTTGAGTTCTAAATTATACATTCAAGTTTTAGACCAATTTTTAAGGTCATTTAAGACTTTTTAAACCATTTATAAATTTTCCATAAGTTTTGGCTTTGATTTGGAGTCGTTTTAGGGCCTTTCAGAGAAAAACAAGAAAATTTCTAAGTGCAAGCCTATGTATTTCGAGACATTACCCTAGAAATATAGAATTTTGATTCAATGTTGCCTTGTCTCAATACATAGTCTTAAGACAATGAACTATGTCTTGAGACAAAGCAACATATGTCTTGAGATAAAACTCAATATATCTCAATATGTCTTGAGATAAAGCTTCAAAGTTTGTTTGTCTCGAAACATAAGCCCTCATGTCTTGAGACTTAGGATAGAGACCTGAAAATTCTATTCAAACATTTCCCAACCATACCAATTTTTTTCATAACCAATCCAAACATCACCAAAAACTCATAAAATATGTAATACCTTATATATTTCATTCAAAACACAATTAACATGAGTATTGAAACAACTAGACGTTGACTTACTAATTTCATTGTTACATTTATGGACATGTCATTTTCTTAAATAAAAATTAATCGAGATGTCATACTCTTCTCCAAGTTCTTGGGATGTAATGATATGTGTTAAGGTCACTACTTCAATCAACAGCTTCAATCTGATCTTTCACCTACATGTTACGTAGCAACGCATTAAGCTACATTGTAGCTTAGTAAGTACCCATGAATTCAAATATTACCATTTCTATAATTTATTCAATATTAAAAATATTACTATTATAATCTAACGACTACATCATAATAATCTAGAGGTTATTCAATATTTACAAAATTCATTAATACTTTGATTCATTATTTTATCACTTTACTACTTAACATGAATTATTATCAAAAATAAGTTTTCACGACTTTTAGCCCATGTTAGACACGTTTGAGTGAGATGAATATACAAAACATAATCACGATATATGGAGCACATAAGTGTTGGAAACACGGGCATCGAAGTGCATTACCAGAACAGAATGGCACCGAAGTGCAATATCACGATTAACACAGGAACACTTGGGTTCCTATGACATGCCAACTATCCACGAAGTTCAACACTAGTCTTCATGGGTGCTTGAATACCAGTAGACTTACATTAGTTATACACGAATGTAATATTTCATGATTTTCACAATTTCACTATATTTTTGCACTTATTCAATTTAGTCCTCATTTTCACGATTTAAAGAAAAATTGCAAATTTCAATTACAATAATAATGAAATATTATTCACTAAATTCTTGGTCCATAATAAATCATAAGTTTCGTACTCTCTACATCGTTTTCACTTATCAAATAATAACATATAAAACTTTCTCATAATTTTCAATTTAATCCCTTTTGCCACGAAATTCAATATCCAATACTTAGACACTTTAAATAAGTTCTCTTCCATGTAACATTTCATTTGAATAATTCTTTTAAAAAAATTTAATACTTATAGTCATTTTTGAACATATTACAATTTAGTCCTTAACAATATAAAATTCAATAATTATTATAATATCATTTTAATTTCACCTTTCATTCAAATTCACTATCACATATCACATTAATCAATTAATTCATCATAATATAGTATTCCACATATCTATTTTTTATGCACTTCACTTCTCTTATTTCAACTAAAAATTTCACAAAGTTCACAATTCAGTCATTAGCATCATGAAAATTCAATATTTACTATAATTTCACTTTAACATCCCTTTATGTTTAATTCACTTCCATATCACACTTTAGTGAAACCTTCTATAATAAAATTTTATTTCGCATATCAAATTACTTTACACTTTATTTTACTAGTTTACCACAAAATTCAGAAAGTTTACATTTTAGTCTTTAAGTAATAAAAGAATTCAAGGGTACTACTTTTCGAAACCATTTTTATTGGTATTTAAAAAATAGAGGGGATCGACTTTTTGAAACCCAAATGTGGAGTCGCCACCAATCCTTTTTGTTTAGGTGTGATTGGATCACCTAACAAAGCATTTTGTTCCATTTAAACCAATTTTGGCCTACGTAAATATGAGAAAACGGGTTCGGGAGCCGGTTACGTATGAGGAAGGATTAGCACCCTCACTACGCCCAAAGTTGGTACCAAATTGATTAAATATTGTCCTTACGTCTAAGATTTAAAAATGTTTTAAAATGTGATTCCTTTAATAAACATTTAAATAATCTAAGTTGGTCGTCAAAATTCTCTTGTTTCAGAGGAATATAGCATCACATCCAGCACGATAGGACACAATCCTTTATACCCTCCAAAACACGATAAGTTTCGAGTTCCAAAAGTTTATATGTTGAAAATCACAAAAGGATGCCCAATTCTTTAATCCAACGAAAAATCGAAACCCAGCACGGTAGGGCACGATTCCTCGGATTTCCAAACATTGACCATAGCCTTGCTTTAGAATTTAGAAAACATGAGTGAAATTCTAAAGGAATATTCGATTATTTTGAACAAACGGGAAATTGCAACCCAGCTCCCCGAATTTCCAAACATCGAACATTGCCTTCATTTTAAGGAATTTTCAAAGTACGGATGAAATTTCAAGGAATATTTGATTATTTGGATAAACAGAAAATTGAAACCCAGCACGGTTGGGCACGATTCCTTGAGTTCCCAAACATCAACTATTACCTTTGTTTTAGCGAATCTTTAAATAAACAATTGTAGAACTAGCTTAAAATGTATTAATTTTACTTGAAATAGAATGAAATAATTGATTTTTAAGAGTTAGAAATTACAAAGCGATATTTGTAAATCAACAAAAAGATGAAAACGTAGGATAACATGCAAGCGTAAAATACAATAATGGATGAATGAAGGTAATATATATCTTATTTAATCGATTAACAAAATAAACAATTAAATATAACTAGCCTAAAAAAGTATAACCCAATTTGCAAATATGGGTGAACAACAATTGATTTAATAAAACAAACAAATGGGGTGTAACAAATATACATATGAAACAACACATATAAAAAACAAAATAATATGGACCCAAGAATATACGAAAATATCAAACAATATGAAACAAAAATATAACAAGTTTCGAACATAGATGAACAAAAATTGAAATAATAATACAAAATACTATTAAACAACATGAAACAATAATACGGGAAATAATATGAAAACTAAAACAACACATAACATACAAAACAATATGGAAACAATTTGAAAACTATTAAATATGAAAAATTACAAATGAACAACATATGATAGGGTTTGAAATGATTTGCATAAAAATAAAACTAAGAATGAATAAATAATATTAAAATAAACATTGTGAAAGAGGAGATTTGGAACAAATAACATACAAAAAAATTTTAAAAACACAACATATACATACAATAATAACATATAATAATAAAAAATGTGAATAATATGTAATGAATGTGTAATAAAATAACAAAGAATAAACAGTATACATGAAAGAATAGCAAACCAATATGTAATAAACAATATATACATGAAAGAATCTTAAATAACAAAGAAATAACAAAATATGTTTTCTTAAAGAATAAACTATATACATAATTAAAGAATAAACTATATACATAATGGTTAAAAGCATACACACACATATATATATATAAATTTAAAAGTAATCACATGTAAAAATAACATAGGAATGATAATACATATAAGATTAAATTAATTTGGTTATATGTGTACAAATATATTAAAACATTTAAATGAGATACTACATAATATATTAAAATAATATGACATAAAGAAGAATCTCAACATAATAATTTTATAAACACAAAAAAAAAAACAAAATTCTCAAATAACTTTACACACATAATTAAATGAATTTTAAAAACAATAAGTATTTTTAAATAAAAAAACCCATTAAAATAATATATGTTTAAAATGAATAATAACCATAAATAAATAATGAACCGATAGAAAACGACAAATTTTGAATTACAAATTTTAAAAACTATGTAATATACATAAAAGATAATAATTAATGAATTGGTTAATATATATAAAAATATGGGGAAAAAACATAAAATACAAGATCTTAAAATAAACAATCATAAAATAATTTTTAAAATAAATAATACATAAAAATAATATATAAAAAATAGTTTTAACTAATTAATATAAACAAACATTTAAAGTCAATAATATATATATTAACATAAATAATATACATGAAAGAAAGTTAAATAAAAAAAATTGAAATAAATGATATATAAGGAGATTTAAAAATAATAATAATAAAACAGAAAAGTAATATATAAATAAATCAAAATAAGTTAAGGACAAATTTGAAATCAAAACAAAATCTGATATCTAAAAGCTAAACATTACATCAACAAGAGGGGCAAGATGGAATTCACAAGAACCAATAGGGATTAGAACAGCAAATAAACCAAACCCAATTTTGTTTGTTTCTAAAGCATTAAACGACGCTGCTTTATCAGTTATTAAAGCTAAAAAAAAACTTTAAAAATGTTAGTCTGCCATTTTTAAAGAACAAACCCATCATTTTATTAGGGTTTCGGCGTCCCCATATCTCAAATGGCCGCCGCAATGCCAACCCTCCAAAGGCCAACTTCAACGACAGAGGGAGAGTTGCCGACGATGGAGGAGCGAGTCAACTCAGGTATTCCTCTCTCTCCTTTCTCTTTTTTTTTGTTTTTTTACACACAAATAAAAGGAATAAAAAAATCAAAATAACCAAACAATCGAAAGGAAAAACCCTTTCTTTCTTTTTTATTTTCTAAATGCGATGATGAAAGATTTGAAGAAATAAATTACCAAGTAAAAAGAAATTGCAGCAATCAAAACGGAGATTACTTTTTCAAAAATGGCTTTCGAATATTTCCTATTCAATCTGCGTGTATAGTATGCGTTCGTAGTTTTTTGTTCTCCCCTACAATCGAAATAAAAAAATGGCTTTATAGCCAAATAATAAAAATACAATAAAGAAAAATACAATCTTTTTGTCCTATTTTTTTTTTGCTGTCGTGTTTGTCCTTTGCTTGTCTTCTTTTGCAGGTATGGAGGCAACGTGGCTGGGGTAGCTGGCGCGTACGTAGGCTGCTGGTGGCGCAGCTGCTGTGGCACTGAGGTTTCAAAAACCCTAGGGTTTCTGATTTGGTTTAAGTTCTTAGGCTCTTTGGTCCCCATAGGTTTGGGTTTAGTTGGACTGTTCGAGATTGGGTTTGTAACTTGTAAAAAGGACTATTAAAAATTTACTTTTGTTATTATTTTGGATTTTGGTTTTTGTGTTGGTTTGGGCTCGGGCAAATTTGGGTCTTTACAACTGTCCCTCTTTGCTCATTGTCGTGCAACGAGAATAGAGCAAAGACAAAAAAAGGGCCAAATTTGCTGGGACCTGCTGAGTCTCGACTTCTCTTAATACTTCTTTTCTTCAAGTATCCTCAATGTACTCCACTACTGTTTATGGAGACAAGATTTACAATCTTCAGCCTATTCCATTACAACTTTAGAGAGATAAAATGGTGGCTTAAATTTGCTTCACTGCAACTTCAGGGAGACAAAATTCGCCGTCTTCGATCTGCTCCACTGCAACTTCAGGGAGACAAGATCTTCAATTTTCAACATACTCCACTACAACTTTAGGGAGATAGGATGATGGCTTAAATCTGTTTCACTGCAACTTCAGGAAGACAAAATTCACCGTCTTTGATCTGCTCCACTGTAACTTCAGGGAGACAAGATCTACAATCTTCAGCCTACTCTACTACAACTTTAGGGGGATAGGATGGTGGCTTAAATCTGCTTCACTACAATTTCAGGTAGACAAGATTCGCCGTCTTCGATTTGCTCCATTGCAACTTCAGGGAGACAAGATTTACAATTTTCAGCCTACTCCACTACAACTTTAGGGAGATAGGATGGTGGCTTGAATCTGCTTCACTGTAACTTTCGAAAGATAAGATTCGCCGTCTTCGATTTGCTCCACTGCAACTTCAGGGAGACAAGATCTATAATCTTCAGCCTACTCCACTACAACTTTAGGGAGATAAGATGGTAGCTTAAATCTACTTCACTGCAACTTCAGGAAGACAAGATTCACCGTCTTTGATCTGCTCCACTGTAATTTTAGGGAGACAAGATCTGTAGAATCGGTTTCAAAGGCCTATACTTATAGCAAATAATTAAGATGCTATGATCGAAATGAATCAAGTACTTTTAACTAAATGTGTCATGAATGATATATGAATGAAGAGATGAAAATGATCATTTTTAAAAAGCTTAAGGTAACATTGCTCGTTGTTCATCAGAGCCTTATTATTGACGTATTATGCTGTCTTGGTTAGTTAGTATTCTTGATAGAAAACCCAAAGAAACAATATCAATCTGCTCGGCAAACTTACACCACTAAAATTTTATAGAGTTTTTTTGCTTATCTAACCCACTGCAACTCAGGGTATAAGATTTGTTTCATCTTCAGTCAATTTGATCTGTTACACCATTCTATGGGTGTAAAAACCAGATGTATATGTCTGATATTTACATGAGTGTAGAGTATCATTTTTCCTTTCCAGAGAATGATCCTTTTTTACACTTGGGTTAACATTGCTCGTTATTTGTCGAGGTGACGTCACCGACAAAATGACTTGTCTTTTGTTTAACCACTAAAATAGTCTAAAGAGATAATCAACTTTCTCCAATATTTCCAATCCTTAGGCTTGGTGAGTTCTAAATGATGGTCTAGTTTCAGGTTCCTATACTATTTAGAAGTTTCTAGAGTAATATGCAGAACCCCTTTTGCGAAGGTATTATTAGTCCATTAATCATTATTTCAATGCAAAATGCTTGAAAAAGATCAAAACAATGGACAAGAAGGAAATTGATTAGGAGCGTAGCTCGAAATAAATAAATTAACCAAAGATTGCGAATGCAATAAGAAGGCAATTAACTCAATCATGAATAAGTTAATCAAATATAGGAATGCAATAAGAAGGAAGTTTATTGGGACGTATCTTGAAAAGAATAAGGTAATCAAAGACAACAAATTCAAAATGGGTAAAATGGAAACTGGGTGCCCCTGATATCGCAACTTGAGCTTCTTTGTACCAACTTCTTGAGGATCTTTCTAAGCTCAATATATGTTTAAGGGATCCGGAGTACTTTGTCGATGCCCCAAGACGTAGCATACTTCTTCATTGTTAATCTAGGCATAATAAGACTGCTGTATGCCCTACTTGGATCAAAATTTGAGTCGCCCTTTTTAGGTTTTTAACTCAAATTCCCTTTGATCTCAAAGCGCCCTTTGCGGGTTTTCGCTTTGGCCTCTCTTTTTTTTTTCAAGACGTCATTTACAAGTTTTCACCTTCGACTCTCCTTTTAGGTAGAATACTCCTCGACTGGATTTGAATTCACTAGATTGGGCAAATTTTTTCCATCAACGGCTAGAATCGATGCTCCTCTTAGAACAGACATTCTTCACTACATAAGTTCCTTCCCAGTTTGGCGTCCACTTTCTTCTGAAGTCCTTTTGTATAAAAATAATCTTTTTCAATGCCAGGTCCACCTTGTGGAATTCTCTAGGACGAACCTTTCTGTCGTAAGCTCGCATCATTCATTTCTAGTACATTGGACCATGAAAAATGGCTTTCAAACTCTTTTCTTCAAATTCTACTGATCATATTGAGATTGGATCTATTCTGCTTGATCTAACTTCAGTTTTGACAAGACTTGCCCAAAAGAAATCTCGTCTTCAAAATCGTTTCTATCCCATTAAGCAAACAAGCAATGTGTTGCCCCGGTGAAAGTTTCAGCCGACGTTAGATATGTATAGAATGTAAATGGTAACTTCTTTATGCCAGTCTTTACAAGCCTCAATTATCTTCCACGATTTTTTTTTCATTATGATATAGTGTCTGATCTTTGAATAGATTTCCAACTTCTGACATTGATTCTTTCTGATATTCTTTATCTGTGCCTAGTCTCTTTCCTCTCTTTTTTTCTTTTTTTTTTTCCCGTTATGACTATCGACTTAGTAATATTGGCATATGAAATGACTTTTACCCTTTTTGTGAAGTAAACGACAACCTCAAAGATGAATCAATATCGATTAGAAGCTTTTGACGAGATCAACCCCATAATATCCCTGCCCCACATATAGAAAATCTGTAAAGAAATTGAAGAGGCAAAAAAGTCTTGTCTTCTTTCGTTTGGCATTCACGGCTTGACTGATACAATCCCCTTCCATGATAGATCAGCAGCACTCAAACCTCATGATTAGCCTGGCTAACGTAAAACCATTAGCACGTGTCCTCCTGCCACTCATATGGACCCTTTTTAGCATCCACAGACCTTAGTAGCCCAGGCATATCTTGATACGAACATGCGAAAATATCTTTGCATTTTTGACATCTTGCTTTATCTCCGTGGTGTTATACACTCCAATCTTTACCTCTTTCTCTCCTCTCAGGTTCGAGATGTCCATTGCCCCTGTATAAGGTAGGATCTATTTCTTATATTGTTCTACTATCCTTGACAAATCAGGAGGTAGGCTACAATCTCTATCATCTTCAAGGTCCTAAGATCCCTCTAGACACATATCTTGCTCAAAAAGAGACTCGGAGTTAGTGACAGCATCGCTCACATCATTGATATTTGGAGACCTGTTTTAGGTACGAAGGCAGATCCCAAAAAAAATGATTCTAAGGATGATTATTTGTATGGTATGATCATGAATGAAAGAATATAAGAATAATCGTTTGTACAGTATGAAATAAAGGAATATTTACTCAAAACGATAACAAACATGCATTTCATTAAAATAAAGATTTTGGTTATAAGCCTATTTCACAAAAGGATTCTTGTTGCTTTTAGGCTTAAAACAACAAGTGTGTTTTGAATATTACTCTAGATTAGCTCTAAAAATACAAAGATCTCTTTCATAGTCCCATTGTTTAAAACACCCCAAGTACGTAAGGGCAGAAGCTTGGAAAAGTTTATTCCCTAGTTCTCTCTTCTGATACGTCGTTAATGTTTAGATTCCCCAATATCAGGTCCTGCATTAGAGTCCTGAGCTCGATGCACCCTTAGATCTCATGCTCCTATCCATCATGGAACTCATAATGTTTACCCCTTTAGCAGAAAGATTGGGTAACGGATTTTCTGCACCAAAGGGATAATCAAATTTCACGATACCCAATTTGGTAAATCTTTCGATTAACTTTTTAAAAGCAGTGCAGTTCTCGATGGAATGCCCCGTGATTCCCGCATGGTATTCACATTGGCCGCTTGTATCGTACCATTTAGGGTATGGGGGTTGTATAGGTTTTATGTAAAAAGGGGATACAACATGTGCGTCGAACAGAACGTGGTACAACTCCCTGTACATGATTAAGATGGACGTGAATTGGGGTTTTTTCGAGTTTGGTCTTCGATTGGGTTCTTGCCTTGAAGAGGCCTGATGGCTAGTAATTACTGACCTTGGCCGGATTACTATAATCAGCTCCGAACAACCCTTGTTATACCTACTCGTACTATTTTCTTTCTTTTCCTTCTTCTTTGGGGCCTTTAAAGTCCACTCTCCCCTTTCCTTCGTTTCTGCCAGAACAATTGGTTTGGCTCGATCATCTTCCGAGTTAAAACCTGAACCCATCGAGAAGTTCAACAGTGCCAAGGTATCAACCTGATATTGGGGTCCGATAATGACGGGTACTCCTTGCATGTCTGGTTGGGTCAGGACACTTATTGGGGTAAAACCTGGGGAATAGATGATCTCTTCATTATCATCCTCACTATTGGCCACTAGGCCACTCCTTTTTTCAAATTCTTCAGCCAATAACTGGGCTAACTGGCCCATCATATTTCTTTGGAGTTCTAGCATTTGTTCTCGCATGTCTTGTTGAATTTTGATCAATTGCTCTTGCATCTATATTTGCTTTTGCTCTATTCTCTCCAACCTTTGGTCCATATCATTTGTCGGTTCTGAAATAATTTTACCTAATTAGGGTCCTTTTGGGAAAATCTAATGCAAATGATGCAATGCAATGCAAATGCATGGGATGAATGCAAAGGAAAGAAAGATGTTGATTTTGAATTCAATTCCCTTAGAACAAATTTTCTAGAAAACAAATTCTTTTACATAAAACGAATTACGTATACAGCTTTGCTCTCCTATTCTAGGCTAAGACACTAATCCCTTTTCTTCGTGAAAGTCAAATCTCGCAAGCTTCCAATAAATGCCTCTACTAGCTCCTTTTGCTTGATCCAGGCCACGACTTACTATCCTCGCAATGTTGATTAGTTCCTTTAAAAAAGTCGGGACGCGACGGCTTTTGAATAATCTTTATCAGCTTGAATCATTAGGTAAAGTCTTGTTTTCCTCCGCGAACTGTTAGCTTTCTTCTGTCGTGTTCACTGGGACCATATTCAGACAACCGTATTGTAATCCACTTTATCAAGAAATTCGTTTTCTTATGACAAACTATTCTATTTAGCAATCAAATATGAATCAACACCTCCTTTCTATGATGATATAATGCAATGCAGTCATAAACAAAAACAAAACACGTTAGTACAGAAATAAATAACAAATAAGGTACCTATTCGGGTGACCAATAAATTTGGGCAAGGTCCTACCTAAGGTAGACTCTCAAGGTTTACTATATGTGGCTCGGTTCTAGGGAGAGGGTACCTGAACTAGCAAATTCTTCAATCCTTACCCATTATAGGCTCATATGGATTGAGTTTAGTTTAGGGGAATACATTTCCCTATGACCATGCGGAGACGAAAATCTCAAGAAATCATAGTTACGAATGTATCCCAGAAGTAATTCACTAACCCATGCAGAGATGAAAACCTCACGAAGGCGTAGTTTCTCACTCCCACTTAGAGGACGTGACTATACCGGTCATGCAATGTAATGCAAGAGTACATTACAAAAATCGAACAACAACAATCATGCAAACGAATGTAATAAAGAATCAAATCAAAATTTTAATTTTAGACAAAATGACAGAAATTAATCAATTTTATGGCTTGACTCTCTTGTTTAGTCCCCAGTGGAGTCGCGAAGCTATCGAAACCATTTTTATTGGTATTTAAAAAATAGAGGGGATCGACTTTTTGAAAACCAAATGTGGAGTCGCCACCAATCCTTTTTGTTTAGGTGTGATTGGATCACCTAACAAAGCATTTTGTTCCATTTAAACCAATTTTAGCCTACGTAAATATGAGAAAACGGGTTTGGGAGCCAGTTACGTATGAGGAAGGATTAGCACCCTCACTACGCCCAAAGTTGGTACCAAATCGATTAAATACTGTCCTTACATCTAAGATTTAAAAATGTTTTAAAATGTGATTCCTTTAATAAACATTTAAATAACCCAAGTTGGTTGTCAAAATTCTCTTGTTTCAGAGGAATATAGCATCACATCCAGCACGATAGGACACGATCCTTTATACCCTCGAAAACACGATAAGTTTCGAGTTCCAAAAGTTTATATGTTGAAAATCACAAAAGGATGCCCAATTATTTAATCCAACGAAAAATCGAAACCCAGCACGATAGGGCACGATTCCTCAGATTTTCAAACATTGAACATTGCCTTGCTTTAAAATTTAGAAAACATGAGTGAAATTCTAAAGGAATATTCGATTATTTTGAACAAACGGGAAATTGCAACCCAGCTCCCCGAATTTCCAAACATCGAACATTGCCTTCATTTTAAGGAATTTTCAAAGTACGGACGAAATTTCAAGGAATATTTGATTATTTGGACAAACAGAAAATCGAAACCCAGCACGGTTGGGCACGATTCCTCAAGTTCCCAAACATCAACTATTATCTTTGTTTTAGTGAATCTTTAAATAAACAATTGTAGAACTAGCTTAAAACGTATTAATTTTACTTGAAATAGAATGAAATAATTGATTTTTAAGAGTTAGAAATTACAAAGCGATATTTGTAAATCAACAAAAAGATGAAAACGTAAGATAACATGCATACGTAAAATACAATAATGGATGAATGAAGGTAATATATATCTTATTTAATCGATTAACAAAATAAACAATTAAATATAACTAGCCTAAAAAAGTATAACCCAATTTGCAAATATGGGTGAACAACAATTGATTTAATAAAACAAACAAATGGAGTGTAACAAATATACATATGAAACAACACATATAAAAAACAAAATGATATGGACCCAAGAATATATGAAAGTATCAAACAATATGAAACAGAAATATAACAAGTTTCAAACATAAATGAACAAAAATTGAAATAATAATACAAAATACTATTAAACAACATGAAACAATAATACGGGAAATAATATGAAAACTAAAACAACACATAACATACAAAACAATATGGAAACAATTTGAAAACTATTAAATATGAAAAATTACAAATGAACAACATATGATAGGGTTTGAAATGATTTGCATAAAAATAAAACTAAGAATGAATAAATAATATTAAAATAAACATTGTGAAAGAGGAAATTTGGAACAAATAACATACAAAAATATTTTAAAAACACAACATATACATACAATAATAACATATAATAATAATAAAAATGTGAATAATATGTAACGAAGGTGTAATAAAATAACAAAGAATAAACAGTATACATGAAAGAATAGCAAACCCATATGTGATAAACAATATATACATGAAAGAATCTTAAAAAACAAAGAAATAACAAAATATGTTTTCTTAAAGAATAAACTATATACATAATGGTTAAAAGCATACACACATATATATATAAATTTAAAAGCAATCACATGTAAAAATAACATAGGAATGATAATACATATAAGATTAAATTAATTTGGTTATATGTGTACAAATATATAAAAACATTTAAATGAAATACTACATAATATATTAAAATAATATGACATAAAGAAGAATCTCAAAATAATAATTTTATAAACACAAAAAAAAAACAAAGTTCTCAAATAACTTTACACACATAATTAAATGAATTTTAAAAACAATAAGTATTTTTAAACAAAAAAACCCATTAAAATAATATATGTTTAAAATGAATAATAACCATACATAAATAATGAACCGATAGAAAACGACAAATTTTGAATTACAAATTTTAAAAACTATGTAATATGCATAAAAGATAATAATTAATGAATTGGTTAATATATATAAAAATGTGGGGAAAAAAACATAAAATACAATATCTTAAAATAAACAATCATAAAACAATTTTTTTAAAAAATAATACATAAAAAATAATATATAAAAATAGTTTTAACTAATTAATATAAACAAACATTTAAAGTCAATAATATATATATTAACGTAAATAATATACATGAAAGAAAGTTAAATAAAAAAATTGAAATAAATAATATATAAGGAGATTTAAAAATAATAATAATAAAACAGAAAAGTAATATATAAATAAATCAAAATAAGTTAAGGACAAATTTGAAATTAAAACAAAATCTGATATCTAAAAGCTAAACATTACATCAACAAGAGGGGTAAGATGGAATTCACAAGAACCAATAGGGATTAGAACAGAAAATAAAGCAAACCCAATTTTGTTTGTTTCTAAAGCCTTAAACGACGCTGCTTTATCAGTTATTAAAGCTAAAAAAAAAAACTTTAAAAATGTTGCCTGCCATTTTCAAAGAACAGACCCATCATTTTATTAGGGTTTCGGCATCCCCCTGCCCCAAATGGCCGCCGCAATGCCAACCCTCCAAAGGCCAACTTCGACGACAGAGGGAGAGTTGCCGACGATGGAGGAGCGAGTCAACTCAGGTATTCCTCTCTCTCTATTCTCTCTTTTTTTTTTACACACAAATAAAAGGAATAAAAAAATCAAAAGAACCAAACAATCGAAAGGAAAAACCCTTTCTTTCTTTTTTATTTTCTAAATGAGATGATGAAAGATTTGAAGAAATAAATTTCCAAGTAAAAAGAAATTGCAGAAATCAAAACAGAGATTACTTTTTCAAAAATGGCTTTCGAATTTTTCCTATTCAATCTGCGTGTATAGTATGCATTCATAGTTTTTTGTTCTCCCCTACAATCGAAATAAAAAAATGGCTTTATAGCCAAATAATAAAAATACAATAAAGAAAAATACAATCTTTTTGTCCTATTTTTCTTTTTGCTGTCGTGTTTTTCCTTTGCTTGTCTTCTTTTGCAGGTACGTAGGCAACGTGGCGGGGGTAGCTGGCGCGTACGGAGGCTGCTGGTGGCGCAGCTGCTGCGGCTCTGAGGTTTCAGAAACCCTAAGATTTCTGATTTGATTTAAGTTCTTGGGCACTTTGGGCCCCATAGGTTTGGGCTTAATTGGGCTGTTCGGGATTGGGTTTGTAATTTGTAAAAAGGACTGTTAAAAATTTATTTTTGTTATTATTTTGGATTTTGGTTTTTACGTTGGTTACGGCCCGGGCAAATTTGGGTCCTTACACTACTTATATTCCACTTCAAATCAGTTGTTTTTCTATTCTTTTTATCACTTGGTTCAATTTCTCAATTTCTTTCTTTGTTAAGAACTTAAAAATTTTCATGAGAAATCTTTTCTTTAACATCATTTCTATACCTTTTTAGTAACATTCAACTTGAAAATATGATAACTTTGATATTCTTACCTTGTTCTCTTAATTTCAAGCCTTATCTTGATTTTCGCTCTCCACCAACATGAACATACAATCTTCCTTCTTGAAATCACCAACATGAACTTACAATCTTCCTTCTTGAAATCTAAGTTCACTAGATTGTTGAAGGCTTGATTTTACTAGAAGTTTTAAGGATTTCTCTCTTAATTTCAAGGAAATGACCAAATTACAAAGAAACTAAAATTTATTTTCTCCATGGTTGGTGCTGGCGTGAACTTGAAAGAAAGATGGAGAGAATTATTTTCTTTTCAACGTTTACTTAATCATTAATCAATATAAAAATATCTTAAAATAAAATAATAGTAAAATAATAAAATAGTTTAACTAACAATTTTTCTATACCATTCATCTTCAATTATTACACTTAATATTTATCCAAATTATGAAATCACCATTTTACCCTTCATAGTTCTCTATAATTCCATCCTTGAATCACAATTGACTTTTGGAAAATTACAATTTAATCCCTCATATTTCTCTAATTATTCAATTCAGTCATTGCTTACCTATTTCTTGTCATAAGGAATTTTGGGTTATGCTCACTGTTGATCCTTCAACTTTCCTATATTTACATTTTAGCTCTTCAAATTTTGAATAATTATACTTATCCCAAAACTTTTCACATCTTTATGATTTAGTCCCACCTTAAATTAATCTATCATAACATACTTCTTAATTCAACTTCCTTTGGCATCCATCATCCTTCTCTTTTATCAATTATGTAACTTATTTACTTTACCAAGAATTTCACGATTTGTGATCACAACTTAATACCACTTTTCATAGCATAATGATTTTAGGGGTGTTACAAATCTAGTCCTATAATAGAGAAACATTGCAAATGCATTCAACAGTTAAAAATGTATTTATTTCAAAATAAATGAAAAAATATCTTTTTGATCTCACAATACATGTGTTTGAAGACAAAGTCTGGTTATGAATACATATTGTATTTATCAGCTATTTGTTATTAACCTTAATACATTTCATGAAGGAAGAAAAATATATTAAGTTTATAATTCAGCAAATTCAACTGTTTTCTTCCCATCGTGTGCTTTACGAAAGAAATGTTTGACGTAATCTGAATAAAGAACTTGTTTGTAAATTGGTTTCTCACCATTTGCGACCAATTCAGGCAACGGTCCTATCATATCAATAGGTCTTGCATTTACAAAAATGGGGACTGAAATTCTGTTCTTACTTCCATTAGCGACCACATGATGTTCAACACTCCTATACCTTCCATTGCTCATTATTTGTAGTGCATCTCCAACATTGATCACAAGAGAACCTTTAATTGGAGGAACATGAATCCAATCATCTCCCTCGTTTCCTCTTACAAAAGGTCCCCCAATCTCATCTTGAAGAAGAATTATAAGAGTTGAGACATCAGAGTGACGACCTACTCCGACAGTGAGTTTAGGGTTTGGACATTTAGGATAGTAGTTAAGGTTAGTCCTCATTGAACCCATTAGTAATGATTCTTTTGCCTCATCAATTTCATCGACATTTAGGCCCTTCATTAGCACCTGTAATAGTTGTTTAATGACAACTTCAGACTTCTTCATGTAATCTAACACTTTCTCCCTACAAAAGAATACCAAAAAGGTTTATTAATATATTTGTCAACAAAAAGGATGCATGGTATGATGTTTAAGGATTAAAGAAAATCTAACAAGTAACATTTTTCTACCTGCAGATGGAAGGCCATAGTGCAGAAGCTTCTTCTTCAGAGACGTAAAACAAGCTTAGATAATCTTTCCACTCAAGAGCCTTTTCTGCTTGAGGGGTAAAACTTGTGCCAAACCTCACATTGTTTGAAGATGAATGTTCCTTGGAATACTTATTTTTAACCTCAACTGGCATCTTAAAGAAGTTATAAGTAGCATCTTTAACATTCTCTAACTGTTAGAATTAAGTGACCCAAATTCTTATTTAAATAAAATACGATGGAAAATAAAATAAAAGTAAAATCCATATAGAACTAGACTTCTTTTATTTTATTTTAGAATAAGGTTTTTTAAACCTTATTAAACTCCATCTATTTTATATTGATTAGGATAAGGTGTTTCAATCCTACTAGAATATGACTTTACAAGCCTATAAATAGACATAGTCTATTCCTCTTGTATTGATTCAAATTTTCGACATAGTGAATTTTCTTCTCCTCTGCCCGTGGTTTTTTCCCGAAAGGGTTTCCACGTAAAATTTGTGTGTTCTTTATTTTATTTATTTTATTTTATTTTATTTTTCACAAATTGGTATCAGAGCTTCCGGGTTATTCATCTCGATCACGATAATGGCGTCTTTGAAGTATGAAATTCCGCTGTTAGATCGCAACACCAGATTTGCGTTGTGGCAAATTAAGATGCAAGCAGTTCTTGCACAGATGGATCTGGAGGATGCCCTGCTAGGGATAGATAAGATGCCTTCGACATTAACAGATGAAGAAAAGAAGCGTAAGGATCGAAAGGCATTAACACAATTACATCTGCATTTGTCCAACGAAATTTTCCAGGATGTGACGAAAGAGAAAACTGCCGCTGCATTATGGAAGAGGCTAGAACAAATATGTATGTCGAAAACTCTAACAAGCAAGTTGCATATGAAGCAGCGTCTTTATGCTCATCGTTTGGAGGAAGGTGCGTCTGTACACGAACACTTAACAGTGTTTAAAGAAATTCTCTCAAACTTGGAGGCCATTGAGGTTCAGTATGATAAGGAAGATCTAGGGTTGATTCTACTTTGTTCGTTGCCCCCGTCTTATTCAACCTTTAGAGACACGATTTTATATAGCCGCGAGTCTCTCACAGTTGATGAGGTTTATGATTCTTTAACCTCGTATGATAAGATGAAACATCTTATGGTTAAACCATACTCTCAGGGAGAGGGTCTCATTGTTCGTGAGAGACAAGATCGAAATGCTGATGATGATCGTGGTAGGACACAGGAACGGAATCCTCATGGTAAATCTAAGGGAAGATCTAAGTCTTCAAACAGAGGTAAAACTTGCAACTTCTGCAAGAAGAAAGGGCACATTAAATCTGAGTGCTATAAGCTACAAAATAAGATTAAAAGGGAGGCTGCGAATCAAAAGGGAAAACAACCAGAAAATTCTGGTGAAGCTGATGTTGTAGAAGACTACAGCGATGGTGAACTTCTAGTCGCTTCTGTCAATGATTCTAAAGCAAGCGAGGAGTGGATACTTGATTCAGGCTGCACCTTCCACATGAGTCCCAATCGGGATTGGTTTACAACTTATGAAACAGTATCTGAAGGTGTTGTTTTGATGGGAAATAATGCTTCATGTAAAATCGCAGGTGTTGGAACAATTAAAGTTAAGATGTTTGATGGAGTTGTCAGAACACTTAGTGACGTGCGGCATGTTCTAGAATTGAAAAGAAATTTAATTTCGTTGAGTACTCTTGATTCAAAAGGGTACAGATACACAACTGAAAGTAGGGTTTTAAAGATTTCCAAAGGGTCCCTTGTTGTGATGAAAGGGCATAGAAAGATTGCCAAGTTATATGTTTTACAGGGTTCTACTATTACTGGTGATGCAGCTGTCGCTTCCTCTTTCTTGTCAGATGATGATATTACTAAACTTTGGCATATGCGCCTAGGGCATATGAGTGAGAATGGCATGGCAGAATTAAGCAAAAGAGGACTTCTTAATGGGCAAGGAATTTGCAAACTGAATTTCTGTGAGCACTGTGTTTTTGGGAAGCAAAAGAGAGTTCGATTCACTAGAGGAATCCATAACACAAAGGAAACGTTGAAGTATATTCATTCTGATCTGTGGGGGCCATCCAGAGTGCCTTCGAGAGGTGGAGCTAATTATATGCTAACCTTTATTGATGATTTTTCCAGAAAAGTTTGGGCGTTCTTCCTGAAGCAGAAAAGCGATGTGTTTTCCGCATTTAAGTCTTGGAAAATTATGATTGAAAAACAGACGGGAAAACAGATAAAATACCTCCGTATAGACAATGGCTTAGAGTTCTGTTCTGATGAGTTTAATAGATTGTGCAAGTCAGAAGGGATCATGAGGCACTTGACAGTTCGTCACACTCCACAGTAAAACGGCGTTGCAGAACGAATGAACAGAACGATCATGGAGAAGGTTCGATGTATGTTGTTAAATGCCAACTTACCGAAGTCATTTTAGGCAGAAGCAGCCTCTACTGCATGTTTTTTGATCAACCGATCTCCATCCGTTGCCATTGAGAAAAAGACTCCACAAGAGGTATGGTCTGGTAATCCTGCTAATTATTCTGATTTAAAGATTTTTGGGTGTCCTGCGTATGCTCATGTTGATAATGGAAAATTGGAACCGAGATCTATTAAATGCGTTTTTCTTGGTTATAAAGCTGGTGTAAAAGGCTATAAGTTATGGTGTCCTGAAAATAGAAAAGTTGTGATTAGCAGAGATGTTGTTTTTGATGAAACTGCTATGCTACCTAACTTATCTCTTAAAGACTCTTCCAATAAAGAAAACCAAAAGCAGGTTGAGAATCAGATTAATACAGAATCAACTCCTCAAGCCAGTATAAAAATTGAGAATAGAGTTGCTTCTTCACCGCAATACTCTATCGCCAAAAACAGAACAAGAAGAGAAATTAAACCTTCAAAGAAGTATGCCGAGGCTGATCTAGTTGCTTATGCTTTAAATGTGGCTGAAGATATAGATGCGAATCAAGAGCCATTTAATTATTCTGAGGCGATTAGCTGTGAAGACTCAGAAAAGTGGATGTTTGCTATGCAAGAGGAGATGGAATCACTCCACAAAAACAGAACATGGGATCTTGTAAAACTTCCTAAAGGTAAAAAGGCTGTTCGTTGTAAATGGGTGTTTAAAAAGAAAGAAGGGACTTTAGGAGTTGAAGAACCCAGATATAAAGCAAGGCTTGTTGCAAAGGGTTACAGTCAAATTCCAGGAGTGGACTTCACAGATGTGTTCTCCCCAGTTGTTAAGCATAGTTCAATTCGAGCTTTGCTTGGTATTGTGGCCATGCATGATTTGAAGCTTGAGCAGTTAGATGTAAAAACTGTATTTCTGCATGGAGAACTTGAGGAGGATATTTACATGCAACAACCAGAGGGTTTTACAGTCTCAGAAAAAGAGGACTATGTTTGCTTGCTGAAAAAGTCCCTTTACGGTTTGAAACAGTCACCAAGACAGTGGTACAAGAGGTTTGATTCCTTTATGACTTCTCATGATTTCAAAAGAAGTAGTTTTGACAGTTGTGTCTACTTTAAGAAAAATAGTGATGGTTCTTTTGTGTATCTACTTCTTTATGTTGATGACATGTTGATAGCAACAAAAGATAAAGTAGAGATAAGAAAGGTCAAAGCCCAACTAAGTGAAGAATTTGAGATGAAAGGTTTAGGACCAGCAAAGAAGATACTTGGTATGGAGATTTTTAGAGATAGAAAAACAAGAAAATTGTACCTAAGTCAGAAGGGGTACATTGAGAAAGTTCTTTGCAGGTTCAAT
This sequence comes from Gossypium hirsutum, assembly GCF_007990345.1. Lineage (NCBI taxonomy): Eukaryota > Viridiplantae > Streptophyta > Magnoliopsida > Malvales > Malvaceae > Gossypium > Gossypium hirsutum. The sequence continues at coordinate 99,689,662 of NC_053436.1, read as the reverse complement.
ATGTAGAGTGCTAAGCCTGTTAGTACTCCTTTAGCAGCTCATTTCAGACTTTCATCAGCTTTGTCTCCACAATCAGATGATGAGATTGAGTACATGTCACATGTTCCATACTTAGTGCAGTAGGATCTCTCATGTATGCTATTGTTTGTTCACGTCCAGATTTATCATATGCAGTCAGTGCAGTTAGCAGATACATGGCGAATCCTGGTAAAGAACACTGGAAAGCAGTTCAGTGGATTTTAAGATACTTACGAGGTACTACTGATGTTTGCTTACAGTTTGGAAGAACTAGAGATGGAGTCATTGGGTATGTTGATGCTGATTTTACTGGAGACCTTGATAGAAGAAGATCTCTCACAGGTTATGTCTTTACAATCGGAGGTTGTGCAATCAGTTGGAAAGCCACTTTGCAAACTACAGTCGCTTTGTCTACTACTGAAGCTGAGTACATGGCGATTACTGAGGCTTGTAAAGAAGCTGTTTGGTTGAAGGGACTCTTTAGTGAACTTAATGAAGACCTTCAAATCAGCACAGTATTTTGTGACAGTCAGAGTGCCATCTTTCTTACAAAAGATCAAATGTTTCATGAGAGAACAAAACACATTGATGCTCGGTATCATTTTGTTCGTGATATTATTGCTCGTGGTGATATTGTTGTGAGCAAAATTAGTACTCATGAAAATCCTGCAGATATGATGACTAAGTCACTTCCTATAACCAAGTTTGAGCATTGCTTAGACTTGGTTGGTGTTCATTGTTGAAGTTAAACCCTTAAAGGGTTTTATGGAAGAGGTGGAAAACTTGTTTATTGAAAGTTCGCGATGAAGAATTTGTTCATTGAGAATTTGTGTCAAGGTGGAGATTGTTAAAATTAAGTGACCCAAATTCTTATTTAAATAAAATACGATGGAAAATAAAATAAAAGTAAAATCCATATAGAACTAGACTTCTTTTATTTTATTTTAGAATAAGGTTTTTTAAACCTTATTAAACTCCATCTATTTTATATTGATTAGGATAAGGTGTTTCAATCCTACTAGAATATGGCTTTACAAGCCTATAAATAGACATAGTCTATTCCTCTTGTATTGATTCAAATTTTCGACATAGTGAATTTTTTTCTCCTCTGCCCGTGGTTTTTTCCCGAAAGGGTTTCCACGTAAAATTTGTGTGTTCTTTATTTTATTTATTTTATTTTATTTTATTTTTCACACTAACACTTCAATAGGCACATCATGATTAACAATTTGGAAGAAGCCCCATTCCGAAGCAGCATCACAAATTGATTTCGCTACTTTGGGATCTTCCCATTTTGACATATCAATGATGGGAATTGATCCTTGGGGTACAATATTGGTCATGCACATCCTCTCTTCCAAAGGTTGGATATATTGCTTAGGGAGGGCTTTAAGACCCAGTTCGGACAAGCCCTTCACTCCATTCCCTTGGTTAACAACAAAGTCAATGAGAGCAGAAGAATCATTGAATGGATCAGCAAGTGTTGGAGCCATTGGTTTGAGTAAAATTTGAGTTAAATGATAGGGAGGTAGTGTTTGTGAAAGGGGATAAGAGTAATACAAGAGAAGGCAATGGCGCAGCTTGGTTTCAGTGGAGTGACTATTTATATAGAATATTTTCAAGGTTAGCGATGACTTTGGTGCTTTTAGTCCTACTTTGAATGGGTGTGCAAGGCAGGCTCACCAACCCAAGTACTTCGCCGCAGTTACTACCAACCTTGGTTGGCGCAAAGCCCAATGGAAACATAAAATATTCGCATTACTTTTAGTTGTTTCAAGTCCAAAATGGTTGGCTGAGTTCAGAAGAACTCCACCCTTGGCATATTGCAATATAAAAACTCATAGTAAATATTTATTTACAATTTGTGTAAAATTATTTTATATTTGTTGATTTTGACTCTATCATCTCATGTAGACCTTATATCTTAAATTTTTGAGTCAATTAAAAATGTCAATTTGTTTTTTATATAGTCATAACAAATTCACGTAAAGTCGAGAATAATTTATTTCTATAAATGTATGAGAAAAGAATAATTTGGCCGAGAAAAGAATCAGATAATAATTTGGTTGCTTTGGTCAAACCTGATTGATTTTTTTTTCATAATAAACGTAGTCTGTAATTTTATATTTTAAAAAAAAATTTGACCCCTATTTTAATTTTTCATCTCTTTTAATATTTAAATTTATATTTTTTATCAAATCACTTCAAGATAAATGAAAAAATTAATATCAGTTAACACGGTTGACAAGATATCCATGTATATGCCACATCAATAATTAAATAAAATTTTAAAAATATTTCTTTTATATTTTATACTTGTTAGTAATGTTAATAACTTATTTAATAATTTTTAAAATTTTAAAGATAAAAAATTAATTCATTACTGACGTGTGACATCATGTGGATATCACATTAGCAAAGATAATTGATATTGATTTTTTTATCCATTTTTCCATCAACAATTCAAGTTTAAAGACTTAAAAAATAAAAAAATTAAATAAAGATTAAAATAAATTTTTTTTGTAAAATTGACAGATTAAATAAATTATTATTAAGGTTATTTTTTTTAAATCAAATATCTTTGTGTCTATTTTACGATTTAGAGATTATATTTTTCGAAAATTTTTACTATCCACTTGTAATTACTATATCATAATCATCAAAGACTAATGCTTCTTTAGATACACCTACTCAACATGAAAATAATGTAATAAATACATATATCATTTTGTAAACTAATGCTTCTTTTTTTGATAAATTTAATTAGTTGTATTGAATTTACATTTATCTATAAAAGTAAAACAGGAATGAAAATAAATATACCCAAAATGCTTCCAAATGCAATGTAAGGGTGACATGGATTCCATTTGTAAGAAGAAAAGAACCAAGTAAAATATTACAACTAACTGACATCTGACAAAACGTTTTTAATGTGGATCTTTTATATGAATGAAGTAAATAACTGCCCAATCCATGCTATGTGTTTGGTCGTCGTCTTTTAATTTTATTTTTTCATTAATTTAACTAATGGGTAAAGTACAAAATGGTCACTAAAGTATTGTTTGGTAACTGAATTTTTAATATTTTTTCTATTTTAATTACTAAACTATTCGAAATCAATTTTTTTGTCACTGAAAGTTAACAGCCGCTTGAAATTCGATGGAAGTGCCGATATAGACTTTTTTTATTAATCTAATAATAAATTTAACCTTCTAATATTTACATATACTATCTATTTAATCCTAAATATACTATATCACTAACTTTTTCTACAAATTGCGAAGTGCGGTGGGGTAATAAAAACAGCCAAAATGCAAATGGAGAAAGATTTGGGGGAGTGAAGAAAAACACCCTTAATGGGCAAAATTTGAACTTGTTTGTAACCAAAGGAAATATGGAATGGCAGCCTTCAATCCGAAACCATGCCCATCTTGCCTTTTCTTTCTTCTCTCTCCAAATCACCATTCCTTACCCAAGTTCCTTATATAAATAGATTTTACAAAATTTCTCATTTATAATTATAAATGAAGAGGAAATGAAAAATTTTGTAAACATTGAGGGCTAAATTTATTAAATTTATTATATTTAAAATAAAATTAATAGAATATATAAATATTAGAGGATTAAATTTGTTATTAGACCAATAAAAAGGTCTATATTAACACTTTCATCAAATTTCAAACTGTTGTTAATGTTCGGTAACTAAAAAATTTATTTCTGCATAATTTAGTGACCAAAATAAAACGCGTAAAATATTTTAGTGGCCATTTCTATTTGTACCCTTAATTAATTTTAATAAAATGTGTATTTCTCCAACGAAATGATTTAATTAGTGCTGCACAAGTTAGAACAAGAAAGAACAGAAGAGGCACCCAAAGTCGGGTAAGACACGATGACGAGAAAATGATAATAATAATTGAAGTTGTGATTTAAAGTAAAATAACTAAAATTTAAATATATTATAGGTATAGAGAATCAAAGTATATTTTAAGCTTCGTAAAGTATATATGTTCTGTTGGTTGCAACTATAAATCATTCCTAGGTTTAGATTCGTAGGATACACGAATACGTCACTATATAAATAAAATTAAGTATAATATATTAATACTAAATATTAGAAGAATATAAAATTTTAATAAAAAATGAATACAAATATTAAAGATAAAATATATTAAATAATATTTGGTACACTACTTGTAAAATTTATAGACTCTACAAGCAATGTCAAAAATTAATAACACTATGTTTGGTTGGGTGTATTGGTTAATCGGTGGGCCCCACCTAATACATCTCTATTCCATCGTTTGGTTGAATGTGTTTCTAATACCCGTGTAATACAATACAGATTTAATCGGTGAAAACCACCGATTTGTAATACAGCCCTTTTGCTCAGATTAGGTGCTGCATCCAAATCCCTCCCTGTTTTACCCTCCCAATTGGCTTCCCCATTCCGTCGCGTCTTCCTTCGTTCTACCTTCGCCTCCCGATTGGCTTCCCCATTCCTTCGCCTCTTCCTCTGTCTGTCAACCTCTTCTTTTTTTTCTTTACAACCAGTCACTCTTTTGATTTGCCTTCTCAACCAGTCCACCTTTTTCTTTTCTTTTTCTCTGTGTCAGTCATTCGATTGCTCTCAATTGGTGTTATTGCTACTGAAAGGTAAAGGTTTCTCTCTTTTGCTCTCAATTATCCTGTAATTTAGTGTCTTGTTAGTGTTACTGCTCTCAATTGGTGTTACTGCTGTCTTGTTAGTGTCTTCTTCATTGCACTTTCAGGGCTTGATCTCTGTTTCTTCTTTCTCAGTTGATGTGCAACTTTACATAAACAAGACTGAGCCCCCATTGTTTTACCATTTTTTCTTTCTATGTTAGGGCATAAGACATTGGCATGCAATCTGCTGCAAAATTCATTTTCGCCTAAACTTCCTAGCATGTTTCAATCCGTGTTTGTCATTAACTGTGATTATGTAATTTGGAACTTAGGTTGAGCATCTCCATAAATGGCGTCTCCCCTTTGTTCTCTTTTCCTCTTGTTTTCTTTTCTGACTTTCTAGTTAGCCACCTAATTAAGATACTTCCATATTAAAATTTCATGTAAAACGGTTGAGTTTATTCATGTTTTATTCTTTGTAGTCTCACTGTCTACATTAATTTGTGCAGTTGTTGGTTTACTCCATCTATTTTGAGTGGTTAATGTTTCTTTGAATCTTTTGAGCTGAGGTGATTAACTTAAAATTCCATATTTCAATCAGCTGTTCTTTTTCTCAACTTTTAGGTGTTAAAGGAATTTACTCTTCAAAAACAATTGATCGTGCAACTCATTTTTTGCATCACTATTCAAGCTACTTGGGTGCAAGGTATGAATTATACGTCTGATTTTATTTAATTAATTAGTTTTTTAATATTGTAGAATGCAACTTGTAGAAAACTGTAAAACTTTTTCATTCTAATTGATGTTGTCTTTGACATGCATATTAGTTGGTCCAATCCTTCGAGGATGATAATATTCTATGCACTTCTTCCATGTCCTGCTTGTTGAATGCATTTGAAAGGGAGTGCACTTGGTCCTGTCTCTATAATGTTGTCATGTCCTGCTTGTTGAATGCATTTGAAAGGGAGTGACTGGTTAGTGAAATATATAATTTCAACCTCTTCCGCATTTGCTTTACTTTTTCAACATTATCCGTCTCTCTGCTCCTCTCCATGCAAGATACAGCCAAACAAAATATCTCATCTCGAATACCTATCTTTGCCTCCTTCATTTCGAATAAAACCCGAAAAATTTCATCTGTCCTTCCAACTTTTCCAAGCTCCTTAATGAATACTAAATATGCTTTCCAAGTAGGTCGGATGCCCCTCTCCTCTATCGAATTGAATACTTTCCATGCTTCGGATATAAGGTTTTGGCCAACATGACCTGCAACCATGGCCATAATAGCAACAGTTTCAGGCTCAACACCTTTCTCCATCATCTCATTGTATAAATCACAGCCTTTTTTATACTCTTTCAATCTACAGAGGCGTTGCATTAGATCAGTGTAAGTAGAAGCCGTTGGTAAGTACCCGGATTCCTTAATGCTTTAGAAAATATCAAGTGCCTTGGAAAGGTCATTTCTTCTTAAGTGCCCATTGATGATAATCTCATAAACCTTCTCACTAACCAGTTGTCTTGTCTTCATAATATCGAGGATTTCCAAGGCATCGGCAATCCTATCGGACCTGCACAGTCCTTTGATCAGAATCTCAAAATAACGGGGGTCCAAAGACAACCCTTTATTCTTAAGGTCCCGAATCAATTCTAAAGCTTCCTTAATTCTTCCAGAAATACATAAACAAACCATGTTGATGGAAATACTGCTCCATACAAAATCAATGAGAAATAGTATATTTTATATCAATATATAAAGCTAATTGCTGTAGAAAACATTTGTTATGGCGAAACCAAATATTGCCTAGCAGAAGTCAGAATGTAGGAACTAAGAAGAGGGGTTGGTTTCATTACACATATGTTGTAGCTCAAGCAGGTTCCAATATGTGTTAAGACGACTCCCTCTTTAAGATATATCACTTCTCGGCCCCCTTGGTATTTAATCAAGTGACTAAGCTGTGCTTCTCTTGCTTCTAAAGTTTTCCTTCAGTAATGCAAATTTTTTCTTGCATTGGTTTACAGTCTTCCCGGGAACAGCAGTGGCTACTCGTTCCCAATGCTGACTGGTTTCCTTTGGGAATGTCTTCAGAGCTTGAATCAGTGCTCTTTCTTGTACAGCAGACCATACATCTTGTTCTGAACTTGATGAAACACCATTGCCAGAAACCACATCAACAGGATTACTTTAATAATTCTTCCTTAATTCAAATCAAGGCTGATTTCCTTCTCAACCATCTCCTTGTAAAATTCCATAGCTAAGTGAGGCATTTTGACAAACACGTGGCCTTCTAGCCAAAGATTGTTCTATAAACTCAAGCTCCTTGGCATTGGTTCGTGGGGTTATCGAAAACCCAAATTTGGTTTCATCTGAGGTTACATTAACAACACCTAAAATGTCAGTTATTTCTTGGAAGAGTGATGGGATGGTACCAGTTTCAGCTTGGCTCTTCAAGTTAGCTTGTGGGGCTTTCTTCGTTGGTTTGGATGATTTGGAGAGTGTTGAAAATCAAAGGGGACGAAGCTTAAGTCTCGAGAAATGGAGGCGAATCACTGATTGTGAAAGAAAGTGCTGGAATTTGACTAAGTACCTCATATTTGAAGCAAATTTTTTGATCATCTCAGCTTATTGTTGCGCATAAACCATAGCTTCTTATTAATGGAAGTTTGTTGAGTGAAGTTATAGTCCTACTGAGCTTCGAATACTTTTTTGGGGGGTAAACAACGTTACCAGTTTACCAGTGACTTAAAAAATAATCACTTAACTCTAAAATAATTAGACGACTGGGAAAGAAAAATAAAACATAATTGAGTGACCAAAAAAACTTGGGTGATTATTAATGTAGTTTACCCTTTTCTCTTTACGTCATTAACAGTAATAGTTAAATTTCAATTCTAGCCCCTCTACTTTTTATTATATTAAATTATATATTTCAATTTCATGTTCATATTTGGAGTCTGTTTGATTCACTGAAAATATTTTCCAAAAAAAAATTTCTAAAATAGAATGCTTTTTTTGAAAATGTGATGTTTTTTGGTATTTGGATGATTTTAGGTAAAACATTTTCCACAGTTTGATAAACTGTCTTCAACTCATTTTCCGAAAATTATTTTCAATGTAGGAAAATTAATTTTGAAAACTATTGTAAAATAATGTGTAATATAATGTAACATTAATGGGCAATATTTATGAGCTAAATATCTTTCAATTTAAAGGGCATAAACTTTGGCATTAATGTGCTCCAAAAATTGTCTTCTTTCTTTGAATCTATAAATTTTCTTCTTTTAACGACACAATGAATATTTGAGTGTTATGTAAACATTTTATTGGTCATGCCAGAATGAACTAACTTCATAAACTAATAATTTTTTTTAAATAAAAATATAAAATATAAATAAATATGTATGATTGATACAATCAACTAAATTCGTAAAGTACTATTTAGCGAAAGCATGTTTAAAAATAAAATTGGTTCTACTTTCTTTGATAGCAGTGGCACTAATAATGGTTCAGTTTGTTTTAAAGTGTCGATGTTTTATTGATGCTGTCTTATAATTTGTTTATGTTGCAGTAATGGCCCGTCTGCCTTTAATTGCACTACGTGAGAGGCGTAGAAGAATTGGTATTGCATTGACACTATGGTTGGAAATCTGTAGAATTGCGATTTGGTTCTTATTTAGAATGGGTGCCAGCCTTAGCCTACAGACTTATAGACCAAGGATTAGGTCTTATACCTTAGATTTTTATGCAAAACGGGATTATGTGAAAAGGCTTGTATATGCTAGTGATGAGACTTGTATTGAACAAGTTAGGATGAATAGAACTGCCTTTTTTAAACTATGTGAGATGTTAGAATCGATAGGGGGATTGAAGTCGTCAAGAAACATGCTTGTTGATGAGCAAGTAGCAATGTTTTTACATATCATATCCCATCACTTGAAAAATCGAGTTATCAAGCATTACTTTAGAAGGTTCGGGGAAACTGTAAGCAGAGCTTTTCATAGTGTTTTAAATGCTGTCATACGCTTACAAGATGTCTTATTTAAAAAGCCGGAGCCAATTACAGCCGATTCTTCTGACACAAGGTGGAAATGGTTTAAGGTATTAGACTGAGTTTTATATATAGCTTGTACGACATTTAGTTGACTTAGAATTAAATTAGTATTCTAACTCAAGGTTTTATATCATGTGATATAGAATTGCTTAGGTGCTCTTGATGGAACCCACATCAAGATTAGGGTGCCAACAGTTGATAAACCTAGATATCGAACTCGAAAAGGTGACATAGCAACAAATATGCTAGGTGTTTGTACACCTGAGATGCAATTTGTTTATGTTCTTCCTGGTTGGGAAGGTTCAGTTGCCGATGGACGGGTACTTCGAGATGCCATTAGTAGAAGATATGGACTAAAAGTTCCTCGTGGTACAGTGTATAGTTAGAGGAATTTGAATTATTCATTGAGATCAAACTTTGTTTGCTGAATTAATCATTTTTAAAAAAAATTATTTTATAGGTTGTTATTATCTAGTTGATGCTGGATACACAAATTGTGAGGGATTTCTTGCACCATTTAGAGGACAGCGATATCATTTGAACGAGTGGCGTCAGGGTTATCAGCCAAGTTCTCCGCAAGAGTTTTTTAATATGAAACATGCCTCAGCACGTAATATCATTGAAAGATGCTTTGGCTTATTAAAACTTAGATGGGGAATACTTAGGAGTCCATCGTTTTATCCTGTAAGGGTGCACAATAGAATTATTATTGCATGTTGTTTGCTCCATAATTTTATTCGAACCCATATGAGTATTGATCCCATTGAAGCGGAGGTGGGAGAAGGATTACCTACTAATGTGGTGGATGACGATGAACCGAATATCACAAATATTCATCCATCGGATGCTTGGGCAACTTGGAGGATGGAACTAGCCAACCAAATGTTCGATGAATGGCAAACATCTAGAAATTAGTTAGGTTTAGGGACAAATTGAGTTTGAATTGATTTGTTGATGTTATTTTATGTATCTAGTTTATGAAACTTTGGTGGTCTTTGATTAAAATTCTGTATTGTACTAAACTTTGTTGAATTATAATTTAATTATCTTTTCATTCAGCATGTGTTATAAATTTAAATTTAGTATTGAACTACCGATATAGTATTATAAATTGTTCACCTTTTGATTCATGATATTCAAAATAGTAAATAATGTTAATTTGTTTTTTTTTCTTAAGAACAATATGTCAGGTGTTCCACCAACGGGTGCTTCTTCTCAAGCTTCTCGAGGAAGCAAGAGAAAATGGGTTCCAGAAGAGGATGCAGCCTTGGTTTCTTGCATGGTGGATTTGCACAATGTAGGAACATTTAATGCTGATACCGGATTCAAAGCCGGTTATTTGAACGAGCTAGAGAAAATGCTAGAAAAGGCTTTACCAGGAGCAATGTTGAAGGCGAGACCAAATATTGAATCTCGGATTAGGTGCTTAAAAAGGGAATGGTCAGTCGTCTACGACATGCTTAATGGTCAAAACAACAGCGGTTTTGGTTGGGACGAGCATAGGCAGCTCGTTGTTGCTGAAGATGCAGTTTGGGAATCCTATGTTAAGGTAAAATGTATTTCAAGTATTTATTTGCTTTTTTTACAAAACTTATAACTAATATGATTTCCTCGTTTTTTTCAGAGTCACAAAGAAGCCTCTCAGTTCAGACATCGTTCTTTCCCTTACTACAACCAGCTTACTGCCATATACGCAAGAGATCGGGCGACTAGGAAAAACGCTCAAACAGCTGCTGATGTTCTTGAAGAAATACATGCTGAGGATGATCGTACTACAGATATGAATGAAGAGAGAAACACATTCTATGACTGCGAAGCTGACGTCTCTTTAGACGACATGGATGTTTCCGGTATGGATCCGCGAGGAGATAGAGATCAAGGGGTTCCTCATCTTCAAACAAGAGAAAAAAGAAATATGATGCTCGTGATAATGTGTATGCTTCATTTGAGGAGGCTGCCACCTTGTTGGGGGAAAAAATCCAGGCCGTTGGCCATAGAATCAGTATGAGTATTGCCTCCGAGGTGGTAGTTCAGCAGAAGTCTGAAGAAAAGATGGAAGAGAAAGCTTCAAATTTATATTCAGCCTTATGGTCAATTGAAGGTTTAACCGACGATCAGCGGTATGATGCTTTGAGTAAAATTCCCGATCATCCAACTCAAATGATCGTTTTCTTCAGTTTACCTTCTGTTGCCCGATTGGAATGGGTCAGAAGATTTCTTTCTCACCATTAAATATCAATGTTCAAACTTTTTGATGTTGTAAAACTTTTGAACATATTGATTATGATGTACAATTTCATTTTCATCTAACTTTTTCTTAGTATAAGTTAATTATGTTTATGCAGAATATAATTTTCAAGTTATATATTTAATAATAATTATGTTAATTTATATTTTACAGTATCATATATTATGATTTGAGTAAATTAATATAAGAATATTAATTATTAAGAATTTTATTAAATTATATAGTTTAATTAAAATATATTTAATAATAATTATGTTAATTTATATTTTACAGTATCATATATTATGATTTGAGTAAATTAATATAAGAATATTAATTATTAAGAATTTTATTAAATTATATAGTTTAATTAAAATATATTTAATAATAATTATGTTAATTTATATTTTACAGTATCATATATTATGATTTCAGTAAATTAATATAAGAATATTCATTATTAAGAATTTTAATAAAATAAATATTTTAATTAAAATATATTTAATAATAATTATGTTTAAATATGATTAAATTATTTATTATTGATAATAATAATCTTATTATAATTTAAATAACAATAACAATAATCATTTACCAAAACAAATTTATGCTAAGGGTATTCTAGTCATTTTAGTTTTTCCATTATGCTATTACACCTCTATTCCATTCAACTAAACACAAGATTACTATTACGCCTCTATTCCATTACATTCAACCAAACAGTTGATTTGCTATTACACCTCTAATCCAATACACCTCTAATCTAATACATCTCTAATCCAATACACCTCTAATCCAATACAGCGAACCAAACGCAAAGTGTCTTCTAAGGAAATGGTAAAATATTAAAAAAATATATTTTGAAAAAAAAGACACCTAATATTTTTCAAGATTACTTGTGAAAAAAAAAATATTGTCAATATACCAAATATTAACCCAAAATGTATACTTGCGTTAAAATTAAAAACAAAGCTCATTTAATATTTAAATATATAATTTAAAATAAAATTAAAAATGATGCAGTAAGTAGTGAATAATATTTTGTTTAATATCTTAGATAAATGGATATAAAACTTATTATGACAAATTATACAAATATGAATTGCATTGATATATGACATGAAAAATGATATAAGTTGTTATATTCTTTGTAAATTTTAATTTTTATATTTTTATTTATAGGAATTTAGTCTTTTACTTTTTAAAATTTTCAAGTCGAATTGTGTTAAAATTAGGTTAAATGTTGTTATTAATCCCTATATTTTGTAAAAGTTGTGGATTCAATCCTTGTACTTTAATTTGGTCATTTTTAGTCTTTATACTTTTCAATTTTTAAAATTTAGGTCCTCACCAAATAATAGTTGTTAATTCATTATGTTAAGTTTTGTTATTTCCACAATTTGAAGTCATATTATTATATGTGTAACGCTATGTTAGGTTGTTATTTTTCGCATATTACTCGTTAAAAATTCAATTAATGGATTAATAATTGTCATTTGCATCAAGACTGAAAATTTTAAAATTGAAAAGTATAAGGACTTAAAATTATCTAATTCGAGAATATAGACCAAATCTACAACTATATACATAGTACAAGACTAGTAAATTGAGTTTAACCAAACGGATTTAACTGTACTGTTTTAGTCAAGACTAAAATTTCATATTTTAAAGGGTACAAGGACTAAAATTGATCAAATTAAAGTACAAGAACTAAATCCACAACTTTCGCAAAGTATAGGGATTGATGGTAGAATTTAACCTTAAACTTATTATGTTAAATCCAAGTTTATTAAAACATCATTTTTTAGTTACATTGCTAATAAGTGAGTTTTTTTTAAAGGATAATGTCACATTTGGCACCTATACTTTCATAAAATATCCAATGTGGCACATGTACTTTAAAAATGTCTAATGTGGTGCTTAAACTATCAATATGTGGCACTTGAACTATCTATATGTGTTTTATTATGGTACATGTACTTTCATAAAATGTCCAATTTGGTACATGAACTATCAATATGTGTTTTATTATGTATTCATAGCATCAGCTTATGTGTGCGGCATACTCCCTTTCTTTACCACACATATGCTTCACGTACAAGTTTTTAGCATTCTACCTCTCTTAAGAAAGAAGGAATGCGAATGTTGTTGACTCGTCTTGGGGGAGGTTACGTTATAACCTTCCCCTCGACTTAGAGGGGGAATTGCTATTGATACCTCATCAAAATAGGCTTCCCCACCTTCACCTTGCTTGATCACAATCTCGCCAATTACAACCTAGCCTATGAATGATGCTTGGATAACCATAACCCTTGTCGACATATGCATGCTCGACATGTAGAACACCTTTAGCCTACCTCACCAAAGACAAGTGTTGAGTCTTTCCTTTGCATGGAACACATGTAGGGCCACGTGGGTTTTTCCAAGTTCACATCAATCCCATCACCAATTAGAATAGCTATGTTCCCTAAAAAGCTAGCCATGATAAGATCAATAAGGACTCATGTCAAGTTTTAATGCCAATGTATGGCCATCCTGGCCTATAAATACCCCCTTAACCTTAGGGAACTTTTCCAACCTCTTCTCTTTATGTTATTTACTTGCCTTATCTTCCTACCCAGTAGCTCTCAGCACCTCATCATTGTGTGAACCACCATTCTTTTCCACATGCTTTCTTTGGTCCTCAACAAATCGTTAAAATTATTATGTTAAATTGAAGTTCATTAGAATATTTTTTTATTACATGACTAACAACCGAGTTTTTTATTTTAAAATATTATACCAAGAAATTTAATAGAAGATTTTTAATAGTTTTAACAATTGACATGAATTTTGAAATATGAAAGGTAGAAGCACTAATTTTTTGAAAATTAAAGTAAAGAGACTAAATTTCAAATGTATAAATAGTACATAAACTTGGAGCATATATAAACATATATATATATAAGTTCGACTCATATGTCTCCAATATGAAATTTTTTGGAACTTATAAAGAACAAATAATAAATTTCAAATGTTAAGGATTGAAATTAAATAAAACGAAAGTTTAGGACTAATAATGTAATTACTTCAAAACAAATAAATGATATCTTTTTTTATCTTATACTAGATACACCTTTTCATAGAGAAAGGCTAGTTTCATACATATTATTTTTCTTAGCCATTTTTCGTTACAAAATCAAGAGCTTCACTATATTGGATAAAGAAACAGAAGGTATAGTTTATGGCTATAATTCAGCAAATTCAACTGTTTTCTTCCCATCGTGTGCTTTATGAAAGAAATGTTTGACGTAATCTGAATAAAGGACTTGTTTGTAAATTGGTTTCTCACCATTTGCGACCAGTTCAGGCAATGGTCCTATCATATCAGCAGGTCTTGGATTCACAAAAATAGGGACTGAAATTCTGTTCTTACTTCCATTAGCGACCACACGATGTTCAACACTCCTATACCTTCCATTGCTCATTATCTGTAGTGCATCTCCAACATTGATCACAAGAGAACCTTTAATTGGAGGAACATGAATCCAATCATCTCCCTCGTTTCCTCTTACGAAAAGTCCCCCAATTTCATCTTGAAGAAGAATTGTAAGAGTTGAGACATCAGAGTGACGACCTACTCCGACAGTGAGTTCAGGGTTTGGACATTTAGGATAGTAGTTAAGGTTAGTCCTCATTGAACCCACCAATAATGATTCTTTTGCCTCATCAATCTCATTGACAATTAGACCCTTCATTAGCACCTGCAATAGTTGTTTAATGACAACTTCGGACTTCTTCATGTAATCTAACACTTGCTCCCTACAAAAGAATACCAAAAAGGTTTATTAATATATTTGTCAACAAAAGGGATGCATGGTATGATGTTTAAGGATTCAAGAAAATCTAACAAGTAACATTTTTTCTACCTGCAGATAGAAGGCCATAGTGCAGAAGCTTCTTCTTCAGAGACGTAAAACAAGCTTAGATAATCTTTCCACTCAAGAGCCTTTTCTGCTTGAGGGGTAAAACTTGTGCCAAACCTCACATTGTTTGAAGATGAATGTTCCTTGGAATACTTATTTTTAACCTCAGCTGGCATCTTAAAGAAGTTATAAGTAGCATCTTTAACATTCTCTAACACTTCAATAGGCACATCATGATTAACAATTTGGAAGAAGCCCCATTCCGAAGCAGCATCACAAATTGATTTCGCTACTTTGGGATCTTCCCAGTTTGACATATCAATGATGGGAATTGATCCTTGGGGAACAATATTGGTCATGCACATCCTCTCTTCCAAAGGTTGGATATATTGCTTAGGGAGGGCTTTAAGACCCAGTTCGGACAAGCCCTTCACTCCATTCCCTTGGTTAATAACAAAGTCAATGAGAGCAGAAGAATCATTAAATGGATCGGCAAGTGTTGGAGCCATTGGTTTGTGCAAATTTGGAGTTAAAAGAGAGGTGCTGGTTGTGGAAGAGGATAAGAGTGTTACAAGAGAAGGCAACGGTGCAGCTTGGTTTCAATGGAGTGGCTATTTATATAGAAAATTTTCAAGGTTGACATTGACTTCAGTGCCCTAGTCTTAATTTGAATGCGTGTGCATGGCAGGCTAACCAACCCAAGTACACTGCATGCTGCACGCTGTTACCGTGCACCAACCTTGTTTGGCGCGAAGCCTAAAAGAAGTATGAAGCATTTGCGCTACCTCAAGAAAGTTTGAAGTCTAAAATGGTTGGCTGAGGTTAGAAAGAACTCCACCATTATTTTGAATGCGTGTGCATGGCAGGCTAACCAACCCAAGTACACTGCATGCTGCACGCTGTTACCGTGCACCAACCTTGTTTGGCGCGAAGCCTAAAAGAAGTATGAAGCATTTGCGCTACCTCAAGAAAGTTTGAAGTCTAAAATGGTTGGCTGAGGTTAGAAAGAACTCCACCATTGATATATTAATGTCATAATATATATTAGCAATATTTATATAGATCAGTGTAAAATTAATTTAAAGTGTAACTGAAATTATATAATTTTAAATCATAATAAAAATATAATTTAATATGATATAGAGTGTAAATTCGTCTTTTTATTTTTTAATATTTAAAACTTAATAATAAAGATAAAATTTATTATAATATTTTTATGCAATAATATAGTAATAATTTTTTTGTTAAAGAAAAAGTAATTAATTTAAATCTAAAATAATTAAATATAAAATTTAATATTTTTATATAAATTCATTAAAAAAATCTTTCAACTTAATAAAAAACTAGAATAATTATTTTTATAAAATTAGATTGGAAAAATAAAAAGTTCTAGATACAGCCCAAGCCATGCTAACGTGTTTGGTGGTGGCTCTGTAAATGAATTTTCTTTTTCATTATTAGTTAGTAATAAAATGTGGATTTATGTTGAAATGAAATGAAGAGTGGTAGAAAAGTAGGAAGAAAGCAGCCAAGCTCAGGCAGCATGAGAGGAACCACACAATTAATAATTGTTCATCTTAATTTGGCCAATTATCTTTCAACTAAAATTTATTAATATTTCTTCATTCTCCATCTATACTACATTAAAAAGAATATTCCTAAGCTTTCTTTTTAGAACATCTTTCCAACCTCCATTCCTTTGTTTGAGACCTGTTAATTCTTCTTTTGTAGTTTTTTAATTCTTCATATACTTATATTTTTAATCATTATTTTCTTTTTTAAATATTGAATTTCAGAAAGATTGATATTTTATTTCATAAAAAAAATTTAAAAATAATTTAAAAAAATATATATATATTTAAAGTAGCTGTTGTGCATGATAACATACATTAGGAATTTTCTTTTAAAAATTAATTTTCTTATACAATATTGGGGTGAAAATAAGGTGTCAAAATTTGAACTCAGATGCCTAATAAGAGTTTTAACCACACATAATATTATAATGTATTTAATTAAATTAATATCACGAATTAATTAGGTATAAATTAATATATATTTTTATTAAATGATTACTAATATTATTATAATGACACTTTTGTTTTTTCATACTTTTATATAATCTTTAAATAAAAGAACTAAAATTAACATATTCAAGGATCAAACATATATTTAATAGATTTATAAACAAGTTCTTTACCATCAAATATTTTCTTTCACCCACTAATAGCTGTGAAATAATTTATAGTTAAGGCAATTTTTGCACATATTTACTTGTGTTTGACGCTAGTTAAACTCATAAACATTTCGTATTTTGAAGAGATTAGATTAGATCAAGTGAACTTAAAAATATTAATAATCTTTGATTAAAAAAACAAGTTGTAGTAAATATAAAAATTATTGCAATATATTAAACATTATGCAACAATTCTTAAATGTTGCTTTTTGATGTATTAAGCAACATACCATGCTTAATAGTAGCACACATTCCATTATATAATTGCTTAAACTTGTATTGGTAAATAAAAGACCACTGCATATTTTGAAAGTCTAAAATAACAACATGATGATTAAATGGATGTCTATAACCTCTTAAGCATATTAAAGTAATAAAATTCTTTTACTCCATTTATAATAAGGAGATCATTAAATGGAGTAATTAAGAAAACTTAGTTCATTAAATATAATTGAATGTAAAGGAGCTTATAAATAGCACTTGTAAGTGAAAATACGACAATGAAAAATTATCTCGTATTTTCATCCATTTTTATTTATTGTTTTATTAATTTTTCTATAACACGTTATCAGCACGAGCTTCTACGAGTTCATAGTGAAGTTCACGTCATTTCGACTTTATATAATTTGCCTGTATAACTCCCATTAAACTATATACAGTATACGTATTTTGATTCAAGTGATTATAATGTCAAATCTTGTCAAACTTGAATTTGCGGCCTTAGACATCTCAGGCAAGAATTATTTGACATAGGTGTTAGATGCTAAAATTCACCTAGATGCTAAAGGTCTAGGGAATACTATATTAGCAGATAAAGAAGCATCTAATCAAGATAAGGCAAAAGCAATGATTTTCATCCGTCATCATCTGCATGAAGGATTAAAAGTGGAATATTTCACTGTGAAAGACCCTTTTGAGTTGTGGAAAAATTTGAAAGAACAATTTGACCATCAGAAAACTGTGATACTCCCTAAAGCGCATTATGATTGGATGCACTTACGGTTGCAAGATTTTAAGACAGTAAGTGAATACAATTCAAAACTTTTCAAAATTAGTTCTCAACTAAAATTATGTGGAGAAAACATAACTGATGAGGACTTGTTAGAGAAAACATTTTCAACCTTTCACGCTACTAATGTGCTCCTACAACAACAATACCGTGAAAAAGGTTTTAAATGGTATTCTGAATTGATTTCATGCCTTTTGGTGGCTGAAAAAAATAATGAGCTATTGATGAAACATGGAATTCGTCCCACTGGTCCTGCACCATTCCCTAGTGAATGTAGCAGTACACAATAATTATGAAAATAGAAAATATAGAAGTCGCGGTCTTGGTCGTGGACGTAGTGGGGGACGTGGTCGAGGACGTTTTAGTAATCGTTATCATGGTGGTCATAACAATGACACTTCTAACCACCAGAAAAAGAATAATAATGAAAGACAAGAAAGAAGTGGTCAAAATAATCCTTCAAAGATTGTTGAGAATATATGCTATCGATGTGGTATGAAGGGGCATTGGTCACGTACCTGTCGTGCATCTGAGCATTTAGTGAAACTTTATCAAGCATCCATTAAAAGGAAGGGAAAGCATATGGAGACAAATTTTATATCCCAAAATGATGAAATGGATGCAAAAGATAAAGATATTCACTATAATAATAACTCACCTAGATGTGGCAGATTTCTTTGAGAATCATTAGAAAAATTGATGTTATTTTGACATTTTTATGTTGTTTTAAGTATATTTTATTTTCTTGCATAAAGAATAATTTATATATTTAATAAATATTTGTAATGTTTCTCATATTATATTTTGTTTGTTTTTATGAAGAATGTGAATATTCAACAAAATTTCGATGGACCCAAAATCAATAAAAACATGTGTCTTGCAGATAGTGCTACAACACATACGATACTCAAAGATAAAAAATATTTTTCTCATTTGACAATGAGTAATGCCCATGTTAATACAATATTGGGCAGTTCAAAACTTATTGAAGGCTCTGAAAGAGCTATTATATTATTACCTAAAGGTACAAAATTTATCATTGATGATGTTTTATATTCCACCAAGTCTCAAAGAAATTTATTGAGGTTTAAAGATATTTGTCTTAATGGATATCATATTGAGACTATGAATGAGAAAAATGTTGAATATCTATATATTACAAATGTTGAATGTGGAAAGAAATATATTTTGGAAAGGCTACCTGCTTTTTCATCAGGTTTATATTATACACATATTAGTGCAATTGAGTCACATGTTACTACAAGCCAGAAGTTTGTAGAACCGCATACTTTTACTATTTGGCATGACCGATTAGGCCATCCCGGATCTATTATGATGCGAAGAATCATCGATAATTCAATTAGACACCCATTAAAAAACCAAAAGATTCTTGAACTCAAGGATTTATCTTGTGTCGCTTGTTCTCAAGGAAAATTGATTATTAGACTATTACCAGCTAAAGTTGGGATTGAATCTCCAACACTTCTGGAACATATTCAAGGTGATATATGTGGGCCCATTCATCCACCATGTGGACCATTCAGATATTTTATGGTATTAATAGATGCTTTTAGTATGTGGTCACATGTGTGCTTATTATCGACTACTTGCTCAAATAATTCGATTAAGAACACAATTTCCAGATTATGCAATCAAAACTATTCATCTTGATAATGCTGGTGAGTTTACATCCCAAGTTTTTAATGATTATTGTATGTCAATTGGGATAAAAGTTGAACATCCTGTAGCTCATGTTCATACACAAAACGGTTTAGCTGAATCGTTTATCAAACGCCTCCAACTAATAGCTCGGCCATTACTCATAAGAACAAAACTCCCTGTTACAGCTTGGGGATATGCTATTTTGCATGCAGCAACACTTGTGCGCTTAAGGCCAAAAAGTTATAATAAGTACTCCCCAGTACAATTAGCTTTTGGTCAGGAGCCAAATATTTCCCATCTTAGAATTTTTGGATGTGCAGTATATGTTCCAATTGCTCCATCACAGCGCACAAAGTGGGTCCTCAAAGGAGATTGAAAATATATGTTGGTTATGAATCTCCTTCTATAATTAAATATGTTGAACCATTAACTGGAGATTTATTTACTGCACGATTTATTGATTGTCATTTTGATGAAACAACATTCCCAATATTAGGGGGAGAGAAAATACAACTGGTCAAAGAAATTACATGGAATGGATCATCATTATCTCAATTAGATCCTCGTACAAGTCAATGTGAACAAGAATTTCAAAGGATTATACATTTGCAAAACATTGCCAATCAACTGCCAGATTCATTTACTGACCTAAAGAGAATTATAAAATCTCACATACCAACTGAAAATGCTCCAATATGAATTGATGTCCCAATAAAGCAAATTGTTAGTGCTAAAGAAAGTAATCCACGCCTGAAGCGTGGAAGGCCAATCGGTTCCAAAGATAAAAATCCTCGTAAAAGGAAAGGAGCAATTATTTAATATGGTAATATTGTGGAGGCAAGTGCCCCAGAAGAAGCCAAAGATATAACTAATAAAAAAACCCCAGAAGATGTTCAGGTACCTGAAAATGATGATAACAAAGAAATCTCAATAAGTTATGTTACTTCAGGAAAAAGATAGAATCGAAAAAATATAGTTGCCAACAACAATTTAGCTTATAATGTTGCTATTGAAATAACAAAAGAAAATGAGGATCCTAAGTCGAAATCTATTGAGGAATGTAGAAATAGAAAAGATTGGCCAAAATGGAAAGACGCAATTCAAGCAGATTTAAATTCACTTTCTAAACTGAGGTTTTTTGACCTATAGTCCAAACACCTAAATATGTAAAGCCGGTAGGATATAAATGGATATTTGTGCTAAAACGAAATGAGAAAAATGAAGTCGTAATATATAAATCACGACTTGTAGCACAAGGATTTTAGCAAAGACCCGGCTTTGATTATGAAGAGACATATTCTCTTATGGTGGATACAATCACGTTTAGATACCTTATTAGTCTGGTAGTACATGAAAAACTTGACATGCGTCTAATGGATATTGTTACAGCTATTTGTATGGTACACTTGATAGTGAAAGTTATATGAAAATTCCAGAAGGATTTAAAATCCCTGAAGGATATAGAGTTTTCCGGGAAAATTGCTCAATCAGATTAAAGAAAAGTTTATATGGATTAAATTAATCTGGATGTATGTGGTACAATCTTCTTAGTTAATATTTGTTAAAAGAAGGTTATAAAAATGATCCAATCTGCCCATGTATTTTTATAAAAAAAGTCTGAATCAAACTTTATGATAATTGCTATTTATGTTGATGATCTAAATATTATTAGAACTCCTGAAGAGCTTCAAAATGCAATAAATTATTTACAGAACGAATTTGAGATGAAAGATCGTGGAAAAACAAAATTTTGTCTTGGCCTGCAGATCGATCATTTAAAAGATGGAATTCATGTCCATCAGTCAACTTATACAAAAAAGATCTTAAATAAATTTTATATGGATAAAGCACATCCATTGAGTACCCCAATGGTTGTACGATCGTTAAATGTGAATAAAGACCAATTTCGTCCTTGTGAGAATGATGAAGAGTTTTTTGGTCCTGAAGTACCATATCTAAGTGCCATAGGAGCATTGATGTATCTTGCAAATAACACAAGACCTAATATAGCTTTTGCTGTAAACATGTTAGCAAGATTTAGTTCTTCTCCAACACGTAGACATTGGAATGGAATTAAACATGTATTTAGATATCTCAGAGGAACCATTGATATGGGGTTATTTTATTCAAATGATTCAAAATCCCTATTAGTTGGTTATGCTGATGCTGGATATTTATCGGATCCACATAAAGGTCGATTTCAAACGAGATATTTATTTACATGTGGAGGTACTGCCATATCATGGCGTTCAACAAAGCAAACATTAGCTGCTGCCTCTTCAAATCATGCTGAAATAATTGCAATGAATGAGGCAAGCTGAGAGTGTGTTTGGCTAAGATTATTAACCCAACATATCCAAAAGATATGTAATTTGCCTTTACAGGAAAATATGCCAACTATCTTATACGAATATAATGCATCATGTATAGTTCAATTAAAGGGTGGTTATATCAAAGGTGACAGAACGAAACATATTTCACCAAAATTATTCTTCACTCATGATCTTGAGAAGAAATGTGGCATAGAAGTTCAACAAATTCGTTCTAGTGATAATTTAGCAGATCTTTTTACCAAGGCATTGTCAACTTCAACATTTGAAAGACTACGAAACAATATTAGAATGCGTCGACTCAAAGGTATAATGTGATGTCGCCATTAGGGGGAGTCTAAAACATATTGTATTCTTTTCATTTAACCAAGGTTTTATCCCACTGGGTTTTCCTGGTAAAGGTTTTTAACGAGACAACTTGTAATAGGAGATTGTGTACTCTTTTTCTTTCATTAGGTTTTTATCCCACAGGGTTTTTCCTAATAAAGGTTTTAATAAGACATATTTTTATTTAAAAAGACATCCAAGGGGGAGTGTTGTAAATTAATGAATGTTTATAACCCCCTAAGCATATTTAAGTAATAAAACTCTTTACTTCATTTATAACCAGGAGATCATTAAATGGAGTAATTAAGAAAACTTACTTGATTAAATGTAATTAAATGTAAAGGAGCTTATAAATAGCACATTGTAAGTGAAAATACGACAATGAAAAATTATCTCGTATTTTCATCCACTTTTATTTATTGTTTTATTAATTTTTCTATAACACATGAATTATTGTTGCATAAATTTTCTTATGGGTAATCTACAAAAATAGTCACTTTTGTTTGCCTCAGGTTACATTTTAGTCATTTATGTTTAAAATGTTACGTTTTAGTCACTTATGTTATTATTTTGTTACGAAGCGATCACTCTACCGTTAAGTTCCGTTATCTCTCTAACGGTAATCCTTTGTGGCAGTCCAACTAGATTTTAAGTGCCAATTTGGATTTCTAAAATGGATGAAAATAGATTTTTAATTAAAAAATTTAATTAATTAAAAATTTTAATTATTCTTTCTTATTGCTGATTTCAACTATTTTGATCTTAATAATAGTTTTTCCAGTCAAATGAGAAAAAAAAAACCCATTGGAAAAAAGAAGAGATGGAAGAAAAATTAAAAAGAGGATATGAAAAGTTTTTTTAGTTAAGGTTTAGGTTTAAAAATTTTAATTAATTAATTTTTTTAATTAAAAATCTATTTTCATCCCGTTTAGAAATCCAAGTTGGCACTTAAAATCTAGTTGGACTACCACGTAGGATTACCGTTAGAGAGATAACGGAACTTAACGGTAGAGTGATCACTTCGTAATAAAATAATAACATAAATGATTAAAACGTAACATTTCAAACATAAATGACTAAAATGTAATCTAAGACAAACAAAATTGACTATTTTTGTAGATTACCTTTTCTTATTTAAGCAACATTTCACCTTTTTTGTAGCCATAATTATTACATGTAATATCATTATTTAGCAACATATATAATTTCGTCCTATAAATGCTTTTACATTTAACTTGATTTTTTTTTATTTTAAAATTTTCAAAAGCGATTTGGAGTAACTCAATTTCAACTTTAAAAAAAATTGATTTTTCAAAATTCACATGGTACTAGAAAATTAAAAAAAATAAACCTCAAAATGTAATTTTTATTTAATTCCAATATTATTTTTATCCAACCCTTCTTGGCTAGCTAAATGAGAAAATTGCTCTTTAGCCTCTCTCTAAATTAAAAGATTCAATTTAGGCTTTTCTAATATTTGACTAAATGAAAAAGAGAGAGATAATATTAACTCTTTTAAAAAATTAATTATTCAATTTAATCATTTTTACTCAACAAAGAATAAAAGCTTTGGTTTCAGCTCATCGGGATAGAGATAGAGAAAAAAGAGATTTTCATCGTTTCAGGATCACTCGAATAAATGCAGTAATTCGCTAAGTGGGGGTATCCAATAATTATAGTAGATTAATAGACAATCTGTGCAAGAAACAATTGTTTCTGAATTATAAAATACTTGCAGAAATATCTATTTCAAATAGGAATTGTCTTTATTGATTTCCAACGAAATTAAAAAAAATAAGAAAATCTCTAACGAAATGTTTTAAATGAATGGATTCTGTCGAGAATGAACTCGAGAAGGTAAAGTAGAAATTAATATAATAAAAAAATTTATTCTAATAAGGCCATCAAAATAAGATCAACAAAGAAACTTAATAAAATAACTATTTTCTTCCTCAACAGGATACAATTCTTTAATTTATTTTCTCATAAAAGATTATGATTTTATCTTGCCCTAAACAAAAATTTATGGCTTCGTTCCTAATTTTTATATTTTATATTATTAAATATATTTATATATTTTAAAAATCTAATGTTATTTTTATATTGCATATTTTTATATTATTCATATTAATATCATTATTCTTCTTTCATATTTTTATATTATTCATATTAATATCATTATTCTTCTTTCATAATTTTTTTTAACTTTGAAATATTAGTAACTTAAACTATTCTAAAAAAAATTATCCAAATTAACAAAATAATTACAAATACTAGCAGTTTGAAATGATAAGTTTTAAAATACAAGTCTTTTAAAAGTCTCTAAAATTTACCCACTGTAAGAGGACAAGGGCTCGAGTGCGCTTATCCTCCTATTTAAGGGCTGTGAAGGGTTATAAGTAGTTCTAAACATTATATAAAAAATAATAAATTTTTAATTAAAAAAATTTAAGACACAATTTTAATTATTTCAAAATAAATGAAAGATTTTTTTTTTAATCTTATACATAGAGAATTGCTAGTTCCATATATATTATTTATCTTAGCCATTTTTCATTACAAATAGATTCACTAAATTAGATAAAGAAACAGAAGATGTTTACAATTCAGCAAATTCAACTGTTTTCTTCCCGTCATGTGCTTTACGAAAGAAATGTTTGACGTAATCTGAATAAAGAACTTGTTTGTAAATTGGTTTCTCACCATTTGTGGCCAGTTCAGGCAATGGTCCTATCATATCAGCAGGTCTTGGATTCACAAAAATAGGGACTGAAATTCTGTTCTTACTTCCATTAGCAACCACACGATGTTCAACACTCCTATACCTTCCATTGCTCATTATTTGTAGTGCATCTCCAACATTGATCACAAGAGAACCTTTAATTGGAGGAACATGAATCCAATCATCTCCCTTGTTTCCTCTTACGAAAAGTCCCCCAATCTCATCTTGAAGAAGAATTGTAAGAGTTGAGACATCAGAGTGACGACCTACTCCGACAGTGAGTTCAGGGTTTGGACATTTAGGATAGTAATTAAGGTTAGTCCTCATTGAACCCATCAATAATGATTCTTTTGCCGCATCAATCTCATTGACATTTAGACCCTTCATTAGCACCTGTAATAGTTGTTTAATGACAAGTTCGGACTTCTTCATGTAATCTAACACTTGCTGCCTAAAAAAACCGAAAAGATATATTAATATATTTGTCAGCGAAAGGAGTGCAAGCCATGATGTTTAAGGATTAAAGAAAATCTAACGATTAACTTTTGTCGTACCTGCAAACTGGAGGCCATAGTGCAGAAGCTTCTTCTTCAGAGACATAAAACAAGCTGAGATAATCTTTCCACTCGAGAGCCTTTTCTGCTTGAGGGGTAAAACTTGTACCAAACCTCACGTTGTTTGAAGATGAATGTTCCTTCGAATACTTATTTTTAACCTCAGCTGGCAATCTAAAGAAGTTATAAGTAGCATCTTTAACATTCTCCAACACTTCAACAGGCACATCATGATTAACAATCTGAAAGAAGCCCCATGCCGAAGCAGCATCACAAATAGATTTCGCTACGTTGGGATCTTCCCAGTTTGACATATCAATGATAGGAATTGACCCTTGGGGTACGATACTATTCATGCACATCCTCTCTTCCAAAGGTTGGATATACTGCTTAGGGAGGGCTTTAAGACCCAGTTCGGACAAACCCTTCACTCCATTCCCTTGGTTAATAACAAAGTTAATGAGAGCAGAAGAATCATTGAATGGATCAGCAAGTGTTGGAGCCATTGGTTTGTGTAAATTTGAGTTAAAAGATAGCGATGTGGTGTTTGTGGAAGAGGATAAGAGTGATACAAGTGAAGGCAATGGTGCAGCTTGGTTTCAGTGGAGTGCCCATTTATATAGAAAATTTTCAAGGTTGACATTGGCTTTAGTGCCTTAGTCTTAATTTGAATGCGTGTGCAAGGCAGGCTCACCAACCCAAGTACACTGCACGCTGTTACCGTGCACCAACCTTGTTTGGCGAAAAGCCTAAAAGAAATATGATATATTTGCACTACCTTAAGAAAGTTCAAGTCTAAAATGGCTGGCTGAGGTTGGAAGTCCTCCACAGAATGTAAAAACTCGTATGCATATATACATATATTTATTATTGTAAAATAGATTAAAGTTTTACAAGGTTTTATAAGTTTTATATGATATATATTTATTTATTCCAAATGTTTCATCTCTCTGTACATATTAAATTTCGAGTCAATTAAAAAAAATGAATTGTTTATTCAATATAAAGAAGTTTAATAAGCCAAGATATTAAAAGAAAGGTACTCTTAATCGATATAGTCATATAAATATAAAATTGATTGAAAAAAAGATGACAATAATAAGGTTAATCTTGGTTTTTTTGGAATGCCAATAAATATTTAACTACTGCTTATTAATATATCTGGCCAAAAAATATATATAAATACAAATTATATTTATCCTAGATTATAAATAAAATTTAAAAATGTTTATATTTATTAAAAATAAATTATAAAAATATTTATTATATAATAATGTATTAAGATTATGTTATTTATATTGAATAAAAGAAATAAGCATTGAAAATAAGTACTTCAATAAACAACTGCTCTCTATCACTCTATTTAAACCTAAAACAAGCTTCCTCTTAAACAAATATAATGTAGCTTATTAAAATGCAATCTGTGGAAACTATTTTTTTTTAAAGAAGGACATCTATTTATTTTAAAAATGAAAATAAAGTAGCCACCAATCCTTTTTATAAGGTATGATCGGATCACCTCGTAATTTGATTGTTTTAAATAAACGGTTTGATTTACTAAAACAAAGATTTTGGTCTACGAAATTCGAGAAAATAGGTTCGGGAGTCGGTTACGTGCGAGGAAGGATTAGCACCCTCGTCATGCCCAAAATTGGTACCTAATTGATTAATTAATGCCTTAATGTCGAGAGTTGAAATTTTGAAAAGGTTTTGAAAAATTCAGTCCTTTTTATTAACATTCATTTTAGAAAATGCTTGAATTAAATGGAAACGAGCATAAAAATTCCACTCGTCCTAAGATAACAAAATGCTACATCCCGTAAGTTAGGATGCGACGTTTGATCCCTCGAGAACAAGTTTGCTTTTATTTTATCAAAACTTTGTGTATTTTGAAATCTAAAAGGATATTTAGCCATTTAGGTTAAACAAGAAAATCGAAACCCCGTAAATTAGGGTACGATTTCTTGAATTCCCGAAATGCAAAATATTGCCTTATTTTGAAAATTTTTCTTTTTTTTTGAATAATAATGAGTGCAACAATTAGCAACGTGTGTTTATTTTGTTTGAAATAAAATAAAACAGTCTATATTGAATAAATGTATTTAAGCTTTAACACACAATGTGATTTAAACTAGATAAAACAAAATTATAACATAGAGCATGGAATAATAAAACACAAATTAGATACAATGTTGATGAATGTCGACAATATGAAGATGTAAATAATAATTTCTAGAACATGTAATGGCAATATTCACACGATATATATTATTTTTTAATACCAATCAATAATCAAAGACAAATGAAGTGAAATGATATACGAAAAAAATTAAAGTAAACAAGATAAAAAGTTTAAAATCGATAACAAACGAAATAATTAAAACTTAAAACACGTAATACAAAAGAATGATTCAAAATAACAATATATGAAAAAGATTTGACATAAATAAAATATATAACAATTTGAAATAAATTAATATGTAAAATAAATTAAAATAAATAATACATAAAATAATAAAAAAGAACCCTCTAAAAAGGAAACAAATAAAAGAGCTTAAAATAAATAATATGTAAAAAGAGAAAATTAAAATAAATAATATACAAAAAAGTTTAAATAATATATATATATATATATATATATAAAACCCAAGGTAACATATACATATATAAAAGTTTAAAATAAGGAGTATATAAAAAATATTTTAAAATAAGTGATATATGGAAAGTTCAAAATAAATAACAATAAAAGAAATTTAAAACAATTAACCTATAAACTAGTATAACTAAATAACATATAAGAAATTTTAAAATACCTATTATATATAAAATATTTTAAAATAAAAAGATAAAAAAATTTAAAATAAGTAATATGTATAATAGTTTAAAATAAATAATATATGTAACATATTTAAAATAGATAATATTTTAAAATAGAAAAGGATTAGAATAAGTAATAATAAAATGATTTAAAATAAATAATATATAAAAAAACTTAAAATGAATAATATTAGCAGTTTTAAAAAAGACAGGAATAAATTAATTAATTCATTAATTAAACAGAGGACTAGGCTGAAATTGAGTTGAAATTTAAGGTACAAATTGCAAATAAAAAAATAAGCCATCAAGGATCGAGATGAGAAGCGCTTAAAAATAGAGGGACCGATTGGGAAAATATTCCCAGCCCTTATACGTTGTGTTTCACACGTCTGCCTCTTCAAATAGTCCGAGGATCAAACTGAAACAGAGGTAAAATCCTGGGGCAGAAATCGAAATAAAAAGGTAACATGGGACCCCATTGAAGCACGCTACAAAAGCAGAGGCATCCAATGTGCAAATAGACCATTAGGTCAAAAATGCGCGGATCCCTTGCGGGCACGGGTCAAGTTACGCGGACAAAGGCCCTATACGGCGCCGTTTTGGCGCTGGGGTCTTGGGTGCAAAACGGCACCATTTTGATTATGTATAAAAGCAACTTTTTTTTTTCTAAAAAATCATTCTGTTACCTTTTAAAAAAAACTTAACTTTTTAAAAATTTTCTCTCAAATCCCCCCTTTTGGTCAACCCTCGCTTCCTCATCTGTCCGCCGTGCTACCATTGTGGCCAGTGGCTGCCGTCGCACATAGTGGGTTTTTTTAAAACCCTCGTTTCTTCGTATTTTGAGGAGGCCAAATCCTCCTAGTCTGAAAAATCAAAAAAAAAAAAAGAAAGAAACAAAGGACCCCCACCCTTTATTGGTTCAATTTCGGCGTCGGATAAGGACTTCCGACGACGAAACCGCGGGATGACTCAGGTAAACTTTTACTCCTCCTTTCCCTTTTTTATATTTTTATTTAAAATAAACTTGAAACAGAAAATAAAAAAAAGGAAATCGAAGAAAAAAACAAAAAAAAGAATCCAAAATCAACCTTTTTTAGCCTTCGTTTTTGCTTTTTTATTTCTTAATATGCGTAAAAAAAATACAAGGTTGAGATTGCGGCCTTTATAGCCAAAAATAAGATTCGTTCTTTGTTTTTTTTTTTCGTTTTGTTTTCTGCTTCTTTTTGTTTTTTCTTCTTTGTTTCTTATTCGTTTGCATGTTGCAAGTGATGTCAGTGGCGTCTGACGCGCGCACATAGGGTGGAGCGGTGTTTGATGTCAGAGGCGACTAGGGTTCTTTTGCTTGTTGAAAATGTTGATAGCTAGTGGGCTAGGGTTTAGGTTATTTGATTGGGCCTTAATAATTTGGACCAATGTGGGTTTTAATTGTAATTTGGACTTTTTTTTAAAAAAATTTGGGACTTTTTATTTATTTATGTGTTTGGGTTTCCTCACGGGCTGGACAAATTTGGGCCCGTACACAATCAATGCAAATACCTTATTTCTGAAAAGTAGTTATTGAATATGTCTTGAATAAAGAGTATATTGGTGAAAGTTTTACCGATATCAACTCCCTTGTAGATCAAATCTTTTATATAATGAAACTTTTGATCATATTGAGTCTTTTAAAAGTCTTTGCTTGAATAGATTCTTGCACAACTAGTCTTTGGTAATGAGTTACTAATAGTTTATAAAGATTTGCATTTCAAAGCTCTAACAATTTTGTGCTCAAAATATGCTAACGAAATAAGGCAAGTTATAATGACTTGCCATATGTTTGTTGAGTTGCAATGGCTTTGCATCTAACCTTTGTAGCTAGTATTAACGATCTATCTTATTAACATTTTTGAACAAAAACATAACAACACATCAAGTAAAGTAATTTAATCAATATAATTTCGATACTTCCTTTTAATCCAACTATTTAACGAAGAATTAAAATCATAGAATTAATTATGAATGTAAGGTAACAAAAGCATTGATAACCAAAATGTCATAGCATAAACATGAGAAGGACAAATCTTCAAGTCCATTCCCCAAAACATAAAGGGATCAAATAAAGCATCATCATCCAAAGTACACAAAAATGAAAGAACCCCAAAAAATAAACTCATTTCCTACTTGTAATAACCCAATTTGCCCGGGCCCAAAACCAAAAAACAATAAAAAAACAAAAATAATGACAACAATCCAAAGTTCCAGGCCCAAATCACAAATTTAAATAAAAATAATAAAGTTATAACAGCCCAATAGTAAAAAACCTAAGCCCAACCTAAATAGGCTCACAACCTAAACAGTTTCGGCAGAAGCCAGAAACCCTAGGGTTTCTGGCGCCGCTGCCTCCACGCCATGTCAGCGCCTTGTCCCGAGGCTCCTCGTCCCAAGATCTGACATCCTCTGCCGCCGTTTCACCAAAAGAGCAAAGAAATCACCTGCTCCCTATCGTTGACTCTCCAAGGATACTTGCAAAAGAATGAAAAAGGACTGAGGTCATGCATGAGCAACAGACACAGAACAGTAATAGAAATAGCAACATAAAATAGTAAACAATGTTGTAAAAGGCTATAAAAAGTCAGATCCCTCAATGTAATGTTTTTACACAGCATCAATTACAAAAAAAGAAGAAGAGAAAATCAGATACAAAAATTAAAAAAGGTGATCTTTTTATTTATTTTACTGTTATTTTTACTCTTTTAAAGAAAGAAATAAACAAAAAATATAAAAAAGGGGGTCGACCTTACCTAACCCTTCGCGTTCCGCCGCCTTAGGTGGCAAAGTTTTGTCGTTTTCGATGAAAAATGACATCTTTTGGGTTCGGAGGCTCGAAAAACAAAAAGAACGGCTTTGTCTACTTCTCCACCACTATAGATGGCGGCGCTGTCGTCGGTGATCGGTGGCTGCCACGGTGGTCAACGACGACTCTTAGGCCTGACGTAGGGAGATTGAGAGAGAGGGGAGAGTTTTTTTTTTGAAGTTTTTTTTTTAACCTAGGCATGAAATTATTTTTTTGTAAAAAATTTAGCTTAAATAGGCCCTTAAAACGACGTCGTTTTAGGGCTGGCTTCAATATCTCCAAAACGATGTCGTTTCACTCTTGACCCGCGCGCCGATCTGACCCACTCCAGAGGATCCGTGTGTTTTCAACAAAGGGTATAGTTACCCTTTCAATCCTTCCGCTTTTCGAATGGTTTACAATGGGGCCCAAATCCATTTCTTTTAATTTTTATAGATTTGGCCATTGAATTTTTCACGCATTTCAATTTAGTCCCTAGAGAAGGGACCCGTGTCCAGAAGATTGGGTTAATTTCTTAATTAGTCCTCGCTTGTTTACGCGCATTACATTTTAGCCTTTATGTATTTATTTTCTTCAATTTGTCCCTTTAATTTAATTTAAGTTACAATTAAGCCGCTTTTTATTTTAATTCATTTATTTATTTATTTGTTTATTTATTCATCATTCTTTTTATTTTATTCATTTGCTTATTCAATTACTTTCCTATTTATATATTGTTCATTCATTTATTTATTTATTTTTATCCTTGTATTCGCCTATTATTCTTTCATTTCTTAACTTTTATTTTCTGATTATTTATTTTATTTATGCCATTATTATTATTATTTTATTATTATCTATTCATCTATTTGTCTATTACCCCCTTTTTTATACTTTAAAAAATTAGATTATTTATGTTTTTTACTTGTACATATATTGTTCTTATTATTACTATTACTATTCCTATTATTATTATTTTATCTATTATTATTATTATTTATATATTTTATTACAAATTGTACCTTTAATTTCATTTACATTTTAATTTGGTTTTTTATTTTCAATATTTTTATAAATTGTTTTCTCTTACATTTATTTATGTATTTATTTTATTTATTTCTCTGTCTTTATTTTTTTAAGTTGGTATTGTCCTTTTATGTGCATACTTTGTTATTATTATCAGTGTTATTATTCATTTAATTTATCTTTGATTGTTCATATTATTGTTAAAATAGTATACATTATGCGATTCTCGTAAGTCGTTCTTATTAGTATATTCATTATTGTCATTTGCGCGACATTTCATTCATATATCATCGTTCCATTTTCTACATCACCATTTTATCTCATTTCGTTAAAATCACGTAAAATAAATCGTGTTTAAATGCATTTTTGTCATAATAGGCTATTTTATATTATATCCCGAATAAGATAAATACATCGTTTTAAATATTATGTTCGATATTATTCAAAAAAGAAAGTTTTCAAAATAAGACAATGTTCTGTATTTAGAAATTCGAGAAAGTCGTGCCCTAACTTATAGGTTTTTATTTTTCTCATTGGGTCTAAATAACCGAATATTCTTTTAAAATTAAAATATATAAGATTTCAAATAAAAAATAAAGGCAAGCTTATTCTCAAAGGTTCAAGGTGTCGTATCCTAACTTACGGGATGTGACATTTCGTTATTTTGAGACGAGAGGGTCTTTAACGTTTGTTTCGATTTATTCAAGTAATTTTTTTTAAGTAAATTAACATTAGTACAAAGATGGATCGTATTTTAAACTATTTTCAAATGTTCAACTTTCGACACTAAGACATGAATAAATCAATTAGGTACCAATTTTGGGCAATATGAGGGTGCTAACCCTTCCTCGTACATAACCGACTTCCGTTTTTTTTTTGGATTTTGTAAACCGAAAAACATTGTTTTAATAAATTAAACATTTTATTAAAAATATCAAGTTTTGAGGTGATCCGATCACACCTCATATAAAAAGGATTGGTGGCGACCCTCATTTTCGTTTTTAAAATAAAAGTCAACCTTTCAAAAAATGGTTTCGACACTACTATTTGCCGTCCTTTTAACTTTTTTTTCTTGGATTTTTTTTCTTTGCTACTTTACCTCCTAACATATTAGTATTTTGTATTTCATATGGCACTTTTTAGAAATTTGATTTAATTTTTTAAAATGATATTTTCTATTTTTTTTACGATGAAGCCATTCTTAAAACACTGAATTATCATTTTCAAATTTAATTTTCCACAAAACAAAAATAATTCATTTAAATTTTTTAGGTTGGATTGATTAGACCTAGTGGAGCTAGATGTTTGCAAAAGAAAAATGAACTATGAAGGCATTGGAAGAAGTTGTACTCTAAGAGCAGAGGCGAAGGTTTGTTTGTACTCTTAAAATGGAAATTTTAAGGTTTTTTATTAAGTAAATATGTGGTAAAATTATAATTTGACCTTTAAAAATATAATTTTTTATTTAATTTTTTTAAAAATTATAAAAATATATATTGTTACCATGGTAAAATTTATCCAAACAAAATAGTTACAAATACTAGCATTTATAAATGATGAATTTTAATATACAAATCTCCGAAATCATAAACTTTCTTATCCTGGCACACCCTTTGGATAGAAATTAAAAAAGAAAAAAGAAAAAGAAAGACTAAGACATTTTTTTATTATTTAAAAATAAATGAATGATTTTTTTATCTTATACAAGATACACATTTTCATAGAGAACCGCTAGTTTCATACATATTATTTATCTTAGCCATTTTTCATTATAAAATCAAGAGCTTCACTATATTGGATAAGGAAACAGAATGTATAGTGTATGTCTATAATTCAGCAAATTCAATTGTTTTCTTTCCGTCGTGTGCTTTACGAAAGAAATGTTTGATGTAATCTGAATAAAGAACTTGTTTGTAAATTGGTTTCTCACTATTTGCGACCAGTTCAGGCAATGGTTCTATCATATCAACAGGTCTTGGATTCACAAAAATAGGGACTGAAATTCTGTTCTTACTTCCATTAGCGACCACCCGATGTTCAACACTCCTATACCTTCCATTGCTCATTATCTGTAGTGCATCTCCAACATTGATCACAAGAGAACCTTTAATTGGAGGAACATGGATCCAATCGTCTCCCTCATTTCCTCTTACGAAAAGTCCCCCAATTTCATCTTGAAGAAGAATTGTAAGAGTTGAGACATCAGAGTGACGACCTACTCCGACAGTGAGTTCAGGGTTTGGACATTTAGGATAGTAGTTAAGGTTAGTCCTCATTGAACCCATCAATAATGATTCTTTTGCCTCATCAACCTCATTGACGTTTAGACCCTTCATTAGCACCTGTAATAGCTGTTTAATGACAACTTCGGACTTCTTCATGTAATCTAACACTTGCTCCCTACAAAAGAATACCAAAAAGGTTTATTAATATATTTGTCAACAAAAAGATGCATGGCATGATGTTTAAGGATTCAAGAAAATCTAACAATGAACATTTTTTCTACCTGCAGACAGAAGGCCATAGTGCAGAAGCTTCTTCTTCAGAGACATAAAACAAGCTGAGATAATCTTTCCACTCGAGAGCCTTTTCTGCTTGAGGGGTAAAACTTGTGCCAAACCTCACATTGTTTGAAGATGAATGCTCCTTGGAATACTTATTTTTAACTTCAGCTGGTAATCTAAAGAAGTTATAAGTAGCATCTTTAATTTCTCCAACACTTCAACAGGCACATCATGATTAACAATTTGGAAGAAGCCCCATTCCGAAGCAGCATCACAAATTGATTTCGCTACTTTGAGATCTTCCCAGTTTGACATATCAATTATGGGAATTGATCCTTGGGGTACGATATTGGTCATGCACATCCTCTCTTCAAAAGGTTGGATATATTGTTTAGGAAGGGCTTTAAGACCCAGTTCAGACAAACCCTTCACTCCATTCCCTTGGTTAATAACAAAGTCAACGAGAGCAGAAGAATCATTGAATGGACCGGCAAGTGTTGGAGCCAGTGGTTTGTGTAAATTTGGAGTTAAAAGAGAGTGAGGTACTGGTTGTGGAAGAGGATAAGAGTGATACAAGAGAAGGCAACAGTGCGTCTTGGTTTCAGTGGAGTGCCTATTTATATAGAAAATTTTCAAGGTTGACATTGACTTTAGTGCCTTAGTCTTAATTTGAATGCGTGTGCAAGGCAGGCTCACCAACCCAAGTACGCTGCACGCTGTTACCGTGCACCAACCTTGTTTGGCGAAAAGCCTAAAAGAAATATGAAATATTTGCACCACCTTAAGAAAGTTCAAGTCTAAAATGGTTGGCTGAGGTTAGAAGTCCGCCACAGAATATAAAAACTCGTATGTATATATACATATATTTATCATATATTTGTATTATTGTAAAATTGATTAAAGTTTTACAAGGTTTTATAAGTTTTATATGATATATATTTATTTATTTCAAACAGGGGAGGAGACAGGAGGGAGGGACCCGATCCCCTAAAATAAATTTTTATTTTTATTTTGATCCTTTTACAATTTATAAAATTTTAAATTAGTAATGGTAAAATTATACTTTGGCCCTTAAAATGATACAAATTTGATTTAATCTCTTAAAATTTATAAAGATATAAACTATTAAAATGATGAAATTATATTTTTATTGTCGTAAAAATATATAATCTACTTTCGACTCCTAAAAGAATTTCTAACTTCGTCGTGATTCCAATATCGCATCTCTCTTTTTATTTAGGTTGTATATATTAAATTTTGAGTCAATTAAAAAAAACTATTTATTTAATATAGAAAAGTTTAATAATCCAAAATATTAAAAGAAAGATATTCTTCATCGATATAGTCGTATAAATATCATTTTAAAAAAAAAATATTACAATAACTAGGTTTAATCTTGGTTTTTTTGAATTCCAACAAAGATTTAACTACTGCTTATAAGTCTAATTATATTACTAAATTAATTCAATGATTAATTTAATATATATAATATTAATTGTATGGTATAATATTACATATTCAACCAAAGAAAGAAAGTGGGATTAAACCTTAAAAGGGTGGAAACAGAGAATGAGTTTTCACTTAGCTAATTGAGTCTCTTTTCTTTTTTCTTTATCTTCATGCTTCTTCACTTGACTATGAAGGTACAAGTTTTATTTTCTTCTTCTTCTTCGTTTTGCTGCACCACTAGAGGTGTGCATGGGCCGGGCTACTCGGCCCGGCCCGAAAGCCCGCCCGAAAAATTGGAGGGTTTGGGTAAAAATATAGGCCCGAAATATGGGTTTGGGCACAAAAATGAGGCCCGTTTAGAAAATGGGCCGAGCTTGGGTAAATTTTTTTTAGCCCGGGCCCGGCCCAGCCCGGCCCGAATTATATAATAAATATATTTTTTATTTTTAATTATATTTATATTTTAATTTTAATTTTAATATAATCAATTTTTATTATATATTTTCAATTTGTGTATTGTTTTAAGAATTGTTTTAATATATTTTTTATTTGTTTCTTGTTTTAATATTTGTTTTAAATGTATTTGATTATTTAATATATTTTAAAATTTTTTATTTAATAAAATAAGTTAAAAAAGTTAATATGGGCCGGGCCGAGCTCGGGCTTAACAATTTTATTTCGGGCCGGGCTTGGGCAAATTTTTAGGCCCATATTTCGGGCCGGGCCGGGCCGGGCCTAGAAAATGGGCCTAAAATTTTGCCCAAACCCAGCCCATGCACATCTCTATGCACCACTAATGTCAAGGCCGGCAAAAAGAAAAATCAAATTTCTAACCCACCCATTGACACCGGTGCTACCAACGGCAACACTAAAAAAAATCTGACCCAAAATTTTTTTAATAAAAATGTCGATGCCGCCAATGACAACGGCGGTACCTATTAAAATATAATTTTTTTTCTTTTTTTCTCGAAATACGAGTATTTTAACATGACATGTACGTGTATTTTTACTAGTGCCGCCAATAGCAATAGTGGCACTAAAGTTACTGTAACAAACAAGTTATTTTTTTTACATGATTTTACAAATGGATCATTTTCATAATTAATAAATAATTTTGAATCAATTTTAAAAAAAAAACCTCAATTAGCTAAGTGAAAACTCATTCGTTATTTCCAACCTTTTAAGGATTATATAAGGGAAAGCACACTCTCTGTTTCCACCTGTCGAAACTAGCTTTTCATTTTAAAATTTTAAATTAAAAAAAAAACGGGGAATCGACTTTTTAAAAAACGAAAATATGGAGTCGCCACCGACTCTTTTTGTTTTGGTGTGATCGGGTCACCTAAGAATTTGGTTATTTTAATAAAATATTTTTGGTTTACTAAAACAACGATTTTGGTCTACGAACTTGTGAGAAAACGGGTTCGGGAGTCAGTTACGCATGAGGAAGGATTAGCATCCTCACTACGCCCAAAATTGGTATCGAATCGATTAAATATTGTCCTTATGTTTAAAATTAAAAATGTTTTTGAAATGTGATTCTTTTTTAATAACATTTGAATAACCCGAGTTGGTTGCCAAAAATCTTCTTGTTTCAACGTCTGAAAATTTATAATTTGAAAATCACGAAAGGATACTCAACTATTTAGTCCAACGAAAACCGAAACCCAGCACAGTAGGGCACGATTCCTCGAGTTTCCAAACATCGAACATTTCTTTCGTTTTAAAGAGTTTTTTTTAGAAAACGTGAGTGAAATTCCGAAGGGATCTTCGATCGTTCTGAACAAGTGAAAAAGCACAACCCAGCACGATAGGGCACGATTCTCGAATTGCCAAACATCGAACGTCGCCTTTGTTTTAAAAGGTTTCCTTAAAAAAACATGAGTGAAAACCTAAAGGAATATTCGATTGTTTTGAACAAACGAGAAGTCACAACCCAGCACGATAGGGCATGATTCCCGAATTGTCAAATACCGAGTCTTGCCTTCGTTTTAAAGGATTTTTAGAAGACATGAGTGAGATTTTGAAGGGATATTTGATTATTTTAAGCAAACGAGAAGTTGCAACCCAGCACGTTAGGGCACGATTCTGCGAATTGCCAATAATCGCACATCGCCTTCGTTTAAGGGATTTTTAAAAGACATGGGTGAAATTCTAAAGGGACCTTCGATTACTTTGAGCAAACGAGAAATTGCAACCCAACACGTTAGGGCACTATTCCTCGACTTACCATGTATCGAATATCGCCTTCGTTTTAAAGGATTCTTAAAAATTGTGAAACTAGCTTAAAACACATTAATCCAATTTGAAATAAGACGAAATTAATCATAAAATTTGGATTTTATAAGACCACATTTCAAAAATCGAGTAGAAAGCGATGGTATGGAGTAATATATGTACGCATAAAACACGACAATGGAAGAGTGGAGGCAATACAATTTATTTAATCAACTAACAAACACTTAAGCAACTAAGTAGAACTAACTTGAAAATATAATTCAACTTCAATTATGCATGGGGAATAATTAACATGACAACATAAGACAATGAACAAATAATATGCTACAACAACATGCATGACATAACATAAAATGATTACTACTAGATGCACAAAAGAAAATGCAAATCGAAGAAGCAATATAGTATAAAATTATTTTAAAACAATGATAAGTATATGAGACATATCATATGAATTGATGAATTGATAAATAAAACATTTGTAAAGACAAGCTTAATAAACACACGCAATCATTAAAATATATATTGTAGAATGAATATTTTTAAAATACGTAATATATAAGTTGATAAATTTGCGTAGAAACTAAGAATATATATAATTATTGAAAGGAATATTATAGAATCAAAGTTTGAATCCAATTGTATGTAAATGTAAATTTTTTAAAAACAAATTCATTTAAAGGTTTACAAAATACATTATAATAAAAAATATATGATACCAAAGAGTCTAGAGCTGATCATGGGCCGGGCGGCCCGGCCCGGCCCGAAGGTCCACCTGAAAAATGGGAGGGTTTGGGTAAAAATATAGGCCCGAAAAATGGGCTTGGGCAAAAAAACGAGGCCCGTTTAGAAAACGGGCCGGGCCTCGGGTAAGATTTTTTTGGCCCGGGCCTGGCTCGGCCCTGCCCGGCCCGAATTATATATTAATATATATTGTTTTATTTTATTTTTAATTATTTTAAATTTTTAATATAACCATTTTTTATTATATTATTAATTTGTGTATTGTTTTAAGAATTGTTTTAGTATTATTTTTATTTGTTTTAATATTTGTTTTTATGTTTTTAAATATATTTGATTTATTATATTTTTAAATTTTTTTATTTAATGAAATAAAAAAAATTTAATATGGGCCGGGCCGGGCTGGGCTCGGGCTTAGTAATTTTATTTCGGGCCGGGCTTG
Organism: Gossypium hirsutum; assembly: GCF_007990345.1. Lineage (NCBI taxonomy): Eukaryota > Viridiplantae > Streptophyta > Magnoliopsida > Malvales > Malvaceae > Gossypium > Gossypium hirsutum. The sequence goes on along the minus strand of NC_053436.1, from coordinate 99,649,950 downwards.
GGCAAAATTTTAAGCCCATATTTCGGGCTAGGCCGGGCCCGGGCCTAGTAAACGGGCCTAAAAATTTGTATGGGCCTGGCCCGACCCGGCCCATGATCACCTCTACCAAAGAGTAATAAAAATGCATGACAAAACATAATGCCCAAAATAAATTTATAAAAAATGTACATATAAATTTATAAAAAGAATGAGATTAATAATAAAATATATATAATTTTAAGTTTGTCTAAAAACCATACATATCCTTATATCAAAACATTTAAATAATAGGCTCTATAAAACACAAAAGCAATGGAATATAAAGAAACATTCAAAAATAATAATTTTATAATTGCAAAAATGAAAGTTCTAAAATTGTTTCATATATACATAAAGGAAAATACTTGACAAATCATAAAGCAAAAAGTGTTTTAAAATAGAAAAATCTATTAGAGTCATAAACGTATTAATATATAAATATATGAGTCTAAAAGTAAATACATGTAAATTTATAGAAATGATAATATGTATAGGTTTAGTAATGTATGTGAATCAAATACATGTACTAATATAAATGGATATAAAATAACTTAAATCTTATGTAAAACATATGTACAAAATATATTTGAATAACAAAAAAGAATATATATTAAAATGTAAGGATAGAGTCGAAAGCCATTATGTGAATAAAAATATATTAACAATATATACATATATGTATAATAATACAAAGGAAATAAACATTTAAAATGTACAAAATGTGATATTAACATTGCTAAAAAAACAATTTACAATAATGGAATAACAATTACTCAAAGTTGTTTAAAAATTAAAAATAATTGATTAAGAACACAAAGGGCTATGAACTAAGAGGATTTAATTAGAATAAGAGGATTTAATTAGAATCAATCCAAAATAAAAGGGAAAATTTGAAAACAAAACAATAGAAGAAAGGACCACTGCACGATGCGCGCAAATGCACAGTGGCTCAATCTGGAAATATTCCAGGCTCCCAAAACGTGGCGTTGGAGCTCAGACCACAATGCAAACGAGCGTAAATTGTGGGGAAAATTTTAAAAAACCATGAAATACATATATGGGCTGATTAAAGTGTGGCGCAAAAGGGGAGGGACCTAGAGCACAAATTTCCCATTAATGGGAAGCACGCGGATCCTCCCCGGGTCGGGTCACAAGCGCACGGGTCGCGCTAGATAGGTCCACACGACGTCGTTTCAAAGGCTATTGAACCTAGCCTGAAACGGCGTCACTTCACGCCCTCAATTAAAAGGGAAAATCGGCCTAAAATTAGAGTGTTTTGGCAAAGCAGACAGGGGAAACCGAAACCCTAGATGCTTGCCCTTATTCAGCCGCCATTCGACCCTTATTCCACTACGAAGATTGATGGATAATAGCCTGCGGTGGAGCCTCCTTTCTACTCAACTCCAAGGTTTGATGATTCTAGCCACGAAGTCCTCTCTCCACCTTCGATATCGACGAAGGGGATGGAGATCTCCAAGGCGCACTTACGAAGGTAAAGCTTCTCTTTCCTTTCTCTTTGATTTTTTTGTTCGAAATACGCAATATGTAAATCCGAAGAAACAAGAAAATAGGGGGAAACGAATCAAAAAGGACCCAGATCTGAATCTCATCTTTCAATTTCTTTTGCGTTTTGTATTTCAAAATGTATTGATTGTGCGCGTAACCTTACACCTGATGAAATCCCCTGGCTTTATATCCGTTTGAATATATCCGTTTGAATAATACAATCTTCGACGTATTAATATCAATACATAGCACACTCAAATTACTATATAATTATATTAATGAAATTCATTGATTTAATAATGATATTCACAAAATAAAAATTTAACAACATTTTCTTTCCATTTGTAGTTGATTGCTAGAAATGTGCTTGTGATCCGACTGTATCAATGATGTTGTCATTTTTTAAATTTATATTTTTTATACAAAATCTATATTTTTTAAAATAAAAATGTATTACTATACAAATATTTGACAAAGTAATAAATTAATAATTTATTAAAATATCAATATAGATTATAAAAAAATTTAGAATTTTCTAACATATCATTTAATTCATTATAACAAAATAATAGATAAGCAACCTAAAATTAAATTAATCTAATATTAAAAATACATAACACTTGAAATAACATAACTTACCTTAAATTACTTGATAAAATTTTGATGGTGGAAATCAAACCAAGACAATATATTATTAATTGAGAGAAGAAAACAAACTTTGATATTTATTTAGAAAATGAAATTGATAATTGAAGGATAAATATTTTGTAAAAGAATGAAAGTGGGAGAATTAATTTAGAAGATTGGTTTGATGATGAGATAAATGATTTGTAAAAAAATAAAGGTTGGGTATATACAAGGGCAATAATAATATTTTTATCATTTTTTTTTATTATTGGAGATTCAGTGGTCATATTTATTGAGTTGGATGTTGTCATGGCAAAAACATGCCTCGTAGAATACATTTTTACTGTGCATCCTATGGGACATGCTTTTGCCACAATAGAATTCGATTAAGCAAAAATAATATATTTCTCTAATTAATCGAATAATCATCCTATTTTCTTTTTTTTCCCCCAAAATCAATATTTTTCAATAATTTGACCCTTTTGTTTTCATTGTCCTACAAAATGTGAAATTACCAATAATTAGAGTTAATTGTACTACATATATCCAAACTATGATCTTCATTCTAAATTGGTCCTCAAATTTCAAAATGTCTTAATTACATCCTAAACTATTAAGGTTATATCAATCAGGTACTTCTATTATTAAAATCGTTAATTTAACCATTAAATAACATATTAAATTGTATGGGGTATAATTTAAAATTAAAATTTAAAGAATAGTAAAAAGTTACCACATAACTTTTAAAAGTTAAAATGAAGAATAAAGTAAAATTGAAAAAAAAGAGTGAACGATAATTTTTTTGTAAAAGCTTCAAAAACCTCAAACTCAAGATTTTTACATATTTTTTCACAATATTTATTTTTCTTTAAAATTTTCATTTTAAACCATATCAAATAAGATTTTACATGTCAATAAACGGGTAATTAATGATTTTAATAATGGAGGGACATTATTAATATACCTCGATAATTTAGAGATATAATTAGAATATGTTTTAAAGATCAAATTGTAATAAAATTATAGGATGCGTGGTGCAATTAACTCTAATAATTAACAATAAGGTTCAAAATTTTAAATCCAAAACTATTTCTAAAAAAAATAAAACTAAGAAGCTCTCGTAGCTCAGTTGGTTAGAGCACCCGTTTAGTAAGCGGGAGGTCTTGAGTTCGACTCTCAACGAGAGCAAATTGGGTTTACCCCAGGTTTTTAGGATTGCCATCTATTTTCCAGGAATTTTTTTTTTCTTTGGTAACAACCGTTTTTGCCTAGTCCAAGAATCCCAGCCACACAAATAAAAACTAACAAACTCCCTCTAGGCCAACAAACAGAAGAATCATGTCAGACATGATTTTTTTTTTACCTGAACATGCCCTTTGTTACATCTTCATCTTCATCTTCATGCCAATCTCAAATCCATTCCAAGACAATGTTTCTTGTCCACAAAACTTCCCCTATTTTTCTCCACAAGTTCTATCCCCAAACTGCTACTAAGTTTAGATGTATTCCCAAGAAATTCACTGTTTCTGCTTCCCTTAACACGATAGCTGCTGCCGCTGCCTCTGGCTCTGGTGCCACCATCCATGGGGCCGTCTCTTCTGCGATTACCCAAGTAGCTGTTACTGCCTTTGCTATAGCCTCCGGGGCTTGTCTTTCCACTAAGGTTGACTTCTTGTGGCCCAAAGTGGAGGAGCAACAAGGTACCCTTCTGTTTCATTTCTTTTTGCTTTGGAATTTTATGCAGTTCTGGATATTACAATATTACTTGATTTTGTGCTTCTATATATTAGAAATAGTTTTGTTACATTCAATTTTAGGCAATCCTCTAGAAGTTGGTTTTTTTCAGTTCCAGATTAGGGAGTACTAAGTGTGTACTTTCTTCACGATTGGCTTATTAAGAACCTCCTCATTATCTCAGACTATGTTACTTTTTGTCTTCTTAATTTTAACGGTGTTTTCAAGCCTCCTGTTGGGGTGTGTCTGTGTGTATACCTTTTCTTCTCTAGTTCTTACAATTGTGCATATACTAAGTACTTTCTTGAATTTTCCAAATAAGTTTCTATCCTTCTATTATTGCTTTTGTCTGATTGAACCTTATTTGGATGTAAACCATTAAAATCTGTTTTCTTTAGCACCTATATGTCACAAATGTTTTACATATTTCTAAGCTTCTTCCTGAGGTCTTGTATTACATATTTTGAGCCTAGAGGATTCTGCCTTTGATTCCTCTCAAAATTATGAAATCATAGTTGAGCATATTGAAAAGGATATAGTTTTCGTTAGATACCTTGTGTTCCTTCTTATTACACCAATTATTGATTCTTGATTGTAGCTTATTAGCAAGACCATGACTATGATTTATCCTCTTTACAGTTTACAATCACAATCTCCTGCTTTCTTTTTCTTGTTAGATGTCAAACCATTCACTGTCTTCTTACTGGATCATTTTCTTCATATTTTCTGCTATCAATTTTCATGTTAACAACGCCAATCAATGTGGTGCAGGTTCTTTTACAGTGGAAGGAATTGATGTGACTGGCTATCCTATATTCAGTGAGGCAAAGGTTTGCCATGTCTCGTTGCCTTATGAGTATGACTTGCATATAGTCCTCTTCTTCCACTAAAACACTGAATTTGTGAAGGCAGGTGCAAAAAGCTATTGCATTTGCAAAAAGAGCTCACAATGGGCAGTTTAGGAAAACAGGAGACCCGTACTTATCGCATTGCATTCACACAGGAAGAATCTTAGCTATGTTGGTTCCATCAACTGGCTTACGAGTATGAAACTGTATAAGCAACTACTATTAAGTTTATTATATTATGCGTGTCTTTATTATGCTTTTCTTCTGATAATCTTCCATCAGCTTACCATATGCCTGCTATTTGCACTCACAAAAATTGCATGTATGCAGAGATGGCACTACATATATGGTGGGGGCGAGCACAACCCACTTCTTAGACCCAATTAGAGCCAAGCCCAGTTGCAAGATTTAAACAACTTAAGAATTCTTGTTAAAAAAAAAAAGAACAGATGGCTTAAGCTTCATGTTAAAAAAAAAAGTTTCAAACCCTTCCCAATTAACTTAAAAAAAAAAAAAGAACTTTCTCAAGTCAAAATAAACTCTAGGCTTGCAAGTATTATGTATTGAGAGCCAAAAAGGCTACGACAAACCGTGATTTCAATTTATATTTGTTGACCCCCAAATGTTTTATCCGGGTTCCATCCCTGCATGCATGTTGCATTTATCTCATTCTTCAGCACATCAGCCTAGTGTTTTCTTTCATTGATCCATCTTTATACTTGTAGCCGTAGACCAGTATAATATGATCATTACTCTCTTCCAGAGAAGTTAGGGAACCATTACAAGTATTACTTAGTGTTGTTGGCTAGGAAAACATCTTACAGTAAAAGCAATAGCCATTGTGATGTTTTAATCAGTATTTATCTTCAGCCATTATGTTTACTAAAATGCATTCTTTCTTATTATTACTAAAAGTAGCACTTAAGATTACTAAAAGTAACACTTAAGAGTTTCGGGGTTGCTTAAGAAACTTGCTTCACTTTCAGTTAGTTCCTTAACTAAGGCTGGAAAGTTTGCTGCAGGCTGTTGACACAGTTGTGGCTGGGATATTACATGATGTGGTTGATGATACATGTGAACGTTTGTTCAGTATAGAAGCAGAATTTGGTGATGATGTAGCAAGGTTGGTAGCGGGTGTTTCTAGATTAAGTTATATAAATCAGGTAAAGTTCATTTTAGTTTGTTCTGTCTGTAGGATTATGTTGATAGTATGAATCATTTCCTCTTGTATTTTCAACAGAAAAATTTACATGGCTATTTATACTAAAAGAGTAGGCCTAACTAAGGAAACATAATCAATACATTAAATCAATAATCCTAATTTTAAGCTAATCTAATCCCTAAAAATCAGTAATGAGATTAGCTGAGATAAGCCGTCAACACTCCCCCTGAAGTTGGTGCATAGATGTCACACATGCCCAATTTGCAAACCAAATTATGATAGCTTCTGTTGTTAAGTCCTTTGATGAACACATCAACTATTTGCTTGTCAGAGGCTACATGACTTAAGCCTAAGATGTCGGCAGTTAACTTTTCTTTGATGCAGTGGCTACATGACTTAAGCCTAAGATGCGGGCAGTTAACTTTTCTTTGATGAAATGTCGATAAATTTCTATGTGCTTTGTTCGATCATGTTGTACTGGGCTATACTGATGGCAGCCTTGTTGTCACAATATAAGGATAATTTTCCTTTATTTGACAACTTTAATTCCTCCATAACTTTTAGTAACCACAGTAGCTCGCAAACGCCTTGAGCTATGGCTCTGTATTCTATCTCAGCACTTGACTGAGCAACCACACTTTGCTTCTTGCTTCTTCAAGTGACTAAGTTTCCTCCCACAAGTGTGCAATATCCAGATGTAGACCTCCTATCATCCAGAGATCCATTTCAATCTGCATCTGTAATAGCTTCTATCTGGAGATGACCATGTTTTGAAAAGAGGAGACCTTTTCTTGGGACAGACTTTAGGTAACGTAGAATGCGAAAGACAGACTGCATATGAGACTCTCAAGGATCATGCATAAATTGACTTACCAAACTAACTGCATATGCTATGTCAGGTCTAGTGTGTGAGAGATAAATTAGTCTACCAACCAATCTTTGATATCATTTTTTATCCACTGACTCCTATTCCAGCTTGCAACTTATGATTGCTTTCTGTAGATGATTCTGCTAGTTTGCAACTCATCATTCCTGTCTCAGTCAAGAGGTCTAAGATGTATTTTCTTTGAGATATGAAGATTCATTTCTTTGATTTGTCAACTTCAATTCCCAAGAAATATTGTAACTTCCCTAGATTTTTTATTTTAAATTCTTGAGCCAAACATTGTTTCAGTCGAATAATTTCTTCATCATCGTCTCATGTCATCACTATGTCATCAACATATACAATAAGAGGAGTAATCTTACCCTTGTGATGTTTCGTAAAAAGGGTATGATCAAAATTGCTTTGTTGCTAACCAAAAGTGATCATAGCTTTGCAGAATCTTTCAAACCATGTTCTAGGAGATTGTTTTAATCCATACAAGACTTTCTTCAATCTATTTACTTTCCCTTGCGTTTTTGCATTATCAAATCCAAGAGGAATCTCCATATATACTTTCTCTTCTATGTCTCCATGTAGGAATGCATTCTTCACATCAAATTGTTGTAGGTTCCAATCAAGGATGGTTGCACAAGATAACAAAATTCTGATGGTGTTCATTTTGGCAACAGGGGCAAACGTCTCTTGATAGTCTACTCCATAAGTTTGAGTGAAGCCTTTAGCAACCAATCTGGCTTTGTACCTTTCTATCGAACCATCAAACTTGTGTTTCACATTAAATACCCGTTTGCATCCCACCAAATTCTTGTCTACTGGAGGAGTTACTAGCTTCCAAGTCTCATTCTTTTTTAGTGCCTTCATTTCTTCAACCATGACTTCTTTCCACTTGAGATATTCAAATGCTTCATGTCAATCCTGTGAAATAGACACAGAGGACAAAGACAAGACAAAGGCTTTATAGGGAAGGGACAATGAGTCATAAGAGATAAAGTTAGATATATGGTGTCTAGTATAGGATCTAACACCTTTTCTTTGGGCAGTTGATTTATCTAAATCATTAGGGGGTAACTCACAAGAAGAGGAAGATTCGTGGCACATAGTAGGTTGCATGATGGCTTCTTTTGTTCTAAGCCTTCTTGAATACTTCTTTAAATCTGGTATGTCCAAACGTCCAGCAATCTCCTTTTGAATAGTAGTCTCCCCCTGATCAATTCCCCTTGAATAATGATGTTTTCTGGAACAATAGTCTCCCCCTGAACAATAGCTTCCTCTTGTACAATGGTGTTTTCTAGAATAAGGTTTTCAATAATTACTGAGTCAAGTATCACTTATTCTCTCTCATTGTTCTCCACCTGAAGAGGTGATTGAGTTGTACCATAATAGGGCTCAGTTTCTCTGAATGTAACATCCATACTAAGGAAAGTTCTTCGTGAAGGAGGATGATAACACTTGTAACCTTTCTGTGTTAGAGAATACCCAATGAACACGCATTTAAGGGCTCGTGGATCTAATTTCCTGTTTTTCGATCATGGACATAATAGACACATCCAAATATCCTGGGAGAAATAGTATAATTATTTTTACCTTATAAAATTTCCAAGGGACTGTTGACATTAAGGGTTCTGAGTGACATTCTATTAATAAAGGTAGGCGGCTACAAGAATTGTGCCCCCCCCCCCCCCCACCAAATAATGATTTTGGAAGGTTCATGGAAAACATAAGAATTCTGGCAACTTCTAGCAAACGCTTGTTTTTCCTTTCAGCAACCCCATTCTGTGAACTAGTATCGGAACAAGTTGTTTGACGGATTATCCCATAAAACTCCAAATAGGTATCAAAATTATACTCTGTACCATTGTCAGTTCTAAAAAATTGTATCTTAGCCGCATCAAATTGAGTACACACCATTTTATGAAAAGGTCGGAAGCATGTAGACACATTATTTTTCAATTTTAGCAAATACACCCAAGTCATCCTAGTGCAACAATCAATAAAAGTAACAAGCCACCGATTACCAAATAATGGCGTATGTCGAGTTGGGCCCCATACATCAGAATTAATAGTCATAAAAGGAGCATTACTTCTATTATTTCTCAAATGATAAGAGAATTTTTTAGTGTGTTTAACAAACTCACAAGCTTCACAAAATAATGAATCAAACCGAGTCTTTGAAAATAATTTGGAATATAACTTTTCCATAACAAAAAAATGATGGGTGTCCTAACTGCTTATGCCACTTCATTATTTATTGGTTGATAATCTTATTACTTACAAAAAGGCTTGAACAGATTCACTACTGCTCTCCAACATATATAAGCCATCATGCAATCTACCATTGTCAATCTTCTTCCCTGTTTGAAGGTCCTGGAATACACAATTATCAGAAAAAAAACTAAATTTTGCAGTTTAAGGTATTTGTGATGGCACTAACAAATAAAATGTTAACTGGAAAATGAGGAACATGTAGTACAGAGGATAGTTTAATATTGGGTGTACAGTTGACAGAACCTGATCCAGTTACAGGAGTAAAAGCCCTATCAGCTATCCTAACACTTTCTTTTGTTTGACTTTGGAAGTAGTTTAAAAAACTTTTAGAGAAACCTATCATGTATCTATTCGCACCAGAATCAATAATCCATGAGTCAGTATTAATATGAGACAATTTTTTGGAGGGGTCATAATAGAATTTTTCCATTGTATTAACTTACAATTTTATAATTAACAGCATGTTTTAAACTGGAAAGGAAAAATTAAAGTAGAAAGACAAGAATACGAGAAGAAAATAAGTACCTTAGTGATGGTTGTGTTAAATATTTATCATAAAGTATGCTTATGTTGACATGTATAAGATCCAGCAACTAATCAGTTCACTTATAACTCATTTTTAATTGAAAAATGAATTGTTGGAAAATAACGATTTCTGGAATTGAGATGGTATTCACCAGAAATTCCTAGGATGTGTTGATCAACCTTTGACTATATTATAAACTCCATAAAACAAAAGCATTTCTTAGGCATGTTTTTCTTCCATTAGATCTTTTTTTTTTTTCAATTGGAAATCGGATAAACTATCGGGAAACAACTTCTTCTTTCAAAGTAATTCTTATTTATTTCATTTGCCTTACTACAAAATGCAGAAGGGATTTTACTTCTGATACCTGATATGTTATGTACATGAAAGATATGCCTCATCAATTGATAGCAATGATGGGAAACCATAACGATCTTGCTGTCAGTTTTAGAAAGTATGAAAATATGAATTCTTGTCCTTTCTTCTTATTGTTTTTCCAGCTACCTTAGTTAACATTTGCCATCTTTGCTTTTTTTTCCCGTGTTGCTACAATTGCCTGACGCCTGTGTGGTGCAATATCATGATCGTGCTTTTGTTTTTTGGATCCTCAGATTGTAATATTTAATGCCTTCCACTATATAGACAGTCATGCGATTAATATATCGTTTGCAGCTTCTACGGAGACATCGAAGGATAAATGTTAACCAGAGTACCCTTAGTCATGAAGAGGTATGTGGTTGGAGAATCTCCACTATAACAGATAAATGTAATGTTTTACAAACTGATTTATAATCTAAACCTTAGGTGAAACTTCATGATTTATATGGCTGCACATTACAATAAGGTAAAACATCAGCTGAGTATTTTGATATGACTAAATTGTATATTCAATGTATAAGTTAGTTGTTTTTGTTGGGAGGTCAGTTGAAATGGTTTTGAGTGCTTTCTCTGACATGCGCTGAACTTAAAAACCATAGTTTTACACTTAAAAGAAGTGGTCAAAACGTAAATATTAATAGATAAGGGAAATTGAAACAAAAGTAGGAAAATGTACAAACGCATATTGCAAGGATCTAAGTGATAATACTTACACGTAACTGTGATATCTCATAAGGGTCTTGGGAGCAATTGTGTGGAGTCCTCTAAGGAAGTGTCAATTTCTGTTATGGTTCAAAGCGCTCTGCTTGCTCTTGTGGTCATCTTCAAGAATTATCTGTGTTTATGGATGGGGATGGTATGCGCTTAAAGAACTAGCTGGGTAGGAAACTATAATATATGGCCATAGAAAAATGAAAAAATTAAGTTGTACTTAACAAGCATTAGAGGCTGTTGTTTTCTGATTTTTGTATTGTTTTCTTTTGGGTCTAAGGCTAATAATCTACGTGTCATGCTCTTGGGAATGGTTGATGATCCAAGGGTGGTGCTTATCAAACTGGCGGACCGTCTTCACAATATGAGAACAATGTAATGTCTCTTAAATTTACCTATCTGATTTATCATAAGATGAGAACAGATTTCTATTTTTAAAATTATCTAGTTCATTTGGAAAAAGCAACTAAAATTGGTCTAGTTGTCATTAACCCTCCCAAGGAGGGTCAAGGAAGTTTTAAATCTGCCGTCCCATGTATCAAGAAAACTAATTCATAGAAATTAAGAAAAAGAACTGTTTTTCGAATCTTTTGGATTTAAAATTGTAAAGCCCTTTACAAATCTTGCAGCTTGGACACTATTTATCCATCCTATGAACAAATACAAGGAGATTGTTCCACAGTATATGAACTTCTGGGATATTTATAACAAAATCTTTGGTGCTATAATTCTTGAATGTTTTTAAGGTTAATCTTCATGGTATCGTTGTATGAAGTGCACTCAAAGATGTGATCATTCTTTACAGTTATGCCCTGCCACTAGCTAAGGCTCAAGCTGTTGCACAAGAAACCTTACTTGTTTGGTGTTCCCTAGCTTCCAGATTGGGTCTGTGGGCATTGAAGGCGGAGCTGGAAGATCTATGTTTTGCAGTTCTTCAGGTATAGAGCTGCCATTTCAGTTCCTGGTAGAAGTGGGAGCTCAGTCTTAATATTATTAAAATGTTCATTGCACTTCATGATATTACGTTGCAGATTTAGTCCTTAATCTTGTACTCCATTCGTCATGTAGGTTGAGCATGATTTATTCTGTTAGACTGGCACTTATATTTCATTCAGGCATGCTTGATGTATTTTGTAATGTTAGTTTTAAGTGATATTATGTTCAAGTTTAGGGTTTAGTTTGGCCTTTCAAGTTGGTCTGTCTACTTATTTCCAACTGGGTTTAGGTTGAATGTTTACCGTGATATTACAACCTTCTTTCTCTCTTCTTCTTCTTCTTTTTTTTTTTTTCTCAATTTTGTGGTATTATATTTATGATCTCCTAAACATTAGAGCCTTCTTTCTCTTTTCTTTTTCTCTCTTGTTTTTGTTGAAGTACTATAGTAAATCTAAACTAATTTATGTGAAAGTGGGATGCATATATCATGCATGAATTTTTAAATTGGCACATTTCAATCATGAAAGCTTCACTTGATTTTTTTTCTCTAAGAGAAATGTATTTCTCTTTTCCCGATTATAGTCAAAAAATAGAAAAGAACGTATTTATTGAATACTTAAAATTTGGGTCCTAACACTTAAAACAGTTTAAAATCAATTATAGCATGAGTTAATGGATTCTACTTTCATGATCAGGCATTGCTATATGGAACTGCAGTACATTGTACTCGACAGTTGTGTTAGATAGCCTTCTTATTGCCTTTTTAGATCCATGCAGTAACAGCAATAGTTTGCATTGACTTTTAGGTCCATGTTATCAACACACTTAGGATGAACGCGCCATTAACCATATTGCATATAGTGTGATTAAGATTGTCAAGGATAAAGATGTTGAAATATGTATATATTTTAAATTTATTTAGGTAGATAAATCTTATTTAGGTAGATAAATCTTATTTAGGTAGATAAGTTTTATTCATATTCTAAGAATATTTTTATTTTATCTTTTAGTAGTTTATTAGAATAAGAGAACTATTTTCTTTTATATTTGAGTAGTTTATTAGAATAAGGGAACTATTTTACCAATTAGGATTAGGACCTTTTTCTCTATTTAAGTTCAATTCTTCAATTAATAATATAGAACAGTTTTATTAAAAGCTCTCTTGAAAACTTTCATGGCATCTGAGCTAGGTTAAAATCTCTAGTAACATCATGGTTAAAACAGCCTTCACTAGAGATAAGAAAAAACCTTGGTGCGATCACTGCAAAAAATATTGGCACACTCAAGAAACGTGTTGAAAGCTCCATGGGAAACCGACAAATGGAAGGAAAAAGAGTTGCAATGGTCGTGGTTCACAATTAGGGGATATCAGAGCTTTCCAAACAACTAATGGAAATTATAAGGGCCAAAGTTCTCTGGAAGGGTCTCCATTCACTAAGGAACAATTAGAGCATCTACACAAGTTTTTTCAATCACCACAATTTCGGATGAATTCTTCAATTCCTAACTCATCCAATAATCCTTCTTCCTCTTTTGCCCAATCAGGTATTGATTTTTCTGTTTTTTTCAGTGCCAAGCCTTGTAAAACAAACACATGGATCGTTGATTCTGGAGCTAGTGATCACATGACTAGTAGTCATTTTCTTTTTTCAACTTACACACCTTGCGCAGGAAACAAAAAGATCAAAGTAGCAGATGGGTCCTTCTCGGCAATAGCCGGGAAAGGCACTGTTAGAATTTCATCTTCCTTGGTTTTACATGATGTTTTACATGTGCCAAATCTAGCTTGTAATCTCATATCGGTCAGTAAATTATCCTAGTCCTCAAATTGGCATGTTATATTTGACTCCTCTATGTGTAAGTTTCAGGACATGGTCTCGGGGAGGATGATTGGCAATGCTAAAGAATTTGGTGGAATTTACTTTCTTGAAGACGACAATCTAAGTCAACCAACAACTACTTTATGTTTAAATTCTGTTTCTGATAAGGTTATGATTTGGCATTATAGGCTTGGACATCCTAATTTTTACTATTTAAGATATTTGTTACCTAATCTTTTTAAAAATAAAAGTTCTTCTTCATATCATTGTGAATTTTGTGAATTGGCTAAACATCATTGGTCATTCTTTCCACCTCAAAAATATAAAGCCTCCAAACCTTTTTCGTTAATTCATAGTGATGTTTAGGGACCTTCAAGAGTCTCGACCTTTTCAGGAAAACGTTGGTTTGTCACTTTTATTGATGATCATACTCGACTTTGTTGGGTGTTTTTATTAAAAGATAAGTCTGAAGTTAAAAATGTGTTTCAGTCTTTTTATGCTATGGTGAAAACACAATTTGGTGTGAAAATAGAAGTATTTCGGACTGACAATGGTGGGGAATTTTTTAGCGACCAATTAGGTGTTTTCTTAACCAAACATGGAATAGTCCACCAAAGTTCTTGTACAAATACACCACAACAAAATGGGATTGCAGAAAGAAAAAACCGACATCTTTTGGAAGTAACTAGAGCCTTGATGTTCACTAGTCAGGTACCACGTTATCTTTGGGGCGAAGCCTTGTTAACAGCTACATATCTTATTAATAGAATGCCTAGTAAAACTCTAAACTATAGAACTCCTTTTAGTCTCTTTAAAGATAATTTTCCTAACTCTAAATTGATCATAGATTTATTCCTCCGAGTTTTTGGGTGTAGTGTTTTTGTTCATCTTCACAACCAAGGTAAACTAGATCCTAGAGCAAAAAAATGTGTCTTTGTTGGTTATGCTTCTACTAAAAAGAGTTACAAATGTTATGATCCAATTGATAGGAAGATTATTATTACCATGGATGTCACATTTGTTGAAACACAATCTTATTTTGATTCTAATCTTCAGGGAGAGAATTATACTAAGGAAGATTCTATAATTGATCAAGAAAAGATTAGGAATATACAACATAGGGATTCTAATAATGGGGAAGGCGAATTTATAATTAACACAGAAATTAATGATGTTAATGTTAATGAAAAGGAGGATGAAGGTGTAGAGTCTAATCATGAGAATAAAAAACAAACAAAGGAGTTAATTGTTTATTCAAGAAGAAATCGAATTCAAGAAAGCGGAATTCACCAGATTCATCACCAAGAATCCGACCCGCAAGATCCTGTCAAAAGTCCAGGTAAAACTCATAATCCAGTCAATGAATTTTTTGATTTAGATATTCCAATTGCCAAAAGAAAAGGTGTTAGAAATATTGTCAAATATCCCATGTCTAACTTTGTATCCTATAAAGCCTTGTCTTAAACATTCTCAACCTTTGTTTCGTATCTCGATACTATACAAATACCCAACAAAGTGAAAGATGCTTTACAGGTTCCTGAGTGGAAGGAGGCTATTTTAGAGGAGATGCACGCTCTTGAAAAAACAGGTACATGGGAAACAATGAATTACCTGTAGGAAAAAAAATAGTGGGCTATAAATGGGTGTTCACAACCAAATTCAAACTAGATGGATCTTTAGATAGATACAAAGCTCGGTTGGTGGCTAAAGGGTACACTCAAACATACGGGATAGATTATCTTGAAACGTTTGCTCTAGTGGCCAAATTAAATTCCGTTAGAGTTCTTTTATCAATTGCTGTTAATCTTGATTGGTCTTTACAGTAGTTAGATGTGAAGAATGCTTTCCTAAATGGAAAACTTGAAGAAGAAGCTTACATGGATCCTCCTCCAGGTTTTGAAGAAAAATTTGGAACTCGAGTATGTAAACTCAAGAAATCTTTGTATGGTCTGAAGCAGTCTCCTCGAGCTTGGTTTGAACGATTCAGTCAAGTTTTTAAAAAACAAGGTTACTCACAAGGGCAAGCTGATCACACAATGTTCTATCGACATTCACAAAAAGGTAGAATAGCAGTTATTATAGTTTATGTCGATGATATCATTCTTACAGGAGATGATATGGATGAAATAAGGCGTCTCAAGGAGCATCTAGCATTGCAGTTTGAGATTAAAGACTTGGGTCCATTGAAATACTTTCTTGGAATGGAAGTTGCTCGATCAAAGAAGGGTCTTGTGGTCTCTCAGAAAAAATATGTGATTGATCTTTTAAAAGAGGCTGGGATGAGTGGTTGCCGCCCAGCTGACACACCAATTGATCCAAATGTAAAATTCGGAAATAAAGAAGGTCGATTAGTTGATAAAGGGCAGTACCAAAGATTAGTTGGTAAGTTAATTTACTTATCACATACAAGGCCAGACATAGCTTTTGCAGTGAGCTTAGTGAGTCAATTTATGCACTCCCCAATGGAGGAACATGAAGAAGCAGTGTTTCGAATTCTAAGATACTTGAAGAGTTCACCGGGAAATGGCTTATTCTTCAAGAAATCCGAACAAAGAGGAATTGAAGCTTATACAGATGCAGATTGGGCAGGCTCAATAACAGATAGAAGATCTACATCAGGATACTGTACATTTGTTTGGGGAAACCTTGTGACTTGGCGAAGCAAAAAACAAAGTGTTGTAGCAAGAAGTAGTGCAGAGGCTGAGTTTAGATCAATGGCTCAAGGAATTTGTGAAATGATGTGGTTAAAAAGAATTATGGAAGAGCTGAGGAAACCAATAACTTCACCAATGAAGTTGTACTGTGATAGCAAAGCTGCCATTAGTATTGCTCACAACCCAGTCCAACATGACAGAACTAAACATGTTGAGATTGATAGACACTTTATCAAGGAGAAGATTGAAGAAGGCCAAGTGTGCATGCCGTTTGTTCCTTCAAAACAACAGATTGCTGACATACTCACCAAAGGACTCTCTAAGACAAACTTTGATTTTCTTGTAAGCAAGTTGAGCATGATTGATATATATGCACCAACTTGAGGGAGGGTGTTGAAATATGTATATATTTTAAATTTATTTAGGTAGATAAATCTTATTTAGGTAGATAAGTTTTATTCATATTCTAAGAATATTTTTATTTTATCTTTTAGTAGTTTATTAGAATAAGGAAACTATTTTCTTTTATATTTTAGTAGTTTATTAGAATAAGGGAACTATTTTCCCAATTAGAATTAGGACCCTTTTCTCTATTTAAGTTCAATTCTTCTAAAAATGGGAAGTCTTTTGGATTATGTATTTCAATAAATTTTGTAATCAATATGGTGCAGCCTCAAATATTTAGAAAGCTACGAGCTGATCTGGCTTCAATGTGGAGTCCCAGCAATAAAGGAACATGTCCTAGACGAATATCTGTGAAAGGAAGTTGGTCCTCCATGCAGGGAAATGATTCAGTGCATGAGGATGAAGCTCCTATGCATGATGAAGATATAACTAGCATAAAGGTAACCATGTGCTGTGTCAGCATGCTCTCTAAACTCTCTGTTGTTGGCTAAAAGCTTGCTTCGATATATTATTGTGCCAATCTTAATAATTACCCATTGATAGACGGTTTTTAATGTATAATGTTGTTTTCCTTCCTGCCAGAAAATGGAAAAAGAAAGAAAAACATGGTCATTTTAGCCTTCATTTTATATACTAAATACTAGTGTTATTCTCAGTGAACCTTTGACAGTGTGAAAATATTTAATATGTGCTGCCGCTGGCCACCTTCAGCATGTAATCTTCAAAAGATATCTCAGTTTACATCTATATTGATTAGTGAACATCATAGTTTGCTTCGATTCTTTAGCAAAGAACATGTGGTGGTTTATTAGCTGTTGTCAAGAATTTCTGGCCAAACTAGGCTTGTCAAATTCTTGTGAGTGTTGCATTTTATAGTTTAATTTTTTGTCAGATTTTTTGTCTGTGCTTTACCAGATAATCTGCACAAGATTCATACTCTTCCTTGACTATATTGGAAACCTTTTGTTTAATACAATATAAAATTTGAGAAACAAATAGGAGATGAATTTGAGAAACCCGAAATTAAAAGGTCGTACTTGAGGATCTGAACTTCTAATGTTTCATACTCGTTATATCATTGCAATATATTAATTTTGAGGAATTTTCCTTTCAAAAAGTACCAGACAGTCTTTATTTCCTACAGCTGAGATGCATTGGCTGGCTCCAAATTCAGTTTTTTTTTTTAATGTTTGTAATAATTATTCTCACAGCATGTATGCTCGTCTGGAAGCTTCAATGCTGAAGAAAAAGTGTTGGACCGTTGGAGGGGGTTGAGTCAGTAGGAAGAGAAGCAAGTGATGTAATGTAAAATTGGGACCTTAATTATAAGTAATTAGTTCCAGTTGTTTTATGCATGCAGGATCTTTTGGAAGCAGTGGTTCCTTTTGACATCTTATTGGATCGTAGAAAGCGGCTTAACTTTCTTAATAATCTCGCGAAAAGTTCAGAGATGGAACCAAAACCAAAGGTTGTGCAGGATGCTGGAATTGCTCTAGCATCTCTTGTTGTTTGTGAGGAGGCACTTGAAAGGGAGTTATTCATATCAATTTCGTATGTTTTGCTTGTCTTATAATCTGTTCCTACTTTTTTCTAACAAAACTATTTTGGTTTATTTATTAGTTTTAATTCCTGTGTATCTAGGAGCAACTATTATTAGTTTGGTCATTTCTTCTACATGCTTTCTCATACTGCTCTTTTGCGTTGCAGTTATGTCCCAGGGATGGAGGTTACTTTGTCCAGCCGATTAAAAAGTTTGTATAGTATCTACAGCAAGGTATGAGTAACAATTAAGGTATTTGTATTGACTTTTGGATTCTTTGTTTCTTAATTGTAAAATGATATAACAGTGCTTAAGGGTATTGTTAGAATCATATGTAGTCAAAGCTTAGTTTAAAATGTGATTCTAAAATCTTTTAGTAAAAATCAGCAAGCAGTCTGAGCTGAATTCTGGTTCAGAAATCCCTTTATAATAGCTGCCCATGTTTAGTTTGTTTTTTCGTCTTCCTGTAGATGAAAAGGAAAGATGTCGGCATCAATAAAATATATGATGCACGTGCACTGAGGGTAGTTGTTGGAGACAAGAATGGAACCCTACATGGTCCGGCAGTTCAATGTTGCTACAGTCTTCTCAACATTGTACATAGGTATTTCAATGTGTTTATTTGGTTCTATTTTATTTAATAAAAATTTTTTCAATAATTAGCATTGTAAAAAAAAGAATGTCAATAATTGCAAGAAAAGAGGGAAAAATAGAACACACAGATTCGACTAGGTCTATTTATATTTGTAAAACTTATTCTAATCAAAGTCAAATAGGAGTAATGCAGTAAGTTTAAAACACCTTATTCTAATTAACATCAAATAGAGAAAGCATACTTCTATATGAATTTCACTTGTGCAGCCTGTATCGTATTGGGATGTGGGGGCCGGAGATCCCCCTATCTTGCCACTTGTATTTTTATTTAACAAGAATTTGGGTCACATATCTTTAACAAACATAGACTACTTTTAGTTTTTATGTCATGGTTTTATCGAAAGATATATATAGTAGAAAAAACATTATATAGTTTATGTTTGTGGATAATTTCTTTGGCTTATTGTAGCAGTATTTATACAAATGTAGAAGTTCTCAGTTTTAACATATTCATAAACCATATTTCTCAATGATGATGTCGTTTTCTTAAAGAAATAAGAGTCGAACTATCCTTTATCTGCAGATTTTGGACTCCAATTGATGGTGAATTTGATGATTACATTGTTAATCCAAAACCCAGTGGCTATCAGGTAATAATTTGCAAATGTTCATAGATTTTTGAAGAAATGAATATATCAACATAGTCCTCCACAGATATAAGGCCAAACATGTATTTAACAAGCTTCACATCTTATGACAATTAATGTATGTATCAAGTTTCTGCCTTTTGATACTCCATTCTAGGTGGTAGCTGTAAAGTTGCTGTGAGAACTAATACAGTCTTATTTAGTCTCTTAAAGTGAGTTGAAGAACGTTTCAAAGATGAATTGTGCTTTGGATGGTTCGTTAACATCAATTTTGCACCAAGAAGCAGTGTAAAATTTTAACTTAGATTCTTAGAGTTGATTAAGCTGTAAATCCTTCTTATTTTCTCAAAGTTAAAATAGGAGCATGGAAACAGTTTATCTACCAATCATTCGATTTAAAAGTCTTTATCTTGCAAGAAACAAATTTTCTACTCAAGCATAATTAATTGACTTAATCAACATAATGCAATGCCTGATGTGTAATTATGAAACAACAATGACTAGATTGTACTTTTTTGTTTTTAAATCAATCAAAGTGAAATTGCAAGAAGAGCTCTTCACATGCTTGGAGTATAAAGCAAAATATATTTCCTGCCTATATTTTGGGTCTCATTTCTGACAAATTTTCCATTGCCAAATGCAGTCTTTGCACACTGCAGTACAAGGTCCTGATGCCTCACCTTTGGAAGTTCAGATCCGTACACAGGTTCAGAACTTATTCCAGGTTTATTTGATGTCACACTTGAGTGAGATTGAGATTCAATTATCTAATAGTAGTGCTAAAATTTCTCAGAGAATGCATGAATATGCTGAACATGGACTTGCTGCCCACTGGCTTTATAAAGAAACTGGAAATGATTTACCTTCCATAAGCGTCTTGGATGAATCTGAAATAGAAGAATCATCCTATCTCCCTGAAGATCTGGATGATCAAAATTCCATGGACTATGAGTCGTTTCAGAGGTATAGCTCCCTGAAAGTGGGACATCCAGTCCTCAGAGTGGAAGGAAGTAACCTACTTGCTGCAGTTATTATCAAGTATGTTATAACTCTATACCTAATGTTTTATTGTTTGTACCTGCTAATCTTCACATTTAATAAATTGGTGCTTGAAATTGCATCCACAGAGTAGATAAGGAGGGTAGAGAGTTGCTTGTTGCTGTGAGCTTCGGATTGGCTGCTTCTGAAGCAGTAGCTGACAGAAGGTCTTCTTTCCAAATAAAGCGATGGGAAGCTTACGCTAGGTTATACAAAAAGGTGCTTTGCTTCGCTGCTTATCTTTGTTTTCAGTCAAGTGCATTGCAATGGATAATGCTATAATCACTTCCCAGAGGTAAACTCAATCATCAGACATATGTCACAGAATGGGTCCCATGTATCACTCTGCTGTTTCCAATGAGAGATGGCTGGGAGATAAATAAGGTTTCTTCATCTATTGATACAAAGTTGGGCTTGATCTTGCTGCTTTTATTTAAAAGAAAACCAGGCTGTTGAAAATCCATCTTTGAAATGACTTAAGAGGAGAACCTCGCAAGTTGTATTCTGCTAGAATTTTTTAGTTCTTAGTGGAGCTGAAAAGCTGGTGTTATGTGCAAAATGATGTGGTATTGAATGATGACTAAGATTTTAGAGTATATGAACAACACAGTAACTTTAGGCCTCTAAAATCTAAATCTTCAGAATGCCTTGAGCTTTGATAGGCTTTCATGTTCTGATAGTCGAATAATCGAAAGTGGGATGACTTGTTAACTTTTAAAACTACTAACTTGCTTTGCTGATATCAACTTTGGCTTACCAGGTTTCGGATGAGTGGTGGTGTGAACCAGGACATGGGGATTGGTGTACTTGCCTTGAGAAATATACACTTTGTAGGGACGGAATATACCATAAGGTACATCTTGCAAGCACTTATTGAGGAAAATAAATGTCTTCAATTTTTTATAATGCTTAGTGTGTTTTTGCAATTTGGATGAGGTATTTGAAAATTCCATAGACTCTGGAATAAGGAAATGGCGCAATCTAGAATCCAAGAACTTTAAAATCTGTTTTTGGGTAGTCATTTGAGACTTTATTGAAGAAAGTGAACAAGTTTTTATTACCTGATTTTATTTCTCTTTTCTTCTTCTCACCTGCTTCTCTTCGTTTCCATTTTTGAATGTTTGTATCAATGGCACGTCCCTTGTCTTGTGAGCACCTCAAAAATTTCAACAGCAAACATATTTAATAAACCATTAAGAACTTTGCACATCAGTGAGCTTTTGCTTCTTCCAGCTCTCCTGTATTGGCAATTCAACTTTAACTGATCAGTATATTGGTCTACTGTGAGAAGATTTGCTTACCTCATTAAAATTATTTCTATGCAGCAAGACCAATTCGAACGTCTTTTGCCGACCTTTGTTCAAGTGATTGATTTGACTGCTCAAGAAGAATCTGAATATTGGACTGTTATGTCTGCTGTATTTGAGGGCAAACCAGTTGAATCTATTGAATTAAGGCCCAACCTAGATTATGTTGCTTCCAATTCAATTGAAGCTAGCATCAACCGCAAGGTTAGGTTGCAATAACATTTATAAAGACATTTTTCAGTTGTTGAAGTATGACTTCCAGTTTCAAAGCATGTAATTGCAGTTGAATAAATGTTTATATCCATGAATTTGCATTCAGAATTATTTAATTTCTTTTTCCCTGATCGTATATTTATTTTCCTTTTCTCGTTAACCTTATCCTTTACAGCATTGCTAATATAGAACTGGTGTTTGTGATTTCTACTATCAATTGATCGAATTTTCCTAGTTCTAGCAAGACGTACTAATAAGCTTTTTTATTTTAATTTGATTTGTTAGCTATGGGACCTAGAACTCCATTTGTTTGGGACTTGAACCTAAGACCGTCAATATGGACCTGTATTCAACTATTTAACTACTCAAATCATGCATACATTTTAATTTCTTTTACCACTTGAGTGATTCTAAGATCCTCTTATTTTGTATTGCTTCCCCTTTCTTACACTTATACAATACAAACTATTTTTCTCTAAACGCAATCATGTGGCAATGGGGTAGTATTTTTTTTCCTGAACGGTTCACCTCTAATTAAAATGAAATGTACTGAGTTCTGACTTTAATTATACAGGTACGATTGTTAAGGACCATGCTTCAATGGGAAGAGAAACTACGGTCGGAATCAAGTTTTGGAAGACAAGATGGTGGCGCAAAATCAAGAAACCACGCAGATTCGGTTGTTCTTGGGGAAGTAGTTATTATATGTTGGCCTCATGGTGACATAATGAGACTGAGAACTGGCAGCACTGCTGCAGATGCTGCAAGAAGAGCAGGGCTTGAGGGAAAGCTAGTTCTAGTTAATGGTCAACTGGTATTGCCTAGCACAGAGCTCAAAGATGGCGATGTTGTAGAAGTAAGATCGTAAAGAAACATGTATATATGACAGGGTAAACCAGATTTCATTGCCATTGGTAAATATATGGGCTTAGTGGGGCAGAAGTATGCTGCACTGCAAAGCAATTGATTTGCACATTCAATGTAAATGCAGAAAATTGTAGAGAGCATGAATGAATGACCAAATTTCTCTTGTATCCCTTTTTTCAAAATTAGTTTACCATCATGGAAGCCTTTGTCAAACGCAAGAAGAATTGAGCTGTATGATCACGCTGGGATGTTCTTTTATTTCCTCAATGGCTTGTTGAAGATGATAAACTGAATAGTTATTTTACTCATTTAGATAAAAGAAAAAATTATCATCTATATTTAGTAATTTATGAAAGTTATTTCTCAATTTAATAAATCAAGTTCTACATGTTATATACTTGTACAATATTTCGTACGTTAATTTATTATCTTTTGTTGTATGTTAGGTCGAAAGTGTCAATGTATGGCTATCACTCCCATAATTTTGTCATAATTATTTGATATAACACAAGATTTTATCATATATTTTAATTTTTTAATTTTTTAAATACAACTTAAAAACACGTAATAAATCTCAATCTCAATTGTGAAATTAATTTTTTTATAAAATAATTATCTATTTATTTTATAATTTGTTTTATGTAAATTTTAATGCGTTTGACTATTTATATTATATTTATTTTTTATTATTGAATGTTGAATTTAAAATCTTACAAATAAAACACAATTTTTATTTAAAGTTAAATGCAAATTAAGAATCATAAATTTCAAAAATAAAATTCTAAAATCAAAATTCAAAGTTAAGCAGAGAAAGGGGAACAAATGATACCAACATAAAAGGAACATTAAGCAAAACATATCAAGAATGAATGTGTGACCAAAGTGAGGCAAAACCGATCGAAAACAAGAGTGCAAGTGAAACACTAGTACCAAAATCCTGAAGTATCTGAGGTATAGCCAGGGTGCAAGCTAGGCCTTGCCTCCCCTTGTTAAGTGGTACAATTGCAACTTAGTCCTTCTCAAATATTAATAATTTAATTTAATCCATTTTAGCTTTTTTTGTTATTTTTTAAAAAAAAACTGTATTTTGGTCATTCTCAAAAGTTAAAAATTGAATCTGAGTCATTTCAATAGAAAATTTTAATTTTAGCCCTTAAAAAAAACATTTTTTTAATTTTATCCCTGCCACTAACACAGTTCCAACCTTCACTTTTGCAGAATATCAAAGCAAAACATAACATGGTGCCAGTAACACTACAAAATTAAGGACTTTTAGGAGAGACGAAAATATCAAATGTCCCTAATATCATATAATGTACAGATGTTCTAAGATTTCGTCTCATAATCACTAATCTAATCGTTTTTGGAGATTGACTATAAAATGATAATCTCTAGAAAGTTATAAATTTTTGGAGATGACGATGACAAATGGAGGTGTTTAACTGCTCGGAAACTAAAAGGAATGCTTTTGCTCTTTAGACTTGCTGAGGTTGTATATCCCCTTTGAAATTGGTCTAGTAAGCCTAAGTACATTCTTTTTCTTTCATTCATGTTGTGATGTGAAAATCTAACGATTAAGACTAGCTTGCCATTACCATGATCCGTCCCACCGGCGGTGATCCCACTGTAAGGCAAGATATTCATGATATTTGCTTCAGTTTATCGAGTTTGAAAGGGCTTAAGACATTGGCTATTACTACAAATGGAATTGCCCTTGCTAAAATGCTCCCAATGCTTAAACAATGTGGGATTACTTGTTCCTTCAAAATGAGTGATATGGCTAGTTAATTGTTCATGGTAGCTTCGAGTTACGGAAGAATCGATCCAATTCTTCTTTAGTTTCCTTTCCTTGACTTATACTATATACGTATGCGTTTTTTCTTCTTTGGTTCAGGTAAAGAGGAGGAAAGCTCTACATGTTGGGATGTTTGAAATTGCAAAGGTTAGTATTACAAATTTAGGTAAGCAGTTGCAAAATATTATTTTCAACAATTACAAACCTTTTTTTTTCTAACCATTAGATAGAAATATTACCATTTTTCCCTACTAAATCATGTTTTTACCCCTGTCAAAACCCTATAAGTAGAAGACATTTTCCCTTCATTTGACAAAGCTTCTTCTACTCTCTCATTATTTCTAAAACTTCAGAATTTTTCTTAAATTGCATTAGAAAAAATTCTGTTTAAGAATTTAGATTTTAAACAGGACTGTCTGTGATTCCTCTAAACTTTCTTATGAATTGATCCTAGTGTGATTTTTTCGATTAATTCAGAAGAGCAGTACCAATTGAGTTTCACCTTCCTTATTCGAGTGTAAAAATATGAAAAAACTGTGTTAACCTTGGGGAACAACATACACTATATGATTACATCAATTAGGGTAAATTCGATTCTAAGACAATAGTTCATCCACGGCACAGTAATATTTTATTCATTTAATATTGGTTTACTTTTTAGTCTGTGCTAATAAGTTTGTTTTGTAATTTTTCCAACAATTTAGAAACGAATTATTATTACTATTAAACATGTTTGCCCCGATCAACAAATACATTCATGGTTTCTCCAAGCTTGAACCTCAAATTTCAAATGACCGATGATAAGCCAATTATGGATCAATTATACATCTATAAAAAGTTAGTCTTCGACATCCTAGTTGAAGGGATGAAAATGTGTGAAATTCTCCAAACAAACGTACTGATTGAAGAACTAGTGAAATCTTGGTTTCACTATCGTAATCTTCTGAAGCATAAGAAGCTGGACATTCCTCTAGAAGAATTGATTAGCCATATAAAGATTGAGGAAGTCAATCGCCTCAAAGATAAGACCTTATTAACCTCAAGTCGATTTCCTTGTACTCGGGATTGATTAATAACATTGTGTAATTTCCATGTTGAAGCTATTAGAGTCGCCGAGTCATCCAAAGCGAAGGACAAGGGGATAACACTGGAAGAGGGGCTGCACTTAGGAAATTTCGACTTTTTGATTCCTCGTATTCGGGATTTATTTCGCACAATATATTATTAAATTATTTTTTAATGATATTTTTTTCGTTAAATTCTTGATTTTATTAACCGACTATTTTTGAAAAAATTATTGTTAATTAGTACTTTAATAAATGATAAACATGTTTGGTAAAATTCATCGGAAATTCTTCGGATATAGCGAAATGCCATAGAGTATAGGGTGTCCATCGTTGCTTATAGCTTATTGTGCAGACAAGGGCGAAGCCAGAATAATTTTTTAGGGGCCGGATGAAATTTTAATGTTTTATAGTTTATATCTTTATAATTTATAAATAATTAAATCAAATTTTTATAATTTTAATGGGGCCAAAGTATAATTTTACTTTTATTAATTTAAAATTTTTAAAAAATTTTAAGGAACTAAATAAAATTTTTTTAAGCCAACCTCTGTGTGTAGACTGCATTGAGCTTTCGAGAAATTGTCATTGCTGTAAGTGGTGTTTGTTGGGTAATGAAGTAATGTCATTGTTGACGCTTGTGCCCTTTCCATTAATCATGTGGTATTTAGTTGGAAATTCACGTGTCCGAATATTTTTCCATTTTATATTACTTGAGCAAATTGATTAAATGAACTTATTATCGATTATCATTTCTATCTAATGAATGTTTTGAGAATGACTTGGTATTATTGCAATGCTATTCTTTTCATTTTATTTTATAATTTATAAAATTTATAATTTGAATATTTACACTTAGTAAACTTTTAGAATGCATTGAATCACCGCTGAGCGATTTCACTTAGCGTTCTAGAACAGTTTCCCTTACGCAATTTAAAGATAATTCAAGAAGAGACTCATTGGCAGCAAATCGTTTAAAGTTTTCGCACTCTTTATTTTGGTAATAATTTTAATTTTTAAATTTATTTTATTAAAGCTTGTACACTTGACCATTTATAATTCTAGATATTTATTTGATTTAGTTGGTTTGTGTAAACTTATTGGCCACATTGGCTTATATTCAATAAAAGCTATTGATTTCTTTCTTTTGGTTTATTAAATTATAATTATTTATAAAATATAATTTTTTTAAAAAAATTAATTTTCCTAATACACTTAAAATTTATGTTTCGGTAGATAGTTAAAATTTATAAACGTAATTGCATGCTCAATGATATATTTATTATATGCAACTATTGAACAATTGATCAAGTGGGATGCTTCAGTAACTACTATGACATTTTAGATCCAACAAAGTCCGATCACGCTTTTATTGTCACGCCATTTCGTTGAGGTGTGCCCGATGTAATATACTACCATGTACATATGCCACAACTTTCTAAGAATTTTGCAAATGAGCCTTGATGTGATATTAATTCAATAAATTATTTATAAAATTCATCACCCTCATCATATCTTATTATTTTTACCTTTCTATCTAATTTCCTTCCAACCTCATTAATGTATACCTTAAAGACATTTATTATTTGAGATTTCATCAAGAAAATAGATATAACAATACTATGAATAATAAATAATAAAGGTGATAAAATGTTTTTCTCCATTAAAGGATGGAACATCAAAAGGTTCAGCTATATCAGTGTGTATTATCTCGACAAGCTGAGTACTTGTTGTGGCACCTTTTTTAATATGTTTGGTTTGCTTTCCTGTTATACAACCCACACATACACCAAGATCAGTAAAATCTAGATTTGATAAAATCTTATTCTTTACTAATCTTTCTAGTCTTTCTTTAGATACAGCTATGTCACAAGTAAGCAATTTTTTTATTCAACATACTACTTTTATTACAACATTGCTATAATCAACAAGTAGGGATTCCAAAAAAAAAAATTATCAACTCTAAATTTATATAAATTATTAATAAGGTTTATAGAGCCTAAAGCAATATTATTCTTAAATAAATTGAAACAACTATGTC
The DNA here is from genome assembly GCF_007990345.1 of Gossypium hirsutum. Taxonomy (NCBI): domain Eukaryota; kingdom Viridiplantae; phylum Streptophyta; class Magnoliopsida; order Malvales; family Malvaceae; genus Gossypium; species Gossypium hirsutum. Next base: position 99,622,371 of record NC_053436.1, on the reverse strand, counting down.
TAAATTAAACATTAACCATAAATATTAAGTTTTGAAATAGATATAAGGTTCCTAGAAATAGAAGGAGCATAAAAGTTTGAAATAAGTCTAAGTGTTGAAAAATTCAGTTTAGAAAACAATGTTTTTAGGCATAGCGAAAGTTTACATTTTTTTCATAAAACCAACTATTATGATTTTTATAATAATAAACCTTTAATTGAATTATTACTTATGTTTTGTGTGAGGCAGTCTAAGTCATTTTTTGGCTTTCTACTGAATGGTCTTCCTTGCTATTCTCGAATCCTGAATTACTTTGAGAGTAGGTTCAAGCAAAACGAACCAAGTACACAAAATGAAAAGTTTATTAACTTTCACTGAAAAAATTAATTCTCTCCATGAACCAAAAACTATGAACTTTTTTAGAAAACTAAAATTTATTCTAAAAATAAATTGCCATTATTTTTCGACAGAATAACAACTCTCAATGACTTGTGTATTGTGTACTTGAATAAGGGGTGATTAAATAATAATATTTTAATACAAAATATAGTATTCTACTACAAGTAAATTATTTTTTCAACCCAATTTTAATTCTATTAAAGTCATGAAAACTATCGAAACCATTTTTTAAAACTACTTTTATTTTAAAAAATAAAAAATGGGAGTCGCCACCGATCCTTTTTATTAGGTGTGATCGGATCACCTTATAATTTAATCATTTTAATTAAAATTTAAACTTACTTAAAATAATGATTATTGGTCTACAAAATTCAGGAAAGGGGTTCGGGAGTCTGTTATGTATGAGGAAGGATTAGCACCCTCGTAACGCCCAAAATTTGTACCTAATTGATTAATTAATGTCTTAGTGTCGAAAGTTAAAAACTCGAAAAATAAGCTTGATTTTTTATTATTTAATTAAATCTCATATATTTTAATTTTAAAAGGATATTTGGTCCTTTCGGTTCAGCAAGAAAATCGAAACTCCGTAAGTTAGGGCATGACTCCTCGAATCTCTAAATACGAAACATTGCCTATTTTTTAAATTTTCCTTTTTTTGAAAAATAAAAAGTGTAATATTTAAAATGATGGATATTTATCTTATTTAGGGTATAGTATAAAAACAACTAATTATATCTAAACATAATGCATGATGTAGTGATGATGAATCAATATAAAATGACTATATAGATAGAATATTGAAATGATAAAATATAAATAAATAAGGGTATACTTTAATAATAACATCATAATCTAAATAAATAGATAAAGTAACGTAAAACAAAATAAAAAATGCATGATTGAAAAGACACGACTTAAAAATACCAAAAATAATAAAAGGAATAATAAAATAACACATAAAAGAAATAAAATAAAATAAAATGAGATGACAATATAATAATATGTACAAATATAAACAACATGAGTTTTAGAAATAAATAAATAAAAAAAGCAAGGCAATATTAATAAATAGATAAATAAACAATTAATTATAAGATCTAAAAAATCCATGAAAAGGTTGAAATTAAATAAAGGACTTAATTGACATTAAAATGAAATTAAGAGTCTAAATCATAATAAAATATGTTCATGAATATAAAAGGGGCTAAATTGAATCTAAAATAAAATTTTAGGGGAGAGGTCGGGTAAAAGTAAAATAAAGGACTAAACTGTAACGCGCTAAAAAAAGAATAGGGGCTAAAAAGGAAAATATCTCTACCCTCCTTATGCACACCGTTTTAAAGGATCAAAATAAAAAAATAAAAATTAAATGGGATAAATTAAAAAAACAAAAAAAAGGGAATAGGACTCTATTGCAAGATATGTAAAAAGCGGAAGGACCAAAAGTGGAATTAGACCCCCTTAAGCAAAACACGCAGATCCTATGCGGATGGGTCAGGTTGGTTCGGTTTGGCCTCAAAACAACATCGTTTTGGGGCCTTCCGAACTCCTCCAAAACGACGTCGTTTCACTTGCTTATAAAAGCCAAAATTTTCCCTAAAAAAATTCATTTTATCCCATTTCAAAAAAAAAAGCTCTCCTCTTCTCTCTCAAAGGCCCCAAGTCCGGTCGTCGGTCTAGCCAGTCGCTGTCGTGTCGGTCATCAGTCACTAGTGATGATGCCGCCGTCCACGATGGCCGAAAAATCACCTGAACCCCCATTTTTGTATATTTTTGTGTAGATCTCTTTTTTGGACTTAAAATCACCAAAAAATAAAAGCCAAAATAAAAAACGACAAAAACCCCTCGACTCCCGCGTCCTCCATTGCGGGATTTGGCCAACTCCCAAGGGATCCGACGGCCTCGCAAACTGATGGTGGCTCCAACGATGAAACAACAGGTGGAAAAGTTCCATTTTTTATATTTTTATTATTTATTTATTTATTTTGAGAAGAAAAAAAAAGATGAAGATGCAACACCTTTCAATATTGAATCGATTTCAAAAGCTTTGTTTTTGTGTATATATTTCTCTATTTTTTTTAAAAGGAACCTCCTTTACTATTGATTTTCAAGCCTTTTTTATAGCCAGATTACACTATTATTTTTATCTATTTTTCTACTGTTCTTTCTTTCATTGCGTGTTTGTTCTTCTTTGCAAGCGACAGTGGTAGAGAGTGAAGTCAACAGTGGTGGCAGAGGGGTGTCAGATGGTACGCCTGCCGACGTGGTGAGGTTGCGGTGCGAAAACATGCTATTTTGTTTTACTGAAAGTAAAGGTTTTGGGCCAGTCGGCCCTGGGTAGTGGGTTTGTAATTTAGGTTTTAAATTTGCAATTTGGGTTGGTACTGTAATTTGGACTTTGGACTCATTTATTATTATTTTATTTTTATTATTGGTTTTTTTTGTTGTGCCCGGGCAAAAATGGCCTATTACAACAACTTTATCTATTAGAATCTATAAGGAAATCAGTTTGATTGTCTCATTCAATAAACATACGATGACTAATTAATTTAATTCTCCCTTCAAACTTAAATTATTTAATTGCAATCAATTAAATAATAATTTGAAGAAGTTAACTTAATTTCTAAGTCATATTTTGTACTTAGCGAAAAAAACTCATTTGTTGCGGATAAAGTGATACATGCGATCCATTTCTCTTACTCATCGTTTCCATTCATACCATAGTTATTGGTTCTACATGCAATTCATTTTCGATTATCTCGAGCTAGTGGAGAGACCGATTGGACATATATAATTGAGACTCAAATAATTTGTAATTAAGTTCTATCTCTTTGCATATTAATTGTAACATTATTTTATCTTGGAGTCATTCTACTATAGTACCATGATTGAACTCTCCCTTATTATATATCATTATGAAAGCTACTCAACAAGTGTTTGTCCAATTACCTTGTCATAAGTGGTTACACTTATAGGATATCTTTAATCCCATTGGGATAAAATTCGTTCTCATGATATAATCCTATTTTATCTCCTGGTATTCATTACATCTTCTGATATGAAAAAGTCAATTACTAATACATAGTAATTAAATCATTTGTCTTGTGAAAAATGACTCGTGACCATATTACTTTTTCAACACCATGTAATGTCAATGAGAAGATATCATTTACCCTTATAGGGTTATGATTCCATTGTTGTGGAATGATGCTACATCATGCAGAAGTTGTATAGTCAATGTACTAGCTTTTGGTTTATTATCTATTTGAACTCAAGCTTTTAATACATCAAAGTATACAAGTCAAGCATACATAGTCTACCATCCACTTAGGATTACGGTATGTCACACTATGAACGTCACAAGTGAATAAATCCATAAATGAATCTAGGATAAATTCAACTTTAATCATGTTCAATGTATTGTCAATCTAGACAATTAGATCTCTATGTCTATCTCCTAGGGGTCATCCGCTTCGATACTCAAGGCAAGGTATCTCCCCATTGGATTTGATAGATGAATTACAGTCTTTCAATCGATTTGTTCAATTTTGATTAGACTATGGAATGTTTAGATTATATACTAATATAAGTTGTCTTCTTGCATTATGACCTGACCACATAATGTAACTTAATATTAGATAAACATTAGATAACCAATGAACTAATATTTACTTTCATTTTGTTTTGCATGTAAAACCTTTGAGGACAAATACAAATGATATTAATGAGTCATGAAATTTTATTTAAACTAATCTATTTGAAAATTAGAAGTACCAAAATGACAACTAGTAGGGAACTAGATCCTAACTCTAAGTGATAACTTGTATCTAAGACCAAACAATAAGTCCTTATGCTTAAATTAGAGCCTTTATATGTTTCCCAATGCGTAGGAAATCTTCAGTTGGGTTTGTGTTTTGGATCTAAAAGAAACACTTGCATCATGTCAGATACATTAGTAATAGCACCAAAATTAAACAACCAAGTATTATTTGAAACCTCAATTAAGTTTGATTCAAAACATACAAAAGCATTATAAAACCCTCAACCCGACTTGAATTATCAGGTCCTAATTTCGGATGTTACCACACAATTCACTTAGCTAAATTTCGAAACAATTGCTGAATACTCCTTACTTAAAACATTATTCTTATCCTTTTTAATCAAAGACTCAATATCAAAGAAGGAAAATAAATTATTTAGAAATAAAATATTACATCAAATTTATTACAACACATTAATCAACACAAAAGTGTGTTAAGATAGACTCCCTGAGCGTAATTCTACAATACGCCTCATTTACAAGTGGTCCACTATATCCATAATAACCCACTTTGCTGCTACCTTGACACGCTCCTAGCTTATCCCTCCCAATGAACTCAATCATGCAATAACCTGAAACATAGACATAACACTTATAAGTTTAAGAGAACTTAGTGAGAGTTAATACCAAATACATTGATAGATACTTTTATAATATCAAATGAATATCTGTGCGCTAGCTACCATTCTTAACATTTTACTTCTTTTTCGGTGAATGCATTCACAATTTCATGCTTACACTTACAAGCCAACTACCATATTCTTAGTGTACCAGTTCTTTCTTAACTACCAACTGACTCAATATCCTCCCAGATATTTAATTAATCTTTCATTCTCTTAAAACCATAAAAGTATTTTTCAAAAGAATATATATTCAGATCCCATTTCATATAGGCCATCTCTTTACACATACACTTATTTCAGAACAACTATTCACAAATATTGTTTGCTGGTAGTTTCTTTGTCTGATTCAAAATAATGAATTATCCAAATAATTCAAAATAATTACCCATTTCTTTGTTACAAAATACAAATCTACCCAAGATGATAAACAATTCAGATTCTATAAGATTCTAGAGTAAGACATAATACTATTTAGATGTGATGGATACCAGATACTCATATTTCGGCACTATATAACACAAATGAACTCATATTGACAGTTTCTTATATCTTTCATAACTACAAACACGCCCATATACAAAATTGACAGATTACCATGGCGAATACCATTTTTTGAATATACAGATTCGCACTTCTTTTCAAAAACTTCCCTTAAAACTTATTCGATTATATCAAAAATCTAATTCAACCAAATTAACTTCGGACGCATTATAACCTTATCATAGCAATATCTATCATAAAACACTTAGAATTTATCCAAAACTTACCATAAAGGCGGATAATCACATTCTACCATACAAACTTAGCAGAGTACGCCACAAGGGAAACATACAAAATTAGATGTTTACTATCCCGATGGGCTTTCATAGAAGGTGCCATGGTTTTCTCCCTATGGACTTATACATAAATTTCATGTATCATGATTTGTCAATTCGATTTACACATTATTGAAGGCAACACCATGAATATTCACATCATCATATCATATTATGCCATTGTTGTTCAACCATATAGACTTACACACTTTCTTGTATCGTGATCCGCCAGTCCAATCTTCATTTTACCGGAGGCTACACCATAAATGTTTTCATATCAAACGATGCCATGGGTCTCAACCTCATAGTATTACTCTTGTTTTCATATCATGATCTACCAGTCTGGTTAGCAATATAATTGCGCTACTAGAGGCATCATAGAGGGACATTTACTCAACATTTGCTTATCCAAATTTGTTCGCATTCCTAATTGATTCATACTTTTCGTATCAAACTTTACCTGCATACATATATAATCTATGCTCCAACACTTATCAATTATTAGAAATATCATAAATTATATATATATTTTTGCTTGAATAGTTCACATGCAAGATTCAGAATAAAAACTCACCTGTTGCTCACTTACTGTAGTTTGAAGCTTAAGACTCAAACATCTTTCTTGAACCAACAACAACAACTACTTACAGAACATAGATTCATTATTACCATCCTTATACAAATAAATGACTTAACATCACAATCGTAAATAACCCCCATGCAAAGCTTTGTACTTGTGACTTGTTATTCATATACCTCTTATAGACTTACTCTTTCAAAACTTAACACGTAGAACTATAATACTTACCCGGAGATGGAATGACCACTGGTTAAACTAAGAACCTTAACTTCAAGCTTAAGGAGGAAGGGATACAATTAGACTTAAGAAAAATAGTTAGAGAGTAAGAAAGATGAACCTCCTTTCCAGAACCCTTCTCGGATATATATAACCTATTCCAGCTTAGTGGAAATTAACAAGTGTCATGAATTTCAGAATCTGTCCTTCTTATTGGTCTACAATATCAGAGAGAAACATAAATGAAAATCCTTCATAATGGGTTTTAGACCAATAAATCTAATTGGTTCCTAACCAAGTCTCTTTATAATCCAACTAGCACAGTACTTTAGACAAACAAGGAATACTATACATTTGGTGGTAACTCGTACCATAATTACCTTGTCACTTAACAAAATCTTTCTATTAAAATAGCAAAATAACCTAAAATAGAATCTTCACGTATTGACACGGAGGCTACTATACGCTCACTCATATACGTCAAAAGAAATAATTAGGTGGATTACATTTCCTCAAACAGATTATTTCACCACTACATGCCTAATTCTTGGATTTCCCAGAGATGTGACAAGCATAAAGTCTACCTTTCTTTTTCGAACCAAACTTTACATTTTTGGCAATCTTTTTTGACAATGTCTTACGTTCTTACAGAAGTGACACTTCTATTCCATTTGGTCTTTTTTTTTCTTGCCATTGTAGATATTGATTGACGTGATTTGCTTTCCCTTGAACTTGTTGGTTTGCACCTTAAGTCCTTTGCCAACTCTTTGACCCACAAGGTTGATGGAAACACTTCTTTGAATCTTTAATATTATTTCCTCTTGAATGAACTTAATTGCCAATTCATTAACATCCCACTTATTTTTAATAGTATTATAGTTAATTTGAAATGATCCATAATTTGGAGGTAGTGAGTTCAATATGAACTGCACTAAGAAGGAGTCATCCACCATCATCCCTAGGGTCTTTAGCCTTGATGCAATATTAGTTTTCTCGATGATATGTTCTTGCATTCCCTTCGACCTATCATATTTCATGGTCGTAAGTTTCTTAGAACCACATAAACATTATCATAAAGAATAATTGTAATGGAAAATCATATATTCTTTAGCCAAGCTCATGATACCACATGTAAAATTTTTATGATATTAATATTATGCAAACCAAAACTCTAATATTGCACAAACAATAATAGTAGGATCTTTAGAATGATAGGATTTTCACAAGTTTAAGGATTACCTACTACGAAATTGGAGTTGGCTATTGGGTTTGATGAAGAAGAATACCTTGATAAAATGATTTTTCCCTCTTGACCTTTTTCCCTTATTACACAAACCCTAAGCGATAAAGGGTATAATTCTTTTATGTGTGTTTGTGTAACCTTAATAGGTAGAAGGATGATCAATTTATAATGATCAATCTTTAATCCGGTACATTCATCAAGTAACTGAATAAACAAATAAGATTAACTTCTACTAAAGTAAAACACTTAATCCCTTTAAATTGAGCCACATTATTTTAAACTTGTTTGGATTCACAAAATTTGGACTAAAAACCTTACATCATTTGATTCAATTACAAAAGTGATCTTGTTCATTTTTTGTATTAAAATAATAATGTTAAAAATTGACTATGCAGTACTTCGGGCATTAGCCATTAGTCGACTATAAGTGGCAATAGGGGTGAGCATTCAACCGGATCGAGTGAAAAAAAATTGAGTTAATCGAGTTGAGGGTTCTAATTTATCATCCTAACTCAATTTGAACTTTTTTTGAATCAAGTTGAGTAAAATGAATTTCGAGTTGAATTGAGTGAAATTGTTCAAGTTAAATATTTAAAAAATTAAACATGTCAAATTATAATCTTGTTACAATATAATTAATTTCATGTTAGAGCACATAAATTTGAAACTATATTCATTTGAAAACTCTTTCAAAGCTGTAACAGGCCCAATTTGCCCGGGCCCATACCAAAACCAAAATAAAAAACAAAATAATAAAATCAAACCCAAATTAACAGTCCAAATGTCCATTACACCAGGCCTAAAAGAACTAAATCCAAACAGGCCCAAAATAAACCTAACCCTAGAGCCCAAACAGCTCAAAATTAAGCCAATTTTTAGCAAAAAATAAAGCCTAGCAGTTGCTACCGCCGCTCGTGCCTCCACCGCACCCACGTACCTCCGTAGCATGTCCAACCTCCTTCGTCCCTGCAAACCAAGTAAAAAAAAACACGACAGCAAACAAAGAAAAAAGAAAAATTTTGTATTTTTTTTCTTTTTCGGCTATAAAAAAGCCATGAACACAATGTATTCTTTTTTTTTTACGAATATACAGAGAGCAATCAAAACAGAAGAAAAATTTTAAAATAAAATTAACAGTCAATGTCATACCAGGCTAAATAAACAAAAATAAACTACCTAGACCAAAATAAGCAATTTTAGCAAAAATAAAGCGTTTACCGCTGTCCTCACCGCACCCGTACCTCGTAGCATGTCAACTCTTCGTCCTGAAAAGTAAAAAAAAACAGAACAAAAAAAAAAAAATTTGTATTTTTTCTTTTTCGCTATAAAAAGCCATGAACACAATATACAGAGAGCAATCAAAACAGAAGAAAATTTTAAAGTGGTTATTTGATACGTGTTCTCTTTTCTTTCCTTTTTTATCTTGACTATTCTATTTTTTTTCTTTTTAAAAATAAACACAAAAAAATTAAAAAAAGGGGCCGGATATTACCTTTTTGCGTTTACTCCGTCGTGGGGGAAAAGAAGGCTGCTACCTCAGATGAAAGATAGTATTTTCAGGGTTGGGGATTAAAAAGCCAAAAAAAACTTTTTTTTCTCTCCGGCCACCATGGACGGCTGCGCCATTGCCGGTGAATGATGGCCGCCATGGTGGTCTGGCGACTAGAGTTCGGCCGGATTCTAAAAAGGGGTGAGGGAGTTGAGAGAGTTTTATGCTTTTTTTTTAGAAGGAAGAGTGAAAATAAATTTTAAAACTTTTTTTTAAAATTTAAATATAGAAGCAAAACAATGCCGTTTTGAGCTAAGGACCCAAGCGCCAAAACGACGCCATTTAGGGCCTACCAGAGCCGGCCCGACCCGCACCGAGGGGATCCGCGTGTTTTTGCAATTTTTGGGTCATTTATGTACGAGAATTTAGAAATCTGATGCTTTGATCGAGAAAGGAATCCATAATGGAATGATTTTGAATATCGATTCATTAGTAAAAAACCTTCTCCCACATTTGAATTACCGAGACAAGAACTTTATTCAAGAATGGAAGCCCCAAAGGGAGAATTAGGAATTTTTCTAATAAAGGATCAAAGCCGGTTTCCTTGAAAATGGAAAATCCGCCCGCCGGGTTTTATCAATTTGCAAATTCTTCCTCAGTTAGTTAAAAAGAATGAAATTGGCTGATACCTTTTTTCAATTAAATACTATTAATTTCTTTTGGTTTTGTAATTTTGCCCTATAACTTTCGCGTTTATTTCATTTTGGTCCACATTAGATTTGCACGTTTTCCAAGGCAAGGAATATTGCCCATTTGATCCCTCCTTGCATGCGCGCGTTACAATTTAACCCTTCCCTTTTATATTTATTTCGAATTTGCCCCGAATTTATGTTTTAAATTCAATTTAGCCATTTTTTTTATTTATTTTGCTATTTTATTATTAAAATTTATTAATTTATTATTACTATTATTGTTATTTTTACTATTACTATTATTTTCTACTATTACTATTATTATTACTATTATTATTATTATTATTTTTTTACTATTATTATTTCTTGTTTTTTTTATATATTAAAATTTTATTGGCTTATTTATTTACTCTTTTAGTTTTATTTATTATTTTTCTTTTGACCAGCTTATTGGTTTTGTTTATTTTACTCTATTTTTGTTTTATTATTATCATTCATATTAATGCATCTATTGTTATTCTGTCACGCATATTGACATCACAAATTATTTTTACATTTTATTATCAATTCGTATTACATTTTTACCTTATACATTTAAATTTTTTTTAAATAATTCGTGTTTTAAGATTCGAGAGGTCGTACCCTAACTTACGGGGCTTCGATTTTCTCGATAAATCCAAATCAAGTAAGCGTTTTTAAAATTTTTAATGTTCTCGGGAATTAAGAAAAGACCTTATTCTAACTTACGGAATATGATTTCTTTCTAAAATCGAGATAGTCAAATTTCTTTCAAAATAAACAAAATTTTCGGGGTTTATTCTCATTTCGAGGGTTTAAGACATTGTGTCCTAATTTACGGGACATTATTCTTTTCCTCGATTAACGTGAAAAACGCCCTTTTGCTTAGAAAATTTTCAGTTAAATAATTTTTTAACAAAGGATCTTATTTTAAATCTCTTCAAAGTTCTCAATTTTCGACACTAAGACATTAATTAATCAATTAGGTACCAATTTTGGGCGTATCGAGGGTGCTAACCCTTCCTCGTGTGTAACTGGCTCCCGAACCCGTTTTATGGATTTTGTAGACCAAAAATCATTGTTGTAATAAATTTAAATTTTTGTTAAACTGATTGAATTACTAGGTGATCCGATCACACCTAAATAAAAAAGATTGGTGGCGACTCCCGTTTCCATTTTCAAAATAAAAAGTCGACCCTTTTTCAAAAAAATGGTTTCACAGCTTGGCGACTCTGTTGGGGACAAATAAGAGAGTCAAGCTGCGATTTGATTAATTCTTGTCTTATTGGTCGAAAATTGATATATTGACTTAAAATACGATCCTATCATCGCATTTCATCCGTCTTTTTTTGATCTTGATCTTAATATATTTGCTTTATTGGTTCGAGTCTTTAGATGTTTTTGCATATTGCATTGCATGATCGTTCGATCACCCTTTTAACTGGGAGTGAGAAGCTAGTCATTCGTGAGGTTTTCACCTCCGTATAGGATAGTGGATCGCTTCCGAGATACATCCGTACCTATGTCTTCGTGAGATTTTCATCTCCGTATAGCCATAGGGAAATGTATTCCCCTGAACTGAACTCGATCTATATGAACCTATAATAGGTGAAGATCGAGGGATCTGCTGGTTCAGGTACCTTTTCTTTAGAACTGAACCACATGTAGTGATCTATAAGAGCCCGCCCTTGGTAGAGCCATATCAAACCCTAATAGTTACCCGAATAGGTGCTCTATTTGTTGTTTATTTCTTCTGTACTGACGTGTTTTGTTTATGGTTACATTGTATTGCATCATCATAGAAAGGAGGTGTTGATTCACGTTTAGTTACTAAATAGAGAGCTTGTCATGAAAAATGGATTTCTTAATAAAGTGGAATACAATACGGCTATCCAAATATGGTCCGAGAAAACACAACGAGAGAAGGGTGATAGTCTGATGGAGGAATACACGACTTTTCTTTATTGCTTGAGGATTCAAGCCGACAAAGACTATTCGAAAGCCGTTAACGTCTCGAATTTCTTAAAGAAACCAATAAGCCTCCTGGGACGAGTGAGCAATGGGTCGTAGCCCTGATCAAGCAAAAAGGAGCTAGTAGAGGCATCCATTGAAAAGTTCGCGAGATTTGGTCTTAACATCTGGATATGAAGAAAGGGATCGATGTTTTTGCCTAGAGTATAAGGGTAATGCCGTATATGTTTCCGCTTTATGTAAAGAGATTTGTTTTCTAGAAAAGTTATTCTAATAGAATTGAGTTCAGAATCAACGCCTCTCTTTCTTTTTGCATTCATCATATGCGTCTGTATTACATTTCATCACATGTATTAGATTTTCACAAAAGGACCTTAATTAAAAAAAATCATTTCAGTAATCTGGAAACCAACGAGAGTTTACCAACTAAATATCGCTACAGTAACCGCCGCAAAACCAATGCAATGGATCAAAGATTGGAAAGATTAGAACAAATACAAAGAGATATACAAGATCAATTACAAGCACAGATGTAAGAGCAATTAGCCAGAATCCAACAAGACATGAGGGAACAAATGCAAGAATCCCAAAATAGTATGTTAAGCCAGTTGGCGCAACTGCTGGCTAGAGAACGCGAAAAAGGGAAGAGCAATGCAGTTAACTTGATGAACGATAATGAAAACCCTGCCTATCCTCCAGGCTTTATCCCGACAAGCACCCAAGCCCAACCAGACGTGCATCTAAAAAGGGCATTCGTTACTATCAGACCCCAACAATATCAGACCGGTACCTCAGCACCAATAAACTACTCAACAGGCTCAAGTTCCAATCCATGGGACAATCCAACCAATCCTGTAGTTCCTGATCTAGACGAAATAGCAGAAATAGAAAAATTAAGGGTGGAACTGCCAAAACAACTTAAAGATCGGTATAGGTGTGGTTGGAAGAAAAACTTAAAGCAATGGAGAATGCTGATTACCATTGCGGGGTTGACGCCAAGGATTTGAGTTTGGTCTCAGATCTAGTACTCTCGCCAAAATTCAAGACTCCAGAATTTGAAAAGTATAATGAGACTAGTTGTCCAGAAGCTCACATCACTATTTTCTGTCGAAGGATGATAGGATACGTCAATAATGATCAACTGTTAATCTACTGCTTCCAAGACAGTCTGATCGGGTCAGCTGCTAAATGGTATAACCAACTAAGTCATGTTAAAATCAATTCAGGGAAAGACTTAGCACAAGCTTTTATGAAGCAATATAGTCCTGTAACAGACATGACACCTGACAGAATCACATTGTAGAACATGAAGAAGAAGTAAAATGAGAGCTTCAGACAATATGCCCAAAGATGAAGAGAGGTGGCAACGCAAGTCCAGCCACCTCTTCTGGAGAAAGAAACTACGATGCTTTTCATTAACACTCTGAAGGCTCCATTCATTAACCATATGTTAGGAAGTGCTACGAAGAGCTTCTCAGATAGAGTAATGTTTGGCGAGATGATTAAAAACGTAATAAGAAGTGAGAAGATAGATGCGGGAGAAAGCGTCAAAAGATCAACCCCAAAGAATAAAGAAAATAAAGTGAATAACCTGAGCATATATAATAAAGGGTATTCCAAATCGGTTATTGTTGGCCAGCCAAAGGCTATAACCACTAGCTACCAAGGCCATCCAATACAAGAATCCAATTCGTGGCCAAATAGAGTAAGACTCCAGTTCACACCCATCCCTATAACATATAGAGAACTGTATCAGAATTTGTTTGATGCACATGTGGTATCCCCGTTTTACTTGGAACCCTTGCAACCTCCATTCCCGAAATGGTATGATGCGAATGTTCAATGCGAATACCATGCGGGAATAATAAGACACTCAATTGAGAACTGCACCACGTTTAAAAACTTAATCGAAAGGTTCATTAAGATGAGCATCATGAAATTCGATGATCCATCGGGACCTCATGTAGCAGGAAATCCGTTACCCATTCATTTAGATCAAGGGGTAAATGCGATAATTAAGAATGGAGGAAAGAGAACCAAAACCAATGTTGCAGAAGTAAAAACTTCACTAAAATGGGTTTTGAAGCAAATGATAGACATGAGATTAATCATTTAGGACTCGAAGAAGATACCCAAAGGGATGAGGAGCTACTGTGAGTTCCACACGGAAGAAGGTCATGAAATCCAAGAGTGTGTCGAATTCAAAGCTTTGTTGCAAAGTCTAATGGATAACAAAGAGTTGGAATTCTTTGAAGAGGTCAAAAACCTTGAAGGAATGTTGGAAAATCTGAACATTAACGCTGTACCCGAAGAAGGAACTGGGGAATAGAATTTTCCAAGCATTTTCCTTTACGTACTTGGGAGTGTTTTGAACAATGGGACTGTGGAAGAGATCCCTATATTTCTTAGAGCCAATTTAGAGTAATATTCAAAACACGTTTGTTGCTTTAAGCCTAAAAGCAATAAGAATCCTGTTGTGAAATAGGCTTGTGTCCAAAATCTTTATTTTAATAAAATGCATCTTTACTATCATTTTGAGCAAATATTCTTTTATTCTTTACAAACAATTATTCTTAGATTCTTCTGTTCTTTGGACTTTCTTTCAAATATTCTTTTATTCTTCATTCATGATCATACCATACAAACAATTATTCTTAGATTCATTTATTCTTTGGAATATTCCTTCGTACTTACGATAGGTCTCCAGATATGAACGACATGAGCGACGCTGCTACTAACCCAGAATCTCCTTTTGAACAAGATATGTGCTTAGAGGGATCTCAGGATTTTGAAAATGATAGATATTGTAGCCTATCTCTTGATTTGCTAAGGATGGTAGAACAAGATGAGAAACAGATCTTAACTTACAAAGGGTTAATGGATATTGCGAGCCTAGGAGAAGAGAAAGAGGTGAAGATCGGAGCCTATATCACTACAAAGACAAAACAAGACGTCATTGAGTTATTTTAAGAATTCAAAGATGTTTTCGCACGATCGTATCAAGATACGCCTGGGCTACTAAAATGTATGGATGCTGTTAAGGCTAAGAAAATCTTAGAAGAGGTCCATAAGTGTGTCTGAGGAACACATGCTAATGGTTTTACAATAGCTAGACAAATTATAAAGTTCGGGTACTGCTGGTCTACCATGGAAAAGGATCGCATCAGTTATGCCGTAGATGCCAAATTTATATAGACAAGATTTATGTGCCTCATTCATTTCTTCATAGACTTTCTCTATGTGGGACATGGATGTTGTGGGGCCGATCTCGTCAAAAGCTTCTAGTAGACACTGTTATCTTTGTGGTCATCGATTACTTCACTAAATGGGTGAAAGTCACTTCATATGCCAATGTTACAAATTCAACAGTCATCAAATTCTAAAAAAAAAAGAGGGAGATCATATGCCTACAAAGAACGCTAGAAAGGATCATATCTAACAATGCACAACAGCACGATATCAAAAGTTTGCAGTCTGTTCAAGATCAGACACCTTATCACCTCAAAATGAATGGTGCAGCAGAGGTAGGAAAAAAAACAAAAAAATATATAAAAAACAAAAAAAAATTATGGGGAAAATGACCGAGACTTGTAAATATTGGCATAAGAAGTCACCATTTACCCTCTATGCTTATCGAACGTCAGCCAAGATCTTTACTGGGGCAATACCTTTCTCATTAGTTTATGGAATGGAAGCGGTTTTTGCCCATTGAAGTCGAGATTCCTTCTCTCCAAGCTTCGATGAGTCAAGAATTGGATGAAGCAGAATGTGTCCAGTTTCAATATAATCAAGTGAACCTGATTGAAGAAAAGAGTTTGAAAGTATCCATCATGGTCAAATGTATCAAAAACGAATGATGCGAGTTTATGGCTAGAAGGCTTGCCCCAGAGAATTCCATGAGAAGAACTTAGTTTTGAAAAAGATCTTTCATATAGAAAAGGACTTCAGAGGAAAGTGGATGCTGAATTAGGAAGGACCTTATGTGGTAAAAAGGGCATTCTCTGAAAAAGCATTGATTTTAACCGAGATGGATGGCAAGAACCTTCTCCTAAACACATGTCGAGCTCAAAATGATCCTCAAGAAGTTTGTACAGAGAAGCCCAAGCTGTGATATCTGGGGCACCTAGTTTTTTATCTTACCCATATTAAATTTGATATCCTTGATTACTGTATTCATTTTGAGCTACGCTCCCAATCAATTTCCTTCTTATTATATTTGCTATTTTTGATTAACTTATTCATTTCGAGTTAATTTCCTTCTTATTGCATTTGCTATCTTTGATTAATCTATTCATTTTGAGCTATGCTCCTAATCAATTTCCTTTTTGTCCATTATTATGATCTTTTTCAAGCATTTTGCATTGAAATAATGATTAATGGACTAATAAAACTTTCACAAAAGAAGTTATGCATATTACTTTAGAGGCTTCTAAATAGTACAAGAACCTAAAATAGGATTATTGTTTAGAACTCACCAAACCTAAGGGTTGGAAATGTTTGAGAAAGAGGAGTCTAAATTGTTACTATCTCTTCAAATTTTCTATCAAAAATATCAGTTGAACGAAGAGACAAGATATTGCGTCGATGATACAACCTCAACGAATAACAAGCAACCCAAGTATTAAAATGGGATCATTCTCGAAAAAGTGACTTTCTACATTCCTGTATACACATCTGGTCATGTTACACAGATCAATGGATTGAAGAAGATACAAATCCTGTACCCCTGAGTTACAGTGGGATGAATTGAAGATGATACAAATCCCATATCCCTGAGTTGCAGTGGGATGGATTGAAGGTGATACAAATCCTATAGCCTTGAGTTGCAGTGGGGTGGATGAAAGAAACCACAAATTTTATCTCACTGAAGTTGCAGTGGAGCAAACCAACTGAGCAAATGGTGATTATTTCTTTGAATTTTTTGTCAAAGATACCAGCTGAGCAAAGAAGGCAGGATAACACATCAGTGATATAACCTTAATGAACAACGAGCAATGACAACCCAAATATTAAAAATGGATCATTCTCATGACATTTTGCAAATATCATTCTGTACATCTAGTTAGGAGCATTTGATTCATTCTAATCATAGCATCCTAATCATTTGGCATAACTATAGGCCTATGAAATCGATTCTACTGACCTTCCCCCCTAGAGGATGGTGTAACAAGTTCGGTGAATCCACAAATCTCATATACCTGAAGTAGCAGTGGAACAGATTGAAGTCGTAGATCTTATCTCCTTAAAGTTGCAATGGAGTAGATCGAAAATGGCTGATATTATCTTCCTGAACTTACAGTGGAGTAGATCAAAGCCACCGGTCTTATCTTCCTGAAGTTGCAACGGAGCAGACTGAAGACAGCGAATCTTACTTTCCTGACATTGCTGTGGAATAGATTAAAGCTACAAATTATGGTAAATCTTATCTTTCTGAAGTTGCAATAGAGCAGATTTAAGCCACCATCCTTATCTCCCTAAAGTTGCAGCAGAGCAGACTAAAGACAACGAATCTTACTTTCCTAAAGTTGCAGCGGAATATATGGAAGCTACAAGCCGCAAACCTTATCTCCCTGAAGTTGTAGTGGAGCAAGTTGAAATTACCAGTTCTTACCTCCTTGAAGTTCTAGCGGAGTAGATCGAAGCTACAAATCTCTTCTCCCTGAAATTACATTGGAGTAGATAGAAGCCACAATCCTTATCTCTCTGAAGTTACAGTAGAGCAGGATAAAAATACACAAACCTTATCTCCTTGAAGTTGCAGTGGAGCAGGTTGAAATTACCAATTCTTACCTCTTTGAAGTTCCAGCGGAGTAGATCGAAGCTACATACCTCTTCTCCCTGAAATTACATTGGAGCAGATCGAAGCCACAATCCTTATCTCTCTGAAGTTGCAGTAGAGCAGGATAAAAATACACAAACCTTATTTCCCTCAGTAGTGGGGCAAGTTGAAATTACCAATTCTTATCTCCTTGAAGTTTCAGTGGAGTAGGTCGAAGCTACAAAACTCTTTTCTCTAAAATTACATTGGAGCGTATCGAAGCACCAATTCTTATACCTCTGAAGATGCAGTGGATTGGAACGAAGTTACTTGAAGAAGAAGAAAAGAAGCACCGAGACTCAGTAGGTCTAGGCAAAATTGGCCCTTTTATAGTCTTTGTTACATTCCTGTTACATGACAATAAGAAAAGAAGGCCAGCTGTAACAGACCCAATTTGCCCGGGCCCACACCAAAACCAAAATAAAAAACAAAATAATAAAATAAAACCCAAATTAACAGTCTAAATGTCCATTACACCATGCCTAAAACAACTAAATCCAAACAGGCCCAAAATAAACCTAAACCTAAACCTAGAGCCCAAACAGCCCAAAATTAAGCCAATTTTCAGCAAAAAAGAAACTCTAGCAGTTGCTGCCGCGGCTCATGCCTCCATCGCACCCACGTGCCTCTGTAGCACGTCCAACCTCCTCCGCACCTACAAACCAAGCAAAAAAGAACATGATAGCAAACAAAGAAAAAAGAAAAACTTTGTATTTTTTTCTTTTTTGGCTATAAAAAAGCCATGAACACAATGTATATATTTTTTTTACGAATATACAGAGAGTAATCAAAACAGAAGAAAAATTTTAAAGGTGGTTATTTGATACATTTTCTCTTTTCTTTTTTTATCTTGACCATTCTATTTTTTTTATTTTTAAAAATAAGCACAAAAAAGTTTAAAAAAAAGGGGCCGAATATACCTTTTTACTTTTACGCCATCATGGGGGAAAAAGAAGCCGCTATCTCCAATGAAAGATAGTATTTTTGGGGTTGGGGATTAAATAGCAAAAAAAAATACTTTTTTTTTCTCTTCGGCCACCGTGGACGGCGGCCAGAGTTCGACTGGATTCTGAAAAGAGGTGAAGGAGTTGAGAGAGTTTTATGCTTTTTTTTTTGAGAAGGAAGAGTGAAAATGAATTTTAAAACTTTTTTTTATTTAAATATAGAAGCAAAACGACGCCGTTTTGTGCTAGGGACCCAAACGCCAAAACTACGCCGTTTAGGGCCTACTCAAGCCGACCCGACCCGCACCAAGGGGATCCACGTGTTTTTGCAATTTTGGGTTATTTATGTGACGAGTCCCTTGGCTTTTCCACCCTTTTTCAATTAAATACTATTAATTTCTTTTGGTTTTGTAATTTTGCCCCATAACTTTCACGTTTATTTCATTTTGGTCCACGTCAGATTTGCACGTTTCACAACGCAGATAATATTGCCCATTTGATCCCTCCTTGTATGCGCGTGTTACAATTTAACACTTCCCTTTTATATTTATTTCGGATTTGCATCAAATTTTTGTTTTAAATTCAATTTAGCCTTTTTTTTATTTTACTATTTTATTATTAAAATTAATTAATTTATTATTACTACTATTATTATTATTTTTACTATTACTATTATTTTCTATTATTATTATTACTATTGTTATTATTGTATTTACTATTATTATTATTATTATAATAATTATTATTATTATTACTATTATTATTACTATTATTATTATTATTATTATTTCTATTACTATTATTATTATTATTATTATTATTATTTTACTATTATTATTTCTTGTTTATTTTTTTATATATTAAAATTTTATTGGCTTATTTATTTACTCTTTTAGTTTTATTTATTATTTTTCTTTTTACTAGCTTATTGGTTTTGTTTATTTTACTCTATTTTTGTTTTATTATTGTCATTCATATTAATGCATCTATTGTTATTCTGTCACTCATATTGACATAGCAATTTATTTTTACATTTTGACATAACAATTTATTTTTACATTTTACTACCAATTCGTATTACATTTTTACCCGATACATTTTAAAAAAAAATATTGTTTTTTAATAATTTGTGTTTTAAGATTCGGGAGGTCGTACTCTAACTTATGGGGCTTTGATTTTCTCGATAAATCCAAACTAAGTAAGCGTTTTTAAAAATTTTAATGTTCTCGGGAATTAAGAAAAGATCGTATTCTAACTTACGAAATATGATTTCTTTCTAAAACTGAGATAGTCAAATTTCTTTCAAAATAAAAAAAAATTTCGAGGTTTATTCTCATTTCGAGGGTTTAAAACATTGTGTCCTAACTTACGGGACATAATTCTTTTTCTCGATTAACGTGAAGTACGCTATTTTTCTCAAAAAATTTTCAGTTAAATAAATTTTTTAAAAAAGGATCGTATTTTAAATCTCTTCAAAGTTCTCAATTTTCGACACTAAGACAATAATCAATCAATTAGGTACCAATTTTGTGCGTATCGAGGGTGCTAACCCTTCCTCGTGCGTAACTGACTCCCGAACCCGTTTACTGGATTTTGTAGACCAAAAATCATCATTTTAATAAATTTAAATATTTGTAAAATAATTGAATTATTAGGTGATCCGATCATATCTAAATAAAAAGAATTGGTGACGACTCCCGTTTCCATTTTCAAAATAAAAAGTTGACACTTTTTCAGAAAAATGGTTTCAACAAAAGCAAAATAAGAGAAAAAAATACTTTAATATGATATTGAATTGGTTGGCGTAATTTGCTTTTCTTTGAACTTGTTGATTTTCACCTTAAGCTCTTTGAATCTTTAATATTGTTTCTTCTTCAATGAGCTTAATAGTCAATTTATTAACATTCCATTTATTTTTAATAGTTTTGTAGTTAATTTGAAATGATTCATAATTCGAAGGTAGTAAATTTAATATGAATTGCACTAAGAAGGAGTTATCTACCATCATCCCTAAGGTCTTTAGTCTTGTTACAATATTAGTTATCTCGATGATATGCTTTTCCATTCCCTTCACCCTGTCATACTTTGTTGCGCTGAAGCGTGTGAAAGAGTAAAATTATTGTACTAAAAAATCACACTAAGTTCAATTCCCAAGAAAGAGAGGTGAATCACGAGGATCACTTAAGTACCAAGTCTTTCCTAGCCAGAATATCCCTCTATCGTAATTTAATAGCACAATAAATCACTACAATCACATTCACAAAATATGAAAAATAAATAGTAAAGAACACCAGAATTTAACGAGGTTCGGCAAATCTTGCCTACGTCCTCGAGCATTACCAAATATATTTCACTCCAAAATACAAGTGAAACTTTACAAATAGGGAGAGAGAACAATGCCTTAAGTAGAGAATGGCAAATGTGGGATTATTAGAATGAGCAAAGGTTAGGCCTATTTATAGTTGAGG
The DNA here is from genome assembly GCF_007990345.1 of Gossypium hirsutum. Lineage (NCBI taxonomy): Eukaryota > Viridiplantae > Streptophyta > Magnoliopsida > Malvales > Malvaceae > Gossypium > Gossypium hirsutum. The sequence continues at coordinate 99,601,296 of NC_053436.1, read as the reverse complement.
TTCAAGGGCCACCTTGCAAAGTCCCTATACAATTTGGGACTAAAAATTGCTATTATCCCATGCCCAACACTAAATAAATATTTGGTGCCCATAACTTTGACCTTTCCAAGGTATGGGCAAGGAATGGGGTATATTCTAATAATCTCCACCTAGAAGATTTGATTAGGATAATCTTATCTTCACAAAATTCTTTCTGTCTTTGACAACAATACTTGATAGTGCCTTCTTCAACTGTTAAACTTGCAGGTTATTGATCAAGTTCAAACAATGTTCGAACTTGGTTGCTGTTACTACCTTGGTCATCATATCTGCGGGATTATCTGCAGTCTTGATCTTCTGAAGACAAATTTTCCCTTCTTCAATAATTTCCTGCACAAAATGGAATCGTACGTCGATATGCTTTGTACGTGCATGATAGACTTGATTCTTTGCTAAATGAATAGCACTTTGACTATCACAATACACGTTAATATGCTCCTGAACCAACCCCAAGGTTTTAGCCATACCTTGTAACCAAATAGCCTCATTTACAGCCTCTGTTACAGCCATGTACTCGGCTTCTGTGGTTGACAATGCAACTGTAGACAGTAATGTAGACTTCCAACTTATTGGTCCTCCAGCAAGTGTAAACACATAACTGGTGGTTGATCTTCGCTTGTCCAAATCACCGGTATAGTCAGAATCAACGTACTCAATAACACCTTTACCAAGTGTATTATCTTGCTTGAACAATAATCCAACATCCACGGTCTTCTGAATATATCGTAGAATCCATTTCACAGCTTGCCAATGCCCTTTTCCAGGATTATGCATATACCTGCTCACTATACTAACTGCCTGTGAAATGTCGGGTCTTGTACACACCATTGCATACATCAAGCTACCCACTGCATTAGAATACGAAACTTGCAACATGTATTCTCGTTCCGTATTCGTCGAAGGAGATAGTTGTGCAGAAAGTTTGAAATGAGAAGCCAACGGGGTACTTACAGGTTTTGTCTGCTCATTCATGCCAAACTGCTGTAGTACCTTTTTCAAATACTGCTTCTGAGTCAAGCTAACTCTATCATGAGCTCTATCTCTCCATATTTTCATGCCGAGAATCCTTTTAGCTTCTCCTAGATCTTTCATCTCAAACTCGAGATTGAGTTGAGTCTTCAATCTTTCAATCTCAACTTTGCTCTTAGATGCTATTAGCATATCATCAACATATAAGATTAAGTATATGAAAGTTCCTTCTTGTAGTTTCTGAAAATACACGCAATGATCAAATTTACTTCTTGTGTACCTTTGTCCTTTCATGAACTGATCAAATCGCTTGTACCACTGCCTCGGAGATTGCTTCAATCCATAAAGTGACTTTGTCAGTTTGCAAACCTAATTTTCTTTTCCAGCAACCTTGAATCCATCTGGCTGAGTCATATAGATTTTCTCTTCCAAATCACCGTGTAAAAACGCGGTCTTTACATCAAGTTGAACTAGTTCAAGATCATATTGCGCAACCAAGGCTAGCAAAATCCGAATAGACGAATGCTTCACAACTGGAGAAAATACTTCATTGTAGTCTATTCCTTCTTTCTGAGCGTAACCCTTTGCTACCAATCTAGCCTTGTATCGAATTTCATTTTTACCAGGAAATCCTTCCTTCTTTGCATATACCCATTTGCATCCAATTGCCTTCTTTCCCTTGGGCAGTGTCACCAACTCCCAGGTCCTATTTTTATGAAGAGACTGCATTTCTTCATTCATTGCTTGCTTCCACTTTACACCATCAGGGTTACTTATTGCTTCTGTGTAAGTAGAAGGAACATCATCATCTGCAATTGGAAGTGCATAGGCCACTATATCATCAAAGCGAGCAGGCTTACGAATCTCTTTTCTTGGCCTCCTATATGCAATTGAATCTTGTTGCTGTAGAGGTTCTTGGGTAGGAACCTCTTCATCATTTGTCCCTCCGATATTAGCTGGATCATCGTTAACCTTTTCAAGCTCCACCTGCTGCAAAGTACTACTGGTTTTGTCATCCTTTTGTGAATCCTTGTTCTTTAACATGGTTGATTCATCAAAAGTCACATCTCTACTGAAAACAATCTTCCTTGTATCAGGACACCAGAGACGATATCCTTTTACTCCATCAGTTATACCCAAGAATAATGCTTTCTTTGCTCTTGGGTCTAACTTAGATTCTTTTACATGATAATATGCAGTGGAACCAAATACATGTAAATAATCATAATCAGTAGCAGATTTACCAGTCCACATCTCCATAGGAGTTTTTCCATTTATTGCAGCTGATGGCAAACGGTTAATTAGATGGCACGCATATATAACTGCCTTAGCCCAAAATTCCTTGCCCAATCCAGCATTGGACAACATACATCGAACTTTCTCCAGTATAGTTTGATTCATGTGTTCTGCCACCCCATTCTGCTGTGGTGTATCCCGAATAGTGAAGTGTCGCACAATGCCCTCATCTTGGCATACTTGTAGAAATAGATCGTTTTTGTACTCAATACCATTATCTGATCGAAGTCGTTTGACCTTTCGACTAGTCTGAGTCTCTACCATCTTCTTCCATTTCAGAAATGCATCCAAAACTTTACTTTTTCTTTTCATTAGATACACCCATACTTTTCTTGAATAATCATCAACAAAAATAACAAAACAGTGCATACCTCCCAAAGAAGCCACTTTGGTAGGTCCCCACACATCACTGTGAACGTAGTCCAGAATTCCTTTCGTATTGTGAATTGCTGGACCAAATTTTACCCTCTTCTGCTTGCCCAGAACACAATGTTCACAGAATTCCATTTTGCAAGATTTTCACCTTTCAACAAGCCTTGCTTCGCCAATGTCTGCAAAGCTTTTTCAGCAGCATGTCCCAATCACATATGCCATAATCTGGTAGCCTTTGAATTTACATCTTTTGTAGGAACTGTTGATGTTAATCCAATAACTGTACTTCCATTTAAAAAGTACAAGTTATTTCTTCTTGTGCCTTTTATCACCGTCATTTGCCCAGCTACTACCTTTAGTAATCCATCTCTCAAAGTGATTGTGAGCCCTTTAGATTTTAGGGCCCCTAATGAGATGAGATTTTTCTTCAGGCTAGGTACGTAGCGAACATCTGTCAAGACTTGGATTGAGCCATCGTGATTCTTCAATTGGACTGTACCCACTCCCATTGTCTTACAAGCACTATCATTGCCCATAAGAACAATTCCACTTTCTAGCTCTTTAAGACTAGAAAACAAGTCCTTATTAGGACACATATGGTAAGTACATCCTGAATCCAAAATCCACTCATCCGTTTGACATACCATTGCCATGCCAACCAAGCTAAAGTCTGACTCCTCATCATGCTCCGCTACACATGCATTAGAAATAGCCTTGCCCTTTTGTAGCTTAGGACAATTCTTTTTCCAATGCCATTTTTCACGACAAAAGGCACATTCATCTTTGGCGGGTCTCCCTTTGGACTTTCCCCTTCTACCAGATTTGCTACTGTGTGAACGACCTCTTACTGTTAAGACTTCTACAGTTGTATCTCTGTGATCTCTTTTATCTTTCTTTCGAGTCTCAGATCTATACAACGCACTACAGACTGCATCAAATGTGATCGTGTCCTTCCCATGAAGCAATGTGGTGGTAAGATGATCATATTCATCAAGAAGGGAATTCAACAACAATAATGCCTTGTCTTCATCTTCAAATTTCTCATCCAAATTTAGCAAGTCTGCTAAAATTTTATTGAATGAGTTCACATGGTCATTCATCGACATACCGAGTGCATACGTGAATCGATAAAGTTTCTTTTTCATATAAAGCCTATTCTCAAGACTTTTCGTTAGAAACTTTTCTTCCAGTGTGTCCCATAACTTCTTCACTGATGTCTCCTTCATGACAGAGTACTTCTGCTCTTTGGCCAAACATAGGCGGATTGTACCACACGCCTGTCTATTGATCTTGGCCCACTCCTTGTCATCCATCTTGTCAAGTTTTTCTTCAAGGGCTATATCTAGCTCTTTCTGACATAAGACATCCAGGATCTCACATTGCCACATACAAAAATTATTGGTACCGTCTAATTTCTCTACTTCAAATTTTGTATTTGTCACAGTAGTCCTTGCTGATGACGATGCTGCTGCCATTTTTCTCCTCAATCCCAACTACTGTATACGTGAACAGTACCGTATACATGAATAGTGCTGTATACATGAATAGTGTCGTAAATGGTCGTATTCCCCAAGTACGAATCTGGCTCTGACACCAATTGTTGCGCGGAAGCGTGTGAAAGAGTAAAATTATTGTACTAAAAAATCACACTAAGTTCAATTCCTAGGAAAGAGAGGTGAATCACGAGGATCACTTAAGTACCAAGTCTTTCCTAGCCAGAATATCCCTCTATTGTAATTTAATAGCACAATAAATCACTACAATCACATTCACAAAATATGAAAAATAAATAGTAAAGAACACCAGAATTTAACGAGGTTCGGCAAATCTTGCCTACGTCCTCGAGCACTACCAAATATATTTCACTCCAAAATACAAGTGAAACTTTACAAATAGGGAGAGAGAACAATGCCTTAAGTAGAGAATGGCAAATGTGGGATGATTAGAATGAGCAAAGGTGCAAATGTGGGATGATTAGAATGAGCAAAGGTTAGGCCTATTTATAGTTGAGGTTCAAGGGCCACCTTGCAAAGTCCCTATACAATTTGGGACCAAAAATTTCTATTATCCCATGCCCAACACTAAATAAATATTTGGTGCCCATAACTTTGACCTTTCCAAGGTATGGGCAAGAAATGAGGTATATTCTAATATACTTCATGGTCGTAAGTTTCTTGGAACCACATAAACATTATCATAAAGAATAATTGTAATGGAAAATCATATATTCTTTACTTAAGCTCATGATACCACATGCAAAATCTTTATGATATTAATATTATGCAAACCAAACTCTAATATTGCACAAACAAAGATAGTAAGATCTTTAGAATGATAGGATTTTCACAAGTTTAAAGATTATCTACTACGGAATTGGAGTTGGTTATTGGGTTTGATGAAGAAGAATACCCTGGTAAAATGACATTTCCCTCTTGACCTTTTTCCTTTATTACATAAACTCTAAACAATGGAGGGTATAATTTTTTTTTATGTGTGTTTGAGTAACCTTAATAAGTAGAAGGAGAATAAATTTATAATGATCAATCTTTAATCCGGTACATCCATCAAATACTAAAGTAAAACACCATATTATCTTAGATTTGTTTGGACTTACAAAATTTGGACTAAAAATCTTACGTCATTTGATTCAATTACTTAACAAAAGTGATCTTATTTATTTTTCTTGTATTAAAATAGTAATGTTAATAATTCACTATGCAGTACTTTGGGCATTAGCCATTTATCGACTGTAAGTGGCAATAAGTGTGATTATTTCATTAGATGGAATTAAAAAATTTTGAGTTAGTTAAATTGATGAGTTTTACTTATTATTCTAACTCAATTTGAAATCTTTTTATATCGAGTCAAAGTAAAATAAGAAAAAAAATACATTAATATGATAAACTGAAATTTGTAATTTATCTGTTTAAGTCTTCAAAATGATTATTTTGGAATTTTAAAAACAAATTTAAAATTTTTATATTCTTTAGAATTTTTAATTTTTATAGCTTAAAAAATGAAAATTTGGAAATTTTATTTAAATATTTTTAAAATTTTGAATTTTTTATTTTTCTTTTATATTTTTTGTTGAGAAAGATCAAATTATTCATTTTCAAAATTGATAGGGACTAAAGGGATATTTATACTAATATATTATTCGAACTGTAAAATTCAACTTGATTCGAATTCAAAAAACCAAATTACTTATTTAAATTAATTTAAAAAAGCTTAATAACTCAAACAAATCAAAATTAAAAAAAATTAATTTTTTGAGAAGAACCGAGTTTTGCCCCCACTAAGCGGCAAGACATGCTTAGTATTTTTTTACTCCTAGTAGGTTTTAATTTCTTTGAGTAAAAGTTTCATCTAAAACAATAACATTACGTTTGATTTGCTATAATGAAATAAAATTATAATGTAATAGAGTTATAATCAGTAATTCACCTGTTTAGTTGAATAGAATGGAATAAGACTATAATAGTATTATTGTGTTTGGTTGAATAAAATGATGTCATAATAACATAAGAAAAAACTTAAATGACCAGAATACTCTTAACAGAATTTTTTTAAGTAGATTACTAATATTATTATTATTGTTGTTGTTGTTATTAAACTTTTAATAGGATTATTATTAAAAATACTTTAATAAAAAATAAAAAATAATTTAATCATATTTTAATAATAGTTTTAATATAATTATATTAAAATATTTTATTTTAAATTATATTTTGAAATTAAATATTTTATATTAAATTATATTAAATTATATTAAAATATTTCAAATATTTTATTTTTATGTTTTTTAAGTTCAAATTTTAAAGGATTAAACTAGAAAATTTTTTTACTAAAGAATGGCTATTTCAGAAAGACAAATAATAGGGAAATAATGATAATTTCATTAAATAAATATTCAACCAAATAAATAAATAATCTACCATTCAATGAATAAGGAAAAATAGTATTCTATTCCCCAAACAATGTAAGTTTTAGATATTTAGTCACTAATGTAGGAAATCTACCAAAATTGAATTACTTGCTCTTCTGCGTTATAATAATGTCTCATCTCTGTCTTTTTCTATACACACAATATTTACAATACAAAATAATTTTGTGATTATGTTTGTCTTTTATTATAAATACAATAAAGTTACGACACAAAGTACATTAATATTAATTTATAGTACTTTGAATAAAAAACCGACAAATCATGATAAATTATGAAGATAATATATCTTAAATTGAAACATGACATCTAATTTTTAAATTATACAATAATAATAATAGATTAATTTGTATATCTATGCGATTCTTGAATTTGAATATATATATATCTATTAAAATATATTATGTAAATATCAAATTAATTTGGGCTGTCATAGTCATAAAAAAAAAAAAGAAATGCTCTCGCCTTCTTCGATTTCTAAAGCAAGCAGTTTTGAGGATGGTGACTCTCTTCCTGAGGATTCCATCACAAAGGCGGCTCGATTCAAGGATTCAAATGTGATTATTGTATGAGGAAGGATTAGCACCCTCACTACGCCCAAAATTGGTATCAAATTGATTAGATACTGTCCTTATGTCTAAATAAAAAAATGTTTTTGAAATGTGGTTCTATTTTAATAACATTTGAGTAACCCGAGTTGGTTGCCAAAATCTTCTTGTTTCGACGTCCAAAAGTTTATAATTTGAAAATTACAAAGGATGCCCAACTATTTGGTCCAACGAAAAACCGAAACCCAGCACAGTAGGGTATGACCCTCGAATTTCCAAACATCGAACATCGCCTTTGTTTTAAAGGGTTTTCTTAAAACACGAGTGAAAACCTAAAGGAATATTCGATTGTTTTGAGCAAATGAGAAATCATAACCCAGCACGATAGGGCATGATTCCCGAATTGTCAAACACCGAGTATTGCCTTCGTTTTAAAGGATTTTTAGAAGACATGAGTGAAATTTTGAAGGGAAATTTGATTATTTTAAACAAACAAGAAGTCGCAACCCAGCACGTTAGGGCACGTTTCCGCGAATTGCCAATAATTGCACATCACCTTCGTTTAAGGGATTTTTAAAAGACATGGATAAAATTTTAAAGGGACCTTCGATTACTTTGAGCAAACGAGAAATTACAACCCAACACGTTAGGGCACGATTCCACAAATTACCAAATATCGAATATCGCCTTCGTTTTAAAGGATTCTTAATAGTTGTGAAACTAGTTTAAAACGCATTAATTTGATTTGAAATAAGACGAAATTAATCATAAAATTTGGATTTTATAAAACCACATTTCGAAAATCAAATGGAAAGCGATGAATGGGGTAATATGTGTATGCATAAAAATACGACAATGGAAAAATGAAGATAATACAATTTATTTAATCAACTACAAGAGCTTAAATGATTAAGCATAACTAGTTTGGAAATATAACTCAATTTCAACCATGCATGGAGAATAATTAACATGACAATATGAAACAATGAATAAATAATATGCAACGATAACATACATGACATAATAAAATGATTACTATTAGATACACAAACAAAATGCAAATCGAAGAAATAGTATGGTATAAAACTATTTTAAAGTAACGACGAATGAATGGGCACATAAAATGTAGGTTGACAAATTTGTATATAAAAAACTAGGGTTAGATATATAGTTTTTTTTGAAATAGACATTACAGAATGAAAGTTTGAATCAAATTGTATGTGAAATATTTTAAACACAAGTACATTTAAAAGTTGACAAACTACATGATGATTTAAACAATATATATAATACAAAAGAATAATAATGAAGATATATGACAAGACATAACACACAAAACAGATTTATAGAAAATATGTACATGTAAGTTTATTGTAAGAAAAAAAAACATGAGATTGATAATAAGATATATATAAATTTTTAAAAGTCTAAAAATTATACATATCTTTATATCAAGACGTTTAAAATAATAGACTACACAAACACCTAAGCAATATATAGATCTACTCAAAAATAATAATTTTATAATTACAAAGGTGGAGTTTCTAAAAATAATTTCACATATATATAGAGAGAGAATATTTAATAAATTATAAAGCAAAAAGTATTTTAAAATTAAAAAAAAAACTATTAAAGTAATACGTTTATAGATATGTATACATATAAATTTAAAAGAGAGTACATGCAAATTTGTATAGAAATGATAATGTGCATAGGGCTAAATTAATTTTATTATAAATTATATAATATACTTAAGAACATGCTTATATATATGCAAGAAAACTATAGGTATAAAAATATATAGATTTAGAAATATATATAAAATATGTGTACTAATATAAGTAAGTATAAAAATAATTTAAACTTTATGCAAAACGTATATACAAAACACATTAGAATAACAAAAATATATATACCAAAATACATGGATAAAGTCAAAAATCATTATATGCATGCAAATACGTTAACTTTATTATAATATATATGTATATCTATATAAAAGAGCGTTTTAAACAAACAAATTTAAAAGAAAATAAATAGATATATATATATGTATAATTACACATAGATGCACGTACATGGGATAATGTTAACTCATTATAAAGTGTATATATATGTATACATAATATATGACAATGTGTAAAAAAATTGTACAAAATACGTAAAATGTGACGATGATATTATATATATAAAAAATTACAATAAAAAAAAGCAATCATCAAGGCAGTTAAAAAATATAAATAAGTAACAAATAAAAAAAACTGGGAACTAAAAGGATTAAATTAGAATCAAACAAAAACAAAAGGGATAACTTGAAGACATAAATAATAATAAAGGGCAATACGCGATGCGCACAAATGTCGAAGGACCTAAACTGGAAATATTCCAGGCCCCTGAAACTCAGCACACAAGCGCAGACTTAAATGCAAATGCGCATAAATTGACGAACTAATTTCAAAGAAAAAGAACGCAAATATCGGCTAATTTGAACACAGCGCGAAAGGGGAGGGACCGACATTGTAAATAAACCCTCACAGCCAAAACGCGCGGGTCATCGGGGCACCAGGGAACGGATCGGGTCGGGCTATCTAAACAGTGTCGTTTCAAGGCTACACACCATGCCTTAAACGGCACCGTTTCACATCGCCGAATAAAAGAGGACAAAGCCCCTGAAAACCCTAGATATTTTAGTCAAAACAATGGCGAGAGGGGAACCCAAGGGTTCTGCGCCGTTCGGCCATCATTTTATCACTGTGACGATGGATGATGACCTTCGGTGACCCATTTTTGCTCGTCCATTTACTCTAGCGTGGTATTTGTCGATTTAGGCCCCAAAATCCCATCCTCAATTTCGATTTCAGCGAAAAGGATGAGGTCTCCGATGGCTCGTACGCGAAGGTAAGTCTCTTCCTCTTCACTTTATTTGCTTTCGAGTAAAAAAGGATACAAAACAAAGAACAATCGAAAAAAAAGGGAATGCCCTGCAAATCTAAACCGAAAAATCACCTTCGAATATAGGTAGCCTATTCTTTGTATTCAATATGTGTATCTTCGTTCGTAACCTTACAACTGATGAAATCCCTTGGCTTTATAGCTGAAGGGGTAAAATGGTAGAAAATAAACCAAAAATACAATATTTTCCGTTGTTTTTTGTCTGTTTTGCTGTGTGTTTGTATTTGCTGCTGTGTTTGTCCCTTTTGCAGGTACGAGACGTGCTGGCGTTCAGGTACGAGAGCTGACGTACAGGCGTGCGAGTGACTGCTAAAATGCTGGAGCGTACCGGGGCGGTGGAGGCCGAATGGTTGCGGCGCATCTACTGATAGGGCTAGGGTTTGGTGAAATTTGTTTAGCATTTGGGCCGTTTGGGCTCAATTCGAGTATTGGGTCAGTCTTTGGGCCGTGGGGTTTTAGTTATTGGGTCTAGGGTCATTTATTAAATTTAGGTTTTGGACTGTAAAAAGGACTTTTTAATTAATGGATTTTTTTATTTATTGTATTTTTTTGTATTTTGGTTTCTTCTTCGGGCCCGGGCAAATTGGCCTATTTACAGATTCAATAGTATCTTCCTGAAGATCATTGGCTAAGAACAAGCAGGCATCATTGCAGGGAGAAGCATTATCGATAACATCATCATCGCTCAGGAAGTGTTGCATTTAATGAGATCCAAGAAGAAAATTCAGTGGATGGCTATCAAAATTGATTTGGAGAAGGCTTATGATAGAGTTAGATAGGATTTCGTGGAAGCTTCTCTCAATGTAGCAGGTACCCCTTCTTACTTGGTTAAAGTAATTATGAATGCTATTTCGTCTTCCTCTATGCAGGTTTTATGGAATGGTGTTCCAACTTAAAAGTTTAGGTCGGTTAGGGGTATTCGGTAAGGATGTCCTTTGTCACTATCTCTCTTTGCTCTTGTATGGAATGGTTGGGTTATAGTTTTCATGCGGGTATTTCCTCAGGGGAGTGGAGTCCCATTCGATTATCTCGTACAGGGCTGAACCTCTCACATTTGTTTTTTATAGATTATTTGGTGATTTTCAGTCGAGCAGATTTGACTCATAGTGGAATCCTCAAGAATTTTCTGAGGAATTTTTGTGAGGTATCAGGGCCTAAGGTCAATGTCAGGAAAACTAATGTTTTCTTCTTCACGGGTGTTAACGAGTCCTTAAGGAGTGAGATCAATGGCATGCTTGGCTTTCAAGAAGTTAATAATTTGGGTCACTATCTCAGGGTTCCACTTTTTCATAAAAGGGTCACCAATGGTATTCTTAATTTTCTGATGGAAAGAATTCGAAGTCGGCTTTCTAGTTGGGATGCGAAACGGCTTTCTTTTGCTGGTAGGGTTACCTTAGCACATTTTGTGCTTCTGGCTATCCCGAGTTATCTTATGTAGTCAACTTTAGGCCCTAAAGGGGTTTGTGACTCCATCGAAGAATTAGTTAGACAGTTCATTTGGGGGGCTACGGAGGGAAAAAGGAAATTAGCTTTGGTAGGGTGGAATAACATTTGTCAGCCTAAGTTACATGGAGGTCTTTGTTTTCGACGTTTGGAGGATCAGAATAAAGCTTTCATGATGAAAATTGGGTATAGTCTTATTATTAAGACTGAAGCTTTAGGGTTCAAGTTTTTAGAGCTAAGTATGGTCTCCAAGAAGGAACGTTAGATTCCATTATGCGGAATAGGTGTTCTTATATGTGGAAACCAGTTGCTAAAGTTTGGCCTTTGTTACATAGTAATATGATCTGGTCTATCGGTAATGGGAGGACAATCCGTTATTGGGAGGATAACTGGGTTCTAAATGTTGGACCCCTCAATCAGTATGTACTAGACCAAGTCAACATTGCTCCTCAAAGTAAAGTTAATGAGATGGTAATCGATAATGGTGATTGGAATCTTGATCTCTTCAGATTGTGGTTGCCAGAAGAAGTGGTCAGTAAAATCATTAGCATTCCTCCTCCTTTATACTCAGCCGAGCCTGATATTATTTCTTGGTTTAGGACTACGAATGGTGTTTTTCTATGAAAAGTGCTTACTTTTTGCTTAAGGAGGAGTCTTGGAATTCGAAGGATGTGAACTAGAATACTGTTTGGAAAATTCCAGGGCCCCAACAAGTTAAATAGTTTATCTAGTTGGTTCTTAAGCAGCGTCTTTTAACTAATCCTGAAAGGGTTAGAAGAGGTATTAGGCAAGACACTTCGTGTCATCTCTGTGGTCATTTAACGGAGGATATTCTTCATACCCTTCGGGATTGTTCTCATGCAAAGGAAATTTGGAAACAAGTCATCCCTTCCAACCATTTTGATAGTTTCTTCGTTGGTAATATTTTTGAGTGGCTGCTCTCGAATTTGCATTTTCAACCTTCTGTTGGTGCAAATATCTCTAATTGGACTTGCCTTTTTGGGATTCTTCTTTGGCGCATTTGGAAGAACCGGAAATTGATCATTTTTCAAGGGAATTCTATGAGTACTAAGGACATCATCAATACCTCTTATAGTTGGGCGAATCATTTTTCCTCTACTCAGACTACAGCAATGGATTGCCAGCCAAATTAGTTTGCTATTCATTAGAATTCAGGTACGTGTTTCTACCTTAATACAGACTGTTCCGTTCACTCTGTGTCTAGTTTTTCTGCTACAGGAGGAGTTATACGTGATGGTAGAGGATAGTGGATCTTAGGGTACAATCGACCTTTGGGGAAATGTATAGCAGCGGTTGCTGAGCTATGGGGAATATTGGATGGGTTAATTCTCATTCAAAAACAAGGCTTTGTTGAGGTCATTATTCAATCTGATAACCTTGAAAATGTTATCTCTATTTGTGGAAGCAAGCCTAATGGCCCAAAAAGCTCTCTAATAAGGAGGATTCAACAAATTTTAGCCTTTGAAGAGAAGTGGTTTTTGAATTATGTTCCAAGAGAATCCAATCTGGTAGCAGATGCTTTAGCAAAAATGGCTTTAACGAGGAGCGAAACATTACACATGTTTGAGGATCCCCCTTTGGAGATTAAAGAGATAATGAAGGAAGACTGTACTCTCGATAATATGTTTAGGAATTAATATTTGTATTTCTTTGTTTCATTTACCAAAAAATATATATATTATGTAAATTTATTATAAAATTATAAAAATATTACAATTGAGAAAGTGAAAACAAAATAATATAAGCGTTTTATACTGATAATAAAATGTCAACCGACATATTAAGATCATTGCATTAAATATTGAAATGTGTGTGCCTTTTTAAAGCATTATTTAAGAAAAGAAGTGTATTATTAGATCATGCTTGATATCGATAGCTTGAATTTCGCTTACCACATTTGTCAATCTAAGTGGGTACTTAACTTTGTGCTTCATACAATTTTTTTCATATTCATTATACGGTTTGAGCAAAAGAATTACTCTAATATTAATTATTGATTGATAGTAGCAGTGATCAATATTATAATTGATAAAATATAATAATAGCGTGAATTATTCGTGTATTATTTATTACAATGTTTATTTTTTAAAAATTATATATTTGGTTTATGTAAAAAAGTTTAATTGACAATTAGTTATGCATTAAATAAAATTTATAAGAAAAACCCATAAACACATTCATTCTAAAGGAATTTTAAAAAATTATTTCTAAGATTAAACTTTTTAATACAAATTGTATTGGAAGATTCTTTGTCTGAATTATCATATGACTCAACTTATTGAGTGAGTTCTTGACATCTTCTAAATGATTTTTTGTTCGGATCCTAGAATTAACCATTTTTTGTTATGGTTCACTGTAATTTGTTACATTATATTTGATATGGTTTTCCTATGATGTGTATTTTAAAATTAATATTTTCCATATATATAACGACGATATCAAAATATATTACCATATATTTATTTATATTTACATTATGTAAATATAAATATATGTTACCTTATATAATATTTTATATATTAAATTTACGGCGACAATTATAGCTAGAACTTTTAAAATGAGAATCAAAATGATTTTAGCTATTACATTAAAGTAAATGGTTCTAAGTTTTAGATTTTATATTTATTTTATCTTATTAAAATAAAATCACTAACACCCAATTTTTCATTTCTTTTTTCTTTCACGGTGTAATTGAAGTCTTAAGGTGAAATTTTTTTTGGGTAATCTTTACTTCCAGCTTTAATTTTTTGTTTGAGAAAAAATTAGAATGAAAAATAAGAGATTAAAATTATTAAGATTAATCAAAATGATTATAACATATTTATTTTTCTTAATTGAATAAAATGGTCGGCCATTTTAAAATGAGATGGTCAACTAATTTTATCAATCAAAAAAAGAAATACTTAATACATAAATTGATTAATCTTAATAACTCTAATATTTTACTTTTCATTCAAATCTTATAGATCATAAATTCGAGAGGAGAAACACTTGAATAAACATAATAAAAATTTAAAATTTTTTCGAGTTGCAGTACAACTTTAACTTAATTATAAACTTGAATAGACATAATAAAAATTTAAAATTTTTTCGAGTTGCAGTACAGCTTTAACTCAATTATAAACGTCTCTTATTTATTACACATGTTATTAAATTTTAAAAGAAAATTAAATATGTAAAAGTTTATATATTTATAGTTTTGTATTTATTTAAATCAGCTTTTAAAATGGTCCAATAGAGGCCATCTGAATAATAATGTAGCTAATCATTACAACTAGTTTAATCAGAAAAAAGGTTAGAAGGAAAAGTTTCCAATCGCAGATCCAATTTTCATCTTTTTATATAAAACCCCAAAAAATGGGAATGGATTATCAGCTCGAAACGTTTTGCCTTAAAAATCTTGTCCTTCAAAACCAATGGAGCTTCCTTTTCCCTCCTTGCTAGTCGTGTTTTCCTCCTTTCTCTTATTGTCAGTCGTAGTTAAAATAGTAAAGAAAATGAAAACCATTGATTCAACCAAGAAGCTGCCACCAGGGCCATGGAAATTACCCTTTATAGGCAACTTACATTAGCTAGTTGGCTCACTACCTCATCGAATTCTTAGAGATTTGGTGTTGGTGTTAGACACACTTTATCCAGATGAAATAAGAACTTCAATCTGGACTTTAACAGCAATGTAATGTACCCGGATGAAGAATGAAGGAAAAATACTTGAAATTCAAGCTTTTAGCTTCAAGCAGGAATAGAAACAGAATTTACCAAGCAAAGAAAATATGGAGCATATGGAAGGAAAATCTGATGATTTCATTCAAAAAGAAACTTTGGCTCAAAGCCATTACATATACCTGATATTGGCTGGTTAAAAAACAACAAATTCATCACCTAAACACTACCTAACTCCACTTAATACATTGGAACTAGGTGATGTTAACTTGTACATTTGAACAAAGTTGGTAACCAGTTCTTTTACCATCAAGTTACGTCAATTGTCATCCAAACATAATTCAAAATGAACTAATTAAAAAAACATTGTTAAAAGTAACAAAATGAAACTGAGATGAAACAGTAGCATTAACATCTCCTGTTGCATGTATTTCATCTGGAAAACTTATGTGCATAAATTCTTGCGTGCATGAATGTGCATGAGCTGCATGTCCATCTTTGTTGCTGCATGTGTTGCATGGGAACTAACTTCAACATTTCTCCTTAGTTTCCATACTTGTAATACCTAACTGCTTTCTCAGTTTTATAAACCTTGACACACCAAGGGCCTTTGTGAAGATATCAGCAACATGTTCCTCTGAATTGCAATGAATCAGCTCCACCTCTCGAGCTTGTTCCATCTCCCTTATCACATGTAACTTGATGCTAAAGTTCTTCGTTCTACCATGGAAGACAGTATTCTTTGCAATTGCAACAGCAGAGTTGTTATCACAAAAGATCTATGTTGCCTCCCTTTGATGTAGGTTAAGATCAGCTAGAATTTTTCTCACCCAAATGGCTTGATTTACAGCATTTGCAGCTGCAACATATTCAGCTTCTGCTGTTGATTGAGCCACCATCGGTTGTTTCCTTGAGCTCCAACAAAACATGGTTGAGCCAAGGGTAAAAGCATATCCAGAGGTGCTTTTCATATCATCACTTGAACCAGCCCAGTCATTATCAGTATAGCCTCTCAACTTCAAACTTTCAGCTTTGTTGAATAACACACCATAGTCAAGACTGCCTTTGATGTACCTTAGCACTCTCTTTGCTGCTTGAAAGTGCTGGACATTACAGTAATGCATAAACCTTGATAACATATTCACAGCAAACAAGATATCTGGCTTAGTTGCTATCAAATATAACAAGCAACCAACTAGGCTCCTGTAGATAGACTCATTGACTGGTTCATAATCTCCTTGGCTTGACAGCTTCATTCCAATAGCAATAGGAGTGGTTGTTGGTTTACAATTCTCCATTGAGAACTTGGACAAAACCTTCAAGGCAAATGTTCTCTGTCCCAAGAAGATTTTTCCTTCTGCTTGGCGCACCTCTATTCCCAAAAAGTATGTCATTAGCCCCAAGTCAGGCATTTCAAACAAGTCCTTCATTTTGGCTTTGAATTCAGCCAACATGTCTTGATCTCCTCCATCACCAAAAGGTCATCGACATAGAGGGATACAATAAGCTGTATTTCAGCTTCATTCTTCTTGACATATAGTGTAGGCTCACTAACACTTCTGTTAAATCCCAAACTGACCAAGTAACTGTCAATTCGAGCATATCAGGCTCTAGGAGCCTGTTTCAGGCCATACAATGCCTTCTTAAGCCTATACACCATTTGTTCTTTGCCAAACTCAACGAAGCCTTGAGGCTGACCAATGTATATCTCTTCTTCAAGGAAGCCATTTAGGAATGCAGACTTGACATCTAACTGATGAATGGCCCATTGCTTTTGTGCTGCTAAAGCAACTAGCAATCTGATGGTGTCAAGTCTGGCTACTGGTGCAAAAGTCTCCAAGTAGTCAAGGCCATTTCTTTGACTGAAGCCTTTGACAACAAGTCTGGCTTTCAGCTTGTTTAAACTGCCATCAGCATTTTGTTTGGCTCGATAGACCCATTTAACACCAATGGTCTTTCTGTTGGTAGGCTTTTCAACTAGCTCCCAGGTTTGATTCTTTTGAATCATCTTGATTTCTTCAACCATGGTTTGTTTCCATCCTTCATCAGCTTCAGCTTCTTCAAAACTGCATGGCTCCAATATGGCAACTTGTGCTCTTTCATAAATTTCAGCCAAAGGTCTAGTGCCTCTGACTGGCATGTCATCAATGTCCATTTCAGGACTAACTTGATTAGGTTCAGCATGATCAGCCATCAGTTCTTCAGAAATAGCCTCTAGGTCATTCTTCTCCCAATTCTAGCATCCTTTTTCATCAAAGATCACATCTCTACTTACTTGAATTTTGTTTGTTAAAGGGTCCAAGATCCTATAGCCCTTCTTGACCATACTATATCCGACTAAAATACCAGGAAGAGCTCTTTTGGACAACTTATCCCTCTTTACAGCTTGTATTTGGCTGTAACATAGGTAACCAAAGACTTTCATATGAGCCAATGATGGCTTGAACCCGAACCAGGCCTCAAAAGGTGTCTTGTGAGCAAGTGCTTTGGTTGGAAGCCTATTCTGAATATAGACAGCAGTATTGACTGCTTCAGCCCACATAGTCTTGGGAAAATTCTTCCCAAACAGTAAACATCTGGCCATATCCATCAAGCTCCTGTTCTTCCTTTCACTTACACTATTTTGTTGAGGTGTATAAGTGTTGGTGAGCTGGTGTCTAATGTCTGCTTCATCAAAAAAGGTATTAAATTCGGATAAAGTATACTCTGTTCCATTATCAGACCTAATAGTCTTGAGTTTACAGCCTGTTTCAGTTTCTGCTGCAGCTTTAAATTTTTGGAATATTGAAAGTACTTCATACTTATTCCGGTGAAAGTATGTCGAACAATACCTGGAGTAATCATCAATAAATAAAATGAAGTATCTGCTTCCATTCAATGATTCAATCTTCATGGAGCCACACACATCTGTGTGTACAAGCTATAGTTTCTCAGAGGCTCTCCATGCTTGATTTGTAGAAAATGGCAATCTTGTTTGTTTTCCCAATTGACAGACCTCACACACCTCTTCTTCCTCAACAAAGTTGGTGAAGTTTCAAACCAATTCTTCACTGATAATCTGAGTCATTGATCTGAAGTTGGCATGCCCTAGCCTTTGGTGCCAAAGCTTGGAATCCTCTGTAGAGGCAATGCAGGTTGAGTGTAAGTCACTTGGCCAGCTGACTTCAAAGCATTTATCAGTCATAGTGACTGACATGAACTTGGATCCAATTGGATCACTTATCTGGCATTCTTCACTTTTGAACACAACAGAATAACCTTTCTCAAGCAATTGAGCAATGCTGAGAAGGTTTCTGCCAATCTCAGGCACTAGCAGCACATTTGGAATGGCTTTATTGCCTGTAAGAGTGCATATCAGCACATCCCCTTTCAGCTTTTATGAACTGTCCAGTACTAACTTTGACTTTGGTCTTGCAGCTTCTATCCAAAGTCTTAAAGATGGTTACATCAGGTGACATGTGGTTAGTGTAGCCACTGTCCAACAACCAGCCTTTTGAACCTTTCTTTTGGCCAGCTGAGCATGAAACAGCAAAGACCTGCTCTTCATGGTCACTATGTCTTCAGCCACGTGAACTTCAACATTTTTGTATTGTGCTTGATTCTGGCCAGGTCTGCCCTTTTGTTTGCAGACTCTTTCAACATGCCTCTTAATTTTGCAATGTTAACATACAACATTTGGTCTGAACCAGCATTTGGCCTCTAGATGACCAGGCCTTTTACAAAATCTGCAGAGTTGATCTCTTCCTCTTACAGCATTAAGCTTAGGCCTGTTTTTTTGAGGTCTTCATGCCTTTGTAGGCTGAGGAACTTGAAGCAGACTTGGTTTTAGCTTGGAAAGCACCCTCTTGGTGCTGCTTCATCCTGCTAGCTCTCCTTTGCTCCTGATTATAGAGGGCATTAATGAGCTCAGTTAAGGAGATGCTTGCTAGGTCTCTTGAATCCTCTAAGGAGGATATTTTTGCTTCATACTTTTCTGGTAAGGTAGAGAGCACTTTCTCCACAATTCTTGCCTCATCAAATTGCTCACCAAGGAGCCTTATGCTGTTAACTACAGCCATGATTCTGTCAGAATACTTCCTGACAGTTTCTTCTTCCTTCATCTTCAAGTTCTCAAAGTCCCTTCTCAAGTTTAGAAGCTGTTGTTGCCTTGTTCTTTCAGTACCTTGGAACTCTTCCTTCAATTTTTCCCAGGCTTGCTTTGGTGTCTCACAGGCCATAATCCTTGTAAAGATCACATCTGAGACACAGTTCTGAATATAGGACATAGCTTTGTGCCTCTTAGTCTTTTCATCAGCATGTTGCCTGATCTGTGCAACTGTTGGATTTGCTCTCAATGGTGCTGGTTCAATATCTGAGTTGACCACCTCCTATAGATCAAATGCTTGGAGATAGGTCCTCATCTTAACCACCCAAATGTGGTATCCTTCTCCACTGAAGACTGGAGGTGCAGTTGGTGAGAAGCCTAATGAAGCCATTGTTTTGAAAGTATGCAAGGACAGGTCCACTAAGATTACTGCTCTAGATACCAATTGTTGGTGTTAGATACACTTTATCCGGATGAAGTAAGAACTTCAATCTGGACTTTAACAGCAATGTAATGTACCCGGATGAAGAATAAAGGAAAAATACTTGAAATTCAAGCTTTTAGCTTCAAGTAGGAATAGAAACAAAATTTAGCAAGCAAAGAAAATATGGAGCATATGAAAGGAATATATGATGATTTCATTCAAAAAGAAACTTTGGCTCAAAGCCATTACATATACCAGACATTGGCTGGTCAAAAAACAACAAATTCATCACCTAAACACTACCTAACCCCACTTAATAAATTGGAACTAGGTGATGTTAACTTGTACATTTGAACAAAGTTGGTAACCAGTTCTTTTACCATCAAGTTACATCAATTGTCATCCAAACATAATTCAAAATGAACTAAATTACAAAAACATTGTTAAAAGTAACAAAATGAAACTGAGATGAAACAGTAGCATTAA
Source organism: Gossypium hirsutum (assembly GCF_007990345.1). Taxonomy (NCBI): domain Eukaryota; kingdom Viridiplantae; phylum Streptophyta; class Magnoliopsida; order Malvales; family Malvaceae; genus Gossypium; species Gossypium hirsutum. The sequence goes on along the minus strand of NC_053436.1, from coordinate 99,581,056 downwards.
CATCTCCTGTTGCATGTATTTCATCTGAAAAACTTATGTGCATAAATTCTTGCGTGCATGAATTTGCATGAGCTGCATGTCCACTTTTGTTGCTGCATGTGTTGCATGGGAACTAACTTCAACATTTGGCCAATCAACATGGACCCTTAATGCACCTACAACTTGGTGAAATTTCCACCATCGTTGTTTCATCAGCAGAAATTGCCAAAGAGGTGATGATAACACATGGTATTATCTTTGCTGATAGACCTTATGTGGCCGCTTTGGATATTCTGACTTATGGTTCTAGGGACATTGCCATGGCACATTATGGCAATTGCTGGAGACAAATATGAAAAATTTGTACCGTGGAGCTTTTAACAGCGAAAAGAGTGCAATCGTTTGAATCATTCAGACAAGAGGAAGTCTCAGCTCTTGTGAAATCTATATCTTCAAACCAAGGATCACCAGTCAATCTCAGCAAGAAAATATTTTCCTTGACATATAGGATTACATCAAGAGCAATATTTGGTAACGTATGCAATGACCATGAATTATACTCATCAGTTGTGGATGAATTAGTAAAGCTGGGTTCTGGATTTAGACTGGCAGACATGTATCCGTCTTTTAGAGTGCTTGAACGAATTAATGGACTGAGACAGAAAGCTGAGGCCTGGCTTCAGAAGACTGATAAGATACTTCAAGGTATCATTAATGAAGATAGAGCTGGTCTGGAGAGTGAAATAATAAGTGAAGAAGCCAAGGAAGACTTGGTTACTGTTCTTTTAAAGATTCAACAACTTGGTGGTCTTGAATTTCCCTTGACTGAAAAGGAAATCAAAGTAATCATTTGGGTTAGTATGTCCTTTTTTCCTTTTTTGAGCTAATATATAGACTGGTTCCTCAAATATGCTTCTCTTGCTTGAAGTAACATTGGCTCATAATCTATCAGGATATCTTTAGTAGAGGGAGTGAAACATCATCAACAAGTGTAGACTGGGCAATGACAGAAATGGTGAGAAATCCAAGGCTGTTAAAAAAGGCACAAAATGAGGTAAGATAAGTCTGCAATGGAAAGGGAGATGTGGACGAAGCAAGTATTAAAGAATTAAAATATTTAGCATTAGTTATCAAAGAAACCTTGAGGTTATACCCTCCATTTCCTTTGCTACTTCTAAAAGAAAGTCGAGAGAATTACGAAATCAATTGCTACAAATTCCTTCCAAGACTAAAGTCATAATCAATGCATGGGCTATAGGAAGAGATCCTAAGCACTGGAGTGAAGCTGAAACGTTTTATCCTAAAAGGTTCCTCTATAGTTCTAGTGATTTCAAAGGAACAGGTTTGGAATATATCCCATTTGGTGCAGGAAGAAGGATTTGTCCAGGCATATTATTTGCACTTTCTAACATTGAGCTGCCTCTAGCAAAATTGCTTTACCATTTTGATTGGGAGCTTCCTAATAGAGCGAGACATGAAGATTTAGATATGACTGAAGCCTTCAGCGTGACTGTGAGTAGGAAAGATGATCTAATCTTAATTCCAACCAATCATACCAATGAATCTACTGAATAACATTTTTCTTTTGACTATTTACTGTTATTGAAATAAGGATGTTTTTAGTGTCACAATAATTTGTACATTCAGCACTAAGAACGTGAGGATCAGATTCCGAGAGGAACATGTTTTAGGTTGCAAAAGTTTTTCTGTTCCGAGTTCCACCTCAATTATTCAATTCATGGTTATAAGAAAAACATTACCCTTCATTTCAATCTCGCTAATCTTACTAAAAACACATACAACAGTTATTTTCTCTGATTTTCTCTCCCAAATGTAAAATAATTTAATATAGATGAATAAAAGAATGGTCTAATCTAGTCATGAAACAGCATCATGAATTATAAACATAATTTTTTAGTAATTTTGATGTGATTATGACACTTAAAATTATATAAAATTATATAAACAAGATAAAGACAAACAAACAATTTCAAACTTTTAATTCAAGTTTAAATCATATTGGGTACGATTTTAGGTTTAATTTTTAATGTATGAGTCAAATTCGAATTTATTAGGTTTTACTATTTATTTATTCTAAATTTTGGATATTATTTAAGTCTTTTGTGTTATTTAGGAGTTTTATGTTTCTTTGTCAACAAGAAAGTGTAGTTTAAAAATACTTATTGTTTAGATTATTTAGAGAGCTTCAGTATATTTGAGAGTTTTATTTTGGATGTACTTAGCCATCCTATATAGGTCTCTTTATTGTTCATTAGATACACAATTGTTTCTTCATTAATGAAATTCTCAAGTCTCGGAGTTAATTTCTTTTTGTAAGATTGCATTCTTGTTATTAATCAAAAGGTCTTTAGAGGATTGTAGAAAGGCTTGGTTAGGGTGTGTGGTCACAAGCTGAAAGAAAGGGTTAGAATCGAGATTGAATTGAAAAATTACCTAACCAAAAAAAGAGTTAATCATTACTTGCATACAACAGAGCTTCTTCTTAGACAATGGAATTTAACTTTTGAAGCTTACAAACAGAAGATAACTACTAATGTGTATACATGTTTTTTTTTAAGAACAAGTTTAAATAATATAGACTAACTATTAAGAACAAAATATAGCTAAGCAATCCATTCAACTCAAATCTTGACAAAAATAGGGATTAATTTAGGGGATTTCAACAATAATGGGTTAAGGGTTAATATTGAGGTTAATACAAGGAATGGCTTGTTGGCTCAAGGGGGTTTACTAGGGGTTAATCGTGGAGGTAGGCTTTTCACGGCATGAATGGGTTAATCCTAAGTGCCTTAATCATTTTGATATATCAAATCAAATGGTGTAGTCTCGACATGCATAATCAAGCAAGTTCTAGAATAACAGCTCAGTACTGACGCACTCAAGAAATAATAAAAGTGAGCATGAAAGGATTAATAGATGCTCAAAAGGCTAAAAAATCTCACAAAAATTATGGCTTTTTGATGTTTAGACTCGTGAACTCCAATTCAAAGTAATACCTAGACTTGGGGGAACAACCTATAATTTTAAATTCTTAAAAATCAACTCATCATACTTGATTCTCTAATGTCTTAAAGTTTAAACAAAGGCTTATGTTTGAATTCAAGATATATCAATCAAAATCATAAATCAATTAAAATTTATCCTAAATATGATATGAAAACTTTTCAAAAGAACAAGGCAAGCAGGACATGGCAATCATGGAGAACCTTTCCCGCTGGAGGTTTAGTTCCTATGTGATGATGAGCTTAAGAGCTCTATAGAACTGTGATAAGATCAGGAACTTTTTAGGGGATATTAGGAAGAATAATTAACCGAAATTAGCAATTAAAAATAAAATTTCTAAAATCTAATAAAAATAAAAAGTAGTTCAATAAAAATTAAAAACATAAAATAATAAATAAATATTTTTAAATATCTTCATCGCTGGATGGTTCTCGAGGTGGGACTGGCGATGAGATGTGGAGGTGCTGACAAATCTGCTGTAAAGTAGCATCAATGTTGTCAAATCGTTGAAAACACTACTGCTCGAATCGGGTGAGGCGCTCAGAGATATCAGCATATGAAGCCTCCGTATGAACTGGACGAGAGGGTGGTGGTGGCTGAGTTGGTGGGCCCTCGTGCTGTGGGGGGACATCATCAGGAATGTCCTCGTAGGCCTCCTCCTTGGTAGATTGGGTGAGACGATACTAGGGAGGGTAGGTTCCTCGGCGCCTCTCGATCATCCTCATGCTAAGCATGCTCAAGATGCATTGTGGAGACATCTAACCGATGAGGGTGAGGGATGATTCTTGGGCCGCGGTCTTGAGGAGCCCGAAGTGTCTCGCCAGCCAAGTCACGTAGGGGCCAATAGAGATGACCCCCTTCCGATACCGCTCAATCTGGTGCTGAATCGCAACGGCGATGAAATAGGCAAGGTCGGTGACGTGTCCTTGCGACATACACCATAAGAAGTAGAAGTCGTGGGTGTTGACGACGCCAGTGCTCTCTCTCCTCCCTGTAATCGTGTGTACTAAAATAGTGTGTAAGTACTCAGGGATGGTGGGAGAACTGATGCCTTGGAGCGGCTAGGATTGTAGGAGGCCGTGCTAGGGGCCAAAGTGTGCCAGCACTTCGAGGGAGAGAAATGTATGTGGCGACTGAGAGCATGTAGTTCATTCTCCTCTTTGAACTCCTCCGTATATAAGCCTAGTGCAGCACTAAACTCTGGGACACTTAGCTGGCGGATTAATCCACCTAGGCGAAATTGAACCGTGCCGGGATCATCGTAGTTCGTCATTACGGTCTGAAGATTGAATGTTGAGCATAGTTCCATCGTGAGCTCAAGGTATATTGGCTCGATAATCCAAAGAATAGCTCTTAAAGGTCGATGGTTAGGAGGGTTAGGATCGAATCAGCCAACTGAACCTGTTCTACAGTAGCCCAGTCGATGCAGCGACTCGCAATTAAAGGTCGAGCCCGAAGTATTTGGAACAGAACTTTCTGGGGCCCTCAAGGGAACTGTAGGAGAGGGTGACGAATTTTCACGGTGAGAGCCGCGGAAGAGAATGCTCCCTTCCTCTTCTTTGAAGCAGGTACGGTGGTTTTCTTTCCTCTTGAAGACGAAATTGTGAGCCTGTAATATAAAGAATAATAATAATAGGTAAATGAATTTGAAAAAATAAAACGCATGAATTTGAAACTAATTATTTCAGCCAATACTATTAATATAAAGTAAACTCAACACAATAACAATGAGAACGAGAATAGAAACGTAATCGGTATGAGGTTTTCCTAATCTCAATTTAACACAAAATGTATGATAACTAACCTAGGAATGCAAATTAAATGATAGAAAAATGAAAAATAGTTCAAAATATATGAAGTTTATGTTGATAATAATTATTAGAAATAAGTAAAATAGAAGTGAAAGGAGTAAACAAACGCTAAGGGAAAGAGATTGGGCGTCAAAAATGAAGTGGAAAGCGGTGCACGGGTGTGCCAGGGAGGCCGTGTGGAGTTGCAGCGGCTAGGGTTAGGGTTTTTGAATGGGGAATAAAATGAATAGTGCAGGGTATTTATAGATTTTGGGCTACACGGCCAGGGCACACGCCCGTGTTCCCCAATTTCAGCCCGTGTGATTCGCGAATTTCAAATTTGGACACGTCTGACATTTAGTACACGCCTGTGTTCCTTGGGCATGTGGGTTTACATGGCCGTGTCGCACGACCGTGTCTAGCTTCGTTCGCTTCTCCCACGCCCGTGTGTGCAAGCCTCACGCCCCTGTTAATTTAATAGGTTTGACCACAGGTGTTTTACACGGGCGTGTCGAACGCCCGTGTTGTTTTAATAGGTTCACCCACGGTTCTTCCACACGGGCGTTTCGCACGCCCGTATTGTTTTGGCAGGCTCGACTATGGACATATTGCACGGCCATGGCGTTTAATCGTAGCTCGTGTTGGGGAAATCTTTTGCCCTGTTTTTACACAGCCTTAAGCACGCCAGTGTGCTTGGCCGTGTCTCTATGGAAACACCTGTATTTAAGATTTCTATTAATAAGTTAGGAGTTAAATACCAAAATTTAAATAAATCAACATTGTTAGTGCTCGGGTTACCTCTCGAGAAGCGCTTATTTATAGTCTAAGCTCGACTTACCTCTCCAGTGAATGGTCATGGTGGTTTGAGGAGTTTATCCTCCTCATTCCTGCTATTAATCTCATCAAAATAAGGTTTTAATCGGGTGTTGTTTACCTTAAAAGTGCCGAACTTGGGATGACTCACCTCCACCATACCGAATGCAAAAATACTGAGTACTGTAAGAGGGATTTCCTCATTCGGTATGGTAGTGACAATGTGGGGATCTGCGGCATCTAATAAAACCTTATCACCAGCCTTAAGTTGATTTAGAGATGTATCGGGCTCGTTTTGGCGTAGTTTCAGTTTGTCAGGTGTTCTTGGTTTGTGCATCCACCATTCATCGAGTTCCTCAATTTGTTTACTTCGATCTTCATGAATAGGTCCTCTACTGGTGCTTGAGAACGACTCGTGTGCTTCCTTCAGACTCATTTTCTGCAAAATAGGTTACACCATATTGTTACTTTTAGTAGAATGGTTTAAATGATCACCTTCAATTCTTGATGTGTTGCTAGAATTACGAGCTTGAAGGGTGATTGTTTGGTCTCCCACCCGGAGTGTGAGTTCACATGTGCCAACATCAATGATGGTTTTAGCAGTTGCTAAAAAGGGCCTTCCTAGAATTAAGGGAGTGTTGCTATCCTCTTCTATGTCTAGAACAATAAAGTCAACGGGAAATATAAATTTATCAATTTTAACTAGCACATCTTCAATAATACCTCTAGGGAATCTTATAGTTTTATCTGCTAATTGAATGCTCGTCCTAGTCTGTTTAGGTTTCCCAAGACCTAGTTGCTTAAACATTTTTTAAGGCATGTCGTTGATACTAGCCCCTAGATCAACTAATGCATGATTAACATCTAACTACCAATTAAGAAAGGAATAGTAAAGCTCTTTGGATCTTTTAGTTTGTTAGGTAGTTTATTTTGGAGAATGGCCGAGTAAACTGCGTTCAGCTCCACATGTGACGCCTCGTCCAACTTCCGCTTATTTTCTAAAAGCTTCTTTAAAAATTTCATTGCATTTGGCATCTGCGATAGAACTTCAATAAACGGTAAGTTAATATGTAATTTTTTAAGAGTTTAATGAATTTACCAAATTGTTCATCTAAGCGGTCTTTTCTTGTTGAATATTAATTGCGTTGAGTTGTTCCCTTGGGTTAGGTTCGGTATTACTTGGCAAAATACATTGTGGTCATTCGGAGATTAGTTTGGAAAGCTAGCCTATCTGAGTTTCGAGGCTTTGGATCAATGCTTGTTGATTTTTAAGTGCTGTCTCAGTATTCTGAAAACGAGTTTCTGACACTGATATAAACTTTGAGAGCATGTCTTCAAGGTTTGGCTTCTTTTCCTGTTGATAGGGTGGTTGTTGGTAGCCCGGAAGATGTTGTGGTTTTTGATTTCCTTGACCGCCCCCACAAGAAATTGGGGTGGTTCCTCCAACCTGCATTATAAGTGTTTCTATATGGATTGTTTTGAGGTCAAGGATTATTACCCATGTAGTTTAATTGTTTGTTATCCATGTTGTGTCCATAAGGTTGGTATTCCGAATGGTTTGTTCCACCGCTACTTGCTTCGCACTGCATTACTAGGTGAACCTGTGAAGAATTAAAAAAACCATCAATCTTTTTATTCAAGAGTTCTACCTGATTAGAGAGCATGGTGACCGAATCGACGTTATAAACGTCGGCTGTTTTTGTTGGCTTTGTCTTCATGACTTGCCACTGATAGTTATTCAGTGACATTTCCTCTATAAACTCATAGACATCTTCTGGTGTTTTATTGTTGATGGTTCCGCCCGCCGCTGCGTCAACCATTTGCCGAGTCGAAGGATTCAGACCATTCTGAAATGTTTGTACTTGGAGCCAAAGCAGTAACCCATAGTGAGGGCACCTCCTCAGAAGGTCATTGTATCTCTCCCATACATCGTAGAGTGTATTTATAGGCTTTGGAATGCCTTAAAGCCCTCAAAATTAGCCTTTTCCGAATTGGACTCAACTTGGGCTCGACAGGGACACGCCCGTGGCACACGCCCGTTTTGATTACTTCAAGCCGTGTTTGAGCCTGCCAAATTGACACGGCCGTGTGGTCTGCCCATATAAGGAGGTCCAGGCCGTGTTGATTTCGTACTTTGGCCCATTTTCTCTGTTTTTGGCCTATTTCTCGTTCCTTTTGTTCTCCTAAGCTCTCCTAAGTATAAAACATGAAATTAAATTATTAGGAGAATCGAATTCACTAATTCTAATGAGAAATCATCTATAAAATGCATTAAACATGGGGTAAAAATATGTATAATTTATGGTTTATCAGAATAACCGAAGGCGAATGGCGTAATCAAAAACACCATTAATTTTAAATGTATCACATAGTTCCAAAAAGTTTTCCAAGTAAGCGTTAGGATCTTAGTCCTACAAACCATCAAACTGAACAAATTACGTATCATTTGAATTGTGTTAGGTTTCAGTTCAAAAGTATTTGCAGCTACAGCAAGTCTAACTATGCTCGATTCAGTTCCTGTTAAACAAGGTTTAGCATAATCATACATAGTGCGCGGAGCAGGATTCTGATTAATAGCAATCGCAGGAGGAAACAGATTTTCTTGGTTTTCAGCCATCTCCTCGGTTATGGTTGAAGTATCGTCCTCTTGCTCTTCTGTGTGTTGTAAGCTTTACCTTATTTCTCTTCGATTTTTGCGAACTGTACGATCAATTTCACCGTAAAAAAGTAGTGGTCTGACGGGACCTGTCAGAAGAAAATAAGAGAAAAATTAGAAAAGAAAAGGAAATAAAAACTTAAATTACAAATAAAGTAAATGGCCAAAGTAATAAAAATCGAGTTTTCCTAATATCCTAGTTCTCCGGCAATGGCGCCAAAAACTTGATGCGTGATATTCGTAACAGGTTTTAAAAATTTATAAAAGAATCATTCTTGAGACTAACTTATTATCACGATTAAGGCAAGTGTGCCTATCGAACAGTAGTATAGTTTAGCAAGACCGGATTGTCAAACCCAAAGGAACTACGAGTACTAGTATTTACTTCCTTTTTGTTATCTAGCCTAAAAATTAAGAGGTTTGGTTATCTATACTAATTACAAACTAAAAAATGCACAGAAAGAAAATTTAGGAAAATACTTTTTGAAAAATTCGATTGATTAAGACAATACCTAAGGAAAAATCCACCTAGACTTCACTTGTTATTTGACTCTGAATCAGACGATTTATTCATTTGACTTGATCTGTAGAAATCCCTAAGTTATATTATTATCTCTCTCAAGACTAATAACGTCTAACCCTAGGTTGAATAATTGAAATCTCTTTCTAATTAACACCCTAGAATTGCATTAACTCGATCTATGTATTCTCTTATTAGGTTTCACCCTAATCTGGCAAAATCTTATCACCTTATCTCTAGGCGTGCAATCAACTCCGCTTAATTATGACAAATTTATCTTAGACAAGGTCTATTCCTCCTCTGAATAAGAGCTTAACTTGAATTAATCCCCTTAGGTATTTAGGGGGTTTAGTTCATACTTATGAAAGAAAACATCTCAAAAGCATAAAGATAACAAAACATAAGAAAACCCAAAACTCCTGAAGGAACTTGAAAGGACATCTTCAGTCTTGATGATGAATCCGGCTTCTGAGATGAATCAATCAGCTTTCCTCGAGTAATTCTTTGCTTCCTACTCTGCGTCCCCCTTCTAAGTGCCTTCTCATGTGTTTAAATAAGCTTTAGAATGCCTAAGAGCCCCCAAAATTGGCCTTTTCCGAATAGGGTAATACTTGGGCTCAGTAGGGACATGCCCGTGTGCGATTACTCCAGCCCGTGGTCAAGGCTGTTGAATAGGCACGAGCGTGTAGTATACACGTGTAAGTCATGCTTCAATCCTGCCAAAGGGACGCGACCGTGTGACACACCCGTGTGAGGAAGTCCAGGCCGTGTTGATTTCTCATGTGGGTCCATTTTCTCCATTTTCGGCCCGTTTCTCGCTATTTTTACTCTCATGTGCTCACCTAAGTATAAAACATGAAATTAAAGGATTAGGAGCATCGACTTCACCAATTTTAAGGAGAAACCATCCATAAATGTGGTAAGTATGGGATAAAAATATGTATAAATTATGGTTTATCAACAGGAGGTCTAACTATACTCGATTCAATTCTTGTTAAAGTAGGTTTAGCATAATCATACATAGTACGAGTAGTAGGATTCTAATTTACTGGATTTGCAGCAACTACAGGAGGTAATGGGTTATTCTGATTATTCGCCATCTCTTCGGTAATATCAGTCTCGTCCTCTTGCTTTTCTTCTACATACTGTAGGTTTCGCCTTATTTCTCTTCGATTTCTGCGAGCTGTGCTTTCTATCTCACTTCAAATAGCAAAGGTCCGACGGGTTCCTTCTAGTCATAAACTAGAGATTCTTGCCAAAAGCAAATAATAGGGAGATTAGAAGATAATTAAAAATTAAATTAAAACAAAAAGAAATTTGAAATAAAAATAAAAAATGGCTAAAGTAATGAAATTCAAACATTCCTAATATCTTAGTCTCCGACAACGGCGCCAAAAACTTGATGGTCGCTAAACTAACTAAAAATTCGACTAAGGCAAGTGCACCTATTGAACAGTAGTATAGTTATGGTGAGACTGGAAATATCGTATCCACAAGGACTAAAAGTACTAGTAATTACTATCTTTTTATTATCTAGCCTAAGAATTAAAAGGATGTTTTAAACTAAGATTAACTATCTAATTAACTAAGAACACGATAGAAATAAAAGTTGGAAAATACTTTTGGAAAACCGATAGAGAAGACAATACCAAGGAAAAATCCACCTAGACTTCACTTACTACTTCTGAACTAGACGATCTATTCACTTGACTTAATTCGTAGAAATCCCTAGTTTATGTTAATATCTCTCTCGAGACTAAAAACAACTGACTCTAGGTTGATTAATTGAAATCTCTTTTTAATTAAAACCCCTATTGTCGCATTAACTCGATCTATGGATTCCCTTATTAGATTTGACTCTAATCCGGTAGATATATGTTGTCCTATCTCTAGGATTGCATACAACTCCGCTTAGTTATGGAAGATCTACTCTTAAACAGAGACTTTTGCTCCACTGAATAAGTACATCAAAACCTGAATTAATATCCTGAAATATTATCGCAAGGATTAAAACTCATAATTAAGAATAAGAACAATTATTTATCATATAATTCAAAAGATAATAAGATTCATCTTAGGTTTCATCTTCCCTAGGTATTTAGGGAATTTAGCTCATAATGATGGAGGAAAACATCTCAAAATTGGGAAAACAAAAAAACATAAAGAAACCCAAAAACTTCGGTAGAAATTGAATAGAAATCTTTAATCTTGAAGTAAATCCTACTTCCGAGCTGATTCCAATGCTTGTCTTCAAGTATTTTTTACCTTCTACTCCGTGTCCACCCTTTGATCCTCTTCTAGGATATTTATATAGACTTTAGAATGCCCAAAATTAGCCTTTTCCGAATAAAATTAGACTTGGGCTCGACAGGAACACGGCTGTGTGCCACGCCCGTGTGAAGGTGCTCAGGACGTGTGCAATTCTGATGTGGTTTAATGTCAACACGGCTATGACATATGGGCTTGTGTAGATTACCCGTGTGAAAGTGCCAAGGCCGTGTGAAACACTGAAATAAACCCATTTTGTCTGTTTTTGGCATTTTTCTTGTACTTTTCGCTTTCCTATACTCATCTGGATATAAAACATGAAATTAAAGGATTAGGAGCATCAAATCCACTAAATCTTATGATAAATCATTCAAAAATATGCCAAGCATGTAATTAAAATATGTTACTTCTGAGGTTTATCAGTGTTGACCCCCCACACAGCCTAGGCATTTTCACATAACCAGAGCACACGACCATATGGTCTTTAGTCACCAATTTTAGTTCTGTGTATGCTTTTTTTTACTTGAAATTGTGTCTGTGTGTTCCAACCCTTGGTTAGGCTTTAGTGAGGGTAGTTAAGACTCTGATCTGGGCTTCGGCTTATGTGTTATTTGTGACTGTTGTGTGAGAAGTCTGATTCTGAACCTGGTTAGCTGGGTGTTTGCATGTCTGTTTCTGTTTGACTGTCTGTCGATGTGTTCATTGTTTCTGTGAGGTTGTAAGCATACATGCACTTGCATAAAGTAATTTTTGGGTTGGTTGTGAAGAGAAGGAAGATTGATTCTGATCTGGCAGTTTAACTGCAACTTATCAGTACAGCGGTTTACCGCACTGTACCGTATGTACATCAAATTTGCTACGTACTATTATCTAAGTAACTTTGTCCATATACATGGTGTGTAGGGTTGGATAGGCCTTTCGAGGTCCTATGTGGTGTGTTTGGTTGGATGAGCTTATACAGCTCTTTTGGGGTGTGATTAGGGGACGGAAAGGTGTGTTGGCTGGGTGGGTGGGTTTTTTACTTTACTGCCTTCAAACGCATCTGTTTGAGTATTCTGGGTGTAAGATTATTTGGCTGTATTTTGTCTGACTGAATAACACTTGTGACTGAGTGACTGTGTGTGACATGGTGTGGTTGAATTGTTACATTCTGTTGGGACGCTAGTTCCAAGTTCACTTAAGTATGTTTCGCTTTCGAAATGGTTTCTGTAATTCTGCTATTAGTCACGTGTCGAACTCACACTGAGCTTGTGTAGCTCACCCCCTTAGTGTTTCCCCTTTCAGGTACATTTTCGAATTCTAATGTTGGACTCGGTATGCGGAGGTCTCGGACAGTCACAGTTAAAAAATACTTTAATAGTATTTTTAATAATTTCTGATTTTATAATTAAACACTTTGAATTGTAAGTATTTTTTAGAAAAATGTGGTACGAAATTTTGTGTTTTATGCACGTAAGTGTCATTGGGGCTGTACTTTCTTTTGAAATATCAGGATTTTATAACTAAGAATTTTACGTAACTTAAATGTTGTAATGTTTTTCGATTTGTTAAACTAAACTTTCCTACGACCACTTCGGTGATCAATGTGACCTCCAAAATTCGGTCTAAACTCCTAGGTTGGGTACTGGGGTGTTTCATTATTATTTAAATTTTTTTTTTTAATTTTATACTTGAATAACAATTCTTGTTATTAATATTTTCACCTACATAATTTTAATTAATAATAAAATTAATTATTTTAAATTTATAAATAATATATATCTTTGAAATAATATTATTTAAAAATTTTCAAATATTTAATAGTTTTATAAAATTAAATTTTGATCCTTTAATATGACTTTTTATTAATTGTCAAAGTTTTATCAATTTTATAAAATCAGGTATGGCAGAGTTTGTAATTAAATTATTTTAAATATTTAAATATTTAAATTTATAAATTATTGATATTATTCAAATAATATATCATAATTTCAAAATTATATTCTATTTTAAAATAACAAAAAAATGAAAGTAAATATTACAATAAATATGTCATGTGTCAATAAATTAATCCTCCATATAGCATGGGAAAAGGTTACAAACAGTTGAAAATTGAATGCGATAATTCACTTTTTGTTGAATCCTTCATTTTTTGTAGTGTTGCCAATAGTAATATTGTGGAACTTCGGTTAATCAAAGGATATCTTATTCCAGATTGGAATATAAGAATTCGGCATATTCCTAAAGCTCAAAATATAACTGCTGATCGAATGGCGAAATGCGTTTATGACAACTCTTTGAGTCTGAAACTTTTTAAAGTTTATGACAACAGTATTTTAAGATTACTGTTATCAAAATATTGTTATCAAGATACTGTTGAAAGTCATTTTAGGTACAAAAATCTTAAAATTATATTTACTTTTTTTTATAATTTATATTTACTTCTCAAAAGTTTTAAGGTTTTTTATAATTTTAATAATTACGACTAAAATAACAAACCATGTAAGCATTGAGAGCTAAGCTTGTTGAATTTTTTAGATATAAAGATCAAACTAATAGAATGTATGAATATTGAAGGGCTAAATTTATTATTAAGCTAATAAAACAAAGCCCACGTTAGGCTTCCATTAGACAACTAATAGAAGAGTGACTAAAATATTTAATTTTAAAAAATTAACTAAAACGAAAAAATAAATAATTTAGCGACCAAAATAGAATGAAACAAATAGTTAAGTGAATATTCTTGTATTTTACCTTTATATATAATTTGTTTATATTTTACACTATGCCTTTTTATTTACATTTTTCATTATATTTTTATATTAGAGGAAAATTAAACAGTCCACCTTTACTTAGACTGAGCTTTACAACTAAATTTATGTACCAAAAGAAAAGTTTTACGATTAAAATACGAAATTTCGATTTCATTTTGCCACTAAGTTATAATTTTTTTATTAACTTTTATTTCTCAAAATTGATTTTAAATGAATTAAAGGCAAATTTTTACCCAAAAAATTATAAGTAGTTAATGATAAAAAAAATTAAAAATAAACATATTAACAAAATTATTAAAATTCAAGAAAATAAAATAAATTTTTTATTTCATTTGAATTTTTTTTATAAAAACTAAAAAGAAAAATTATCAATTCATTAAATTTTAAAAAAATATATATCGTTCTTTTATTAGTGATAAATCAATAAAACATTGAGCAAACTCAAAATCCCAAGATTATTTTAACGCAAGATTACTATTTTATTTTCTAAAAACACAAAAACAAAACCAAAGACAATTAAAATGATTATAAAGTCGATTCGATGGGAAAGAAACTTGTTTTTTAAAATAAGTAGAATTTTATAAATCAAACATCCTTCATAACATTATCACATGTGTCATCGATAGGGAATTTTTCTTTTTAATTTTTCTGGAGGGAATTGTTTATGGGAATGTTTTTTGGTTGCTAGCAATCTTTAAGAAGGAACAGTCAACCAAAGCATTTCAAGAATCAGATGAATGAAACAAACATTTGAAAGCTCAATTGACTACAACAAATTGGTAGAAACTTATACGATTATTTATTTTTAGTTCGAAGGCTTTTTTATGCTTAACTGAAAAAATATATATATATGGCAGGATCAAAACAATCATCAAGACTTTTGGGGTAATATCTGCTTAATAAATAGCATTGCCAAATTATCTCAGATCATTTACAAAAAAAAAAAAAAAAAAGAGCACAGTGTAAGTATACTCCCTCACAGTATGTTGCAATATAATATGTGTACAAATCACAAAAACGAAACGTAAAATGAGAAGAAATACAGGTAAATAACAATCTCCAGCTTCTCTCCTCTTACTTCCACCGATAAAACCTATGTTACCCCAACTTTTCAATTTTCCTCTGGTGTTGGTACACTTGTATCAAACACGTACTCACACAAACCAAGTTCCGACCCTTACCCTCCAAGTAACATAGGTAAAACTAAACATCCACTTCCTGACTGCTTTAACAAGAACAGAAAATCCACAATGTTACAGTGGCATTTTTAGACAAAAAAAGAAAAGAATCGAGGCAAACTCCGAAAGACCATCTTGATAATTTCAAATTACCTGTTAGCTAGCTGACAACACTTTTCCTCTATTAATCCCTTATAAGCAGATATTGAAAGCCTAAAATCACTACAAGCAATCAATATAATCATAACATAGAGCTTAGTTTCTATGCCCATTACCTGGTCGATCTAATTATTGGAATCAAAACAAGCACCTCACCTTGACGAAGCTGACAATGAAATGTTGGCGGGAATGCTTTTCGTCAAAAAGAGGAAATTAGCAATGCTTATTTTGCTCTAGTATTTAATTTTTCTTCTATCAATGTACAATGTGATCTAGGACGGATCTCTCACTGCATCACTAGTGGAGAGAATCACTTTATTAGCTGTTTTTGATGGTGGCCTATTGATCTTTTCAAGTAACCTACTGAATACTAGTTTGACAGGTATGCAGGCCACTGTTGTGAGTCCAGATGACTCTGGTTTGATTGATCCCTCCATTTGACAATTACGGCTATCATGTATGGGCCTAGATATGAGAGTATGTTCTATACCAATCGATGACAATGTTCTTGTTTTAGGGCTAGAAAATAAGCTTACTTTCTTTGGTAACTTTCTTTGTAACTGCCTGTCTGTAGGAGAGACAGGAACATGAGAGATGCTCTTTTTAACCAGGGCTGCACTGTGATTGGGACTTACTACATTGTACTTCTTAAAAGGTGGTTTTCGTTCATGATTCAAGGAATGATATTCACCACCTTCATAACTACCCAATGCAAATGATCGGTGAGGACGTGGGACCCTAAAATTTGTCCTCTTGGCAGTCCTCCATGCTGGTGGAAGAGAAGTGTATCCATAGTTCATTAGCCCATTACTGAAATAACCATTAGCGGAGAGAAGAGTCTCAATTGAATTGTCGTCTAGAGCTTCAATTTGAATAGGATGCCCTATTATTGCCTTCCCATCCAACTTGCTCATCAATGAAACTATAGGCACAGGCTCTTTCTGATAGCTTGCTTGGACATTCAAATCAACATCTATCAATATAGATCTTCTTTTCCCACCAAAATTTCGATGGGTAGAAAATTCTGGATCAAAATGCCACACTTCATTCTCCCACTCATTTCTCTCAGCAGCATGGTTTTCCCATCGCATGCCTTCCCAATCATGGATGTTATGATCAAAACTATCTCTACTTCTGGATGAATCCCTTGGCATATATAAAGATCCTGTACCATCAAAACCAAACATTTGGACTCCAAAATCTTTTGCACTCAAACCAGCCACATCAACATCATCGTCGAAGTCATGATTTCTACAATAAGTCTGACCTACCAGCCTTTTTCTGAACATTCCTCGTTCTTCAGAATGTAACCGAGGAGCATATCCATTATAACCTCTTATCTCTGATGCATCCATGGATCTTTTTCCCAGATTCCGTAAGTTCCTTTTCCCTTTAAGCTGCCATTTAGACACCGCTTCATTCACGGAATGAGGACCATGAGGATAAAAGTGAGACATCTCACCAGAAAGAGATGACTCATCAGACTCCCCCTGGCCCATGCTTCCAGCTCCTAGTGTGTCGAGTCTTTGAAAGGCACCCAATCGAGTATCCATACATATAGTAGCACCTGAATAGAGAATAAGAAAATAATAAGAAACAATAATAAATGGATTATCACCAACAATTAGACAGGCCATGATGCTTTCCTGAATATACAATAAAATGGTAGCACTGGCATGTGGTTAGAATCATAGGGGGTCATAAGCTCCCAAAAGTTTACAAATTCCTACACTATGTCATCATAAGTTAGGTCAAGTTCATATATCTATACTGGCAGCCCAAATTTGTTAATCTTACATTAAAATTATGTGATTTACATTATTTTGGTGCATATTTTTATATTGGCATCCCAAATTAATGTAACTGCTCTGCCATCGCAATAGTGCATTTAAGGATCAAGAAGGAGAAATTCTAATTCCATATCTAGCAAGTCAAAATTAGTTTCTGAATACGAAATTTGACCACTTCATAATCCTTATAATTTAAACTACAAATACAATAGCATCATGAGCAAAATATATATGTAAAGAATTTCAGCCAATGTAACAGAGTTATTTCAGCAGAAAAAACAAACGTCATAAGGACACATGAAATCATATACACCTTAAAATAATAGACCACAAAAGAGAATCACAGTGCATCTTTAATTCATGCTGTTGATTGACAACAGATAAATCACTGTCCCCTATGTCATATGGAAACATGAAGTTATACACCCTAAAGTAATAGACCAGAAAACAGAACAACAGTGCATCTTTAATCCAGGTTGTTTTTTAACAACAATAAGTTCCTGTCCTAACCAATCTGAGGACTCAAAGAACACAACTGGCTGTACTGCAAAAACATCCAAAATTGTTCCAGAATCAATAATTTGAGAAGGAAATCTGTCTTGACAGGAATGTTTAATTTCACCACAAATGACGTATAGGGAACAGTATGCGAAACATACAGTTTTCAAGATAAATCAAGTAACAGTGGAAGCAGGATTACATTACTGAAGAATATGCACAATCCTAAACGTAGAACATTTATCCAGGATGTAAGATGATATTGCAAACATAATGCATGAGACTAGAATTAAGACTAAGAAAAATCAACCTGAGTGTGAAGTGATATCCTCATCCATATCTGGTTCGGTCTCAGAAGAATCAGACTCTGACTCAGATTCAGAGGAAGTTGATTCAGAAGAACCAGATTCAATATCTTCCAAGAACTCACTAGAATCATCTTCGATCAAGAGCCTATGAAAAGGATAAGAATCACATTCCAGAAAATGGGAAGGTGACATCTCAATTTGATTTCTAAGAATCTCTTTATAATCCAACACATCAAAAGACTCGGGTGAGAAGTACATGCATTTGCTCCTCTTTGCTCGGAGAACACCTTCCATTCGCTGCTCTCCTGAAATAGAAGCAGAAATAGCACTAAAGTCAGGTTGTAGAAAATGCAGTACTTCTAATTTTACACTACTCTGCAAGACTTGAACAAAAGGGCACCTCCAGTCATATCTCTTGACCAAAAATTCCTCAGTAAATCCCTCATGTAACCATTTCCCTTAATCTAAAGAAGATTTTACCGTTAATGTGCGCAGGTCTTCCCATGCTGGGAACCCTTGTTGAAGGAGATAGAGTATCATCATCCAAAGCACTGAAAGATGTAAGCTTTTGCTTTGCACATGCAATCTTGAGCCCCATATCCTGCATTTCTCTCGTCCGAGGTATGATTTCAGCATGATCATTTTCTAAACTTGGCAGATTTCCAGCTTGATCTTTTTGCAAGAGTACAGGGCTACTCAATGTCTCACCCTTGATGGAAGTATCTTGATTCCTGGATTGAATTGATTTTGTGTTCCCAGGTTTTCCATTACTAATATCTGAACCACAAGAATCCTTCTTAGCAGAACCAGTTGATTTACTTCTTTCATTAGAAAGTCTATCCAATTTTCCTTGTTTTCTCAATAATTCCTTCTCAAGTTCAAGCGCATGAAGGATAGCGTCTTCCCGTCGAGCATATTTCTCTCTTTTCTTGGGTGGCACACCTAGTGAGGATTCTGCCCTTTCAATGCAATCATCAAACTCCCCACATCGAAATGCCTTCACACGCTTAGACTTTTCTAAATTGTACCAATCGCTAAGAAGACAGAAAAAGAAATATATCTTACAAGTAAAATTAAGTGAAAATGGAACAACATATTCCATAATATGAACAAAAAAAAAAGATCTTTTGAACCATAACTTAGAAAAAAATAGAAAATCATCCATCCACAAAGGCGGAGTTTTTAGAATTCACCAGTGAGGTTAGTAAGGTCACCATAGTCCTTCAGGGTATTTACAGAAATAAAAATTTTAAAAATAATAATATAAAAGGTAATGTGACACGTAGAAACATTCTAACACGACTTGTGGAATTTAAAAATTCCATCAGTGGTGTATAGAAAAACAAAATCTTAATCCCATGAATTCTCTCCAAATAAATGACCACAGAAAAATATTTGCAAAATGATGGAAAGTGCAATCTCTACATATTATATGCCTTCAAGTTATTTGCACATTTTCCAAATAAATTTACAGAATGAGACAACTTGAGAAAAATTCCAGACCAATGAGGAGACTTGAGTGGCAAGGATAACAGCTTGGATATGAAATGTAGAAGGGAAGGGAAGGGAAGGTGACAGTGTTTCCATATAACAGAAGAACTGTCTACAAAAAGTGATGTGAATTGATTTGTTAAACCTAGTGGCATTCATTCTAAGATCAGAAATTGTCTACAATTGCCAGAAAATATGCAAAGCAATGATAATATTAACTAATTCTCAGTAATCTGACAATCAAAATTGTATAACTAGAGGCCCAAGATATATGCTACTCCTTTCGTATTAACTTCAGACAGGCTAGTGGAAAGTAAAGATATTTTGTTGGCATAAAAACTTGAGAAAAGCATCAACTAAACTTATTATTCCGAACAAAGGCTTCAAATAACTATACAGATAATCTTTCTCCTAACATCGAAAAAATAAAGGTTGACATGCATCTTTAATGGAAATGTTGAATACATCAATGTAGTATCTCTCACTCTAACATGGATAGAAAAGAAGCAATAAAATAAAATTAACACATATTTTTAGGCTCCACTGTTCAGAATAAGGTAAAAAGGGCCATAGCCAAAGCAAACAAAATTCAACAAGAATTATAGAAGGGATAAATTTATCGCCTCTTTAGCTTCTCACAAGTCACAAATAACAGACTAAACATTATTGTAAGATTAAATTAATTATGCCAGAGCATTACATTAGCTTTCATTGAGCAGGATGACAATATGATGTTCTGTCAAGAAAAACAATGTGAATTTGTGTGTGTGTGGTAGTTATGCTGTTAGGGTTTAACCAATAGTTTTCCTTATTCTTTATAGGTACAAGTACAACATCCAAACAATAGATTAAAAAAAAATCTGAATGGATATTCATATTAGTCTTCCTCCCTCTTATTCTCCCTCTCTTTAATTGGAAATCAAAAGGAAATTCAGATATGAATCGTTCAAACCCTAGAAACCATGCAGGATGGAAATACAACTACCTATATTTTAGAACTACCCGACACCTTTTTGCAGAGTAAAAAGGACCTAGACCCTGGAGTAAACCATCAATCATTAACAACTTTCCTTCAGAGTAAAACATCACTCATTCACAACTTTCCTCCACAGTAAACCATTACTCATTCACAAGTTCCTAAGTAAAGCAGAACTGAGTTCCATATTATAGTGCATCATCAAAATACTTTATACGTCCTTAACATCTTACATTTGTAGAGTCATTCTCACCATTCGTTTTGCTCAGAAAAGCCTTAACTGTCCACAGGTTAAGTTCATAAGAGTAAATATCACAGCTTCATTTCTTCTAAACTCTCGTAACTTGACATTAAGTCACACTACTCTCTATTCTTCCAGTAGTTCAATTCTATCCTTAATACCTAGTACCTAGGTATATAAACATCATGTTAAAACTTATAAATGTAAAAATGCCTCTGGTATTTCTTTTGGAAAAATTAAGCCAACAAAACTCACATGTTAAAAAATAAATAAATAAGACTTACACGCTGGCATCCTCTCTGCCAAGAAGTTTGACTGGAGTTCCAGTCCTCGGAGACGCAAGGTGTGAGGCCGGTAACTCTTCAGGCCCCAGTATCTTCCCCGGCCACCACGATCCGTTCCTCCTGCGTACCCACACGATCAACCCGCCTCCCCCTGCCCCATTCTCCATCTCTTTCTCTCTAAACTCTCTTTCCCTCTCTATCTTTACCCCTATTTCTGTATCCTCCGTAAAATTAACGGATTTCCCATCTATATCTATAAAAGAAAACAAAAAAATTGAAATGAAAAGCAATAAAACTTAAATTAAGGGGTAGCGTAAGGATGGTTCAGCCACCGGCGAAAAAGAGGGAGAAACGGAGGATCCGAAAGTGGGAGAAACCGAGGGATCCGAACAGAGGGATTCGGGTGAGGGTTAGGGCTCCCATTCAGAAACTAGATTTGGGGATTTTGTGCATTTTATTAGCCTTAATTTACTATTTGTTTGGGAAGTATACTCGTTTTCTTATTTTGGTATTAAAATATTTTTATTTCAATTTATATCTAAAAAATTAATCACTTTCGAGTTTAGTATCTAAAATATGTCCTGTTATATTTTTTAACAGTTGCTAACAAATTTAATAACCAATCACAAAATGCTATGTAAAAGCTTTACCTAAAAAAATGTTTTCTTTTATTAAATGGATATCCAAGTTAAAAAAATATAAATATATATAAATTAAAAAATATATAAATTATAAATAATTTGTAAAATAAAATTTAAAAAAATATATGATAATTGAAAAGTAATTAGTTGAAATTAATAATATTATTAGTTGAAATATACAAATTTAAAAATTAAAAAAGATAAAAAACTAAAAAGGTAATGTCAAAAATAACCCCTAACGTTTGACCATTTACTCACTTTGACCCTTTATCTTTTTTGAAGCACTTTTAATTCTTAACATTTTTTTTAATTAAATTGATCTATTTTTAACCTATATGATGACGTAATTGTTAGTTCACTCTCGGTAAAAATGTGAAAGAAAAAAAAAGGTATTTTGCATTTCAAATGTAATTAAAATAAAAATTACTCAAAAAAATTATTCATTAAAAAACAATTAAAAACAAAAAATGTAAAACACTTGAATCAGATAAATTAAAAAAGAAAAAGAGAGCAGAAATCTGCCACTAAATTGATTCTTTGACACCTCGAATGCTTCCAACTTTGAATGAAGCCCGAACTCCGGCGGCAAAATCCAGTCAAGTTGTTGTCAAAAACCATAAAATCCCTCAAAGCAGGCAGTCAACCGATACTTTCCGGCAATTCTCTAGTCAACTGGTTCGAAAATAAGTTTAACAAATTCAAATACCGTGACTTACAGAACCTTTGTGGAATTTCGCTGGTCAAATTATTCTGGGAAAGATCAACTTCAACCAAATTCAAAGCATCAATGACTTTGGGTATTTCACTTGAAAGATGATTTTTGAAGAGATGCACATAAGTTGGATTCTCGAAAGTAAACAAATTACTTGGAATTCGACCTTCCAAATTGTTTCTAACAAACCCAAATGCACTAAACTTGAAAGATTGTTGAAACTTCCTGAGATTTTACCGATTAAATTGGTTTCCGTCATCACTCATCCATAAATACACCAATTTCTTCAAAAAATTAAATTCCTAAGTATTTCCATGGCGAAAAAGCCATTATAAGCTAGACCCAGAGTTTGAAGATTAGACAAATCACCAATTTATTTAGAAAATGTTCCATTGAAAAGGTTTTGGTGTAAATATAACGTTTGCAATAGTAGTAATCTATAATATCTCCTTTTTTAATGGTGTCGAAGACAGTAGTTTTGGGAGTACATTTCTAATATGTGTGACCGTGTTTTAATACTTAGTTAATGTTTATGAAATTGTATTAGGGTTATATTAAATTTTGGTAAAAAAATTTTAAGATTTAATTAGTTAATTGAATAAAAAAGACTAAATTGTGAAAGACGTAAAATTTAGTAATTAATGAATTATATTGACTTGATAGTTTAATTAATGATGTGGAGGGGACTTATGAAGCAATTTGGCCATAAAGTTTATTGATGGACGGTTTAAGGCTTGAAAATATGTTAAAATGCATGTTTAATTTTAAGGGTATTTTTGTAATTAGCTTAATATAGTTTAATAATTAAAAACAAAATTGAGTATCATTTTTCCAAAAGGTTCTTCCACCGAAAATACAAAAGAAATCCACCATTTTTGTGCTAGCAAGGTTCGGTTAAAGTTCCTTTTGCATGTGAGTTCAATATAAGCTTATTTATTGTAATTTTTATATTTTTCGGATAGTTACAACTAGGTCCAACTAACCTTTAGCTTCGTTTTTGAAACTGTTAAGATTTTTGAAATGTACCATGGATGAATACTTAGTATTATGAGATTAGATGATGAATTAGAGTTATTAGTTGTTGGTTATGAGTAAATTATAAAGTTATTTTTGTTAGTTTTTGAGCAAAGGATTAAATTGATGAAATGTTAGAAGTGATAGGGAATTTTAGTGAATTTAGAATAAATGTGGGCTGAATATATCAGGGTAAAAATTCGGCTAGCATGTTATGTTATAAAGTTTTGTTAATTTTGGTATTTTGAGGATATGGACTAAATTGTGATGAATGTAAAAGTTTAGAGAAAATATGTAATTAATGAAAAGTTAAGGGTTTTATTCATTAAATTGAGTGTGAAATGTATGTGAATTTAATAGAATGTATTTAATTACTATATAGATCAAGACATAAGTCATAAAGACAATAACTGAGGAAAGGGAAAATTTGCAAAGTAATCCTTGCGTTTGAATCGAGAGTGGATCGTAGGTAAGATCATAGTGCTTTGTTTTAGAATTGTGATTTATTTTTGTTTCAGATTACTGATTTCTAGTTAATTAATTTATATATAAATGTGAAGCTAATATTGGTTATTTATATAACCATATGAATTGTAAGTATTTATGTATACACTTTAGTATCCCTGATTGCACAATCGTGCCCCTGTTTTCACATCGGTACCCCTATTTGCACATCGATACCCTTGATTGCACATCTGTGCCCCTGTTTTGCATCTATGATGCCCTTGAAAATGGAGTAATTACTGAGTATGTGAATTGAGCACTAGTGATTTAGACTAAATGTTACGGAGTCCTACGAACTAGTTATATACTTGTATGAACGATTTATTTATGGATTGTTATATGGAATAGGTATAATCCTATTATGATAAATTTTCATAGAAAATTTTCATTTCGATTTGGTTGATTGTGAAAACAAACTTACCATGTATTTGAAGATTAGCATGAGCATTTTATAACTTTAATTGTTTATTTTAATCAAGTTAAGTCAAGTAGATGTTATATTATGTTCTTACTAAGCTATTTAATCTTATTTGTTTCTCTCATGTCATTTTGGTAGCTTTTGCATCTCCTTTTGAGTTGTGACATGTGTATATAAGTTTTGTTTGTAAGTTGTTAATGTTAATGGTAATGGATGATTAAGAAGATTGTTAGCTTCTTTTGAGTATGTTTTATGATGTTGGAATATGAAATTTTTTGTATAAATGGTAATCCTGATGTTTATTTGGTAAACTTTGTAGCATGTTCAAAATGCAATAATAATAATATGGTTAGTTTTGGGAGCTTAAATTGGAAATTGATATTAGACAAAGTCTTGTTAGATTATTTGAATGTTTAGTTATGAATTGAGGTGCCTAAGAATGGTACATTGGTTATATGCTTTAGGTTGATTGTTTTGTCATGTTTAAAAGTGTATTAAGAATGTATGTGATATTGGTGTACCTTGTTGGGTAAGATTTGGTATTAAATTAACTTGAATTAGGGGTTAAATGGTGAGTACACAGCCTGGCACAGGCTGTTACATGGCCGTGTGTCACTTATGGTCACACCATACGGTCGTGTGGGCTTTATTGTATTAGGTGCAGGTTTTACACGGTCTAAGACATGGTTTAAAACAAGATCGTGCGTCTCAAGTCAGTGGGTTACACAGTCTAACACATAGCTTACGACATGGCCATGTGTGCCAAGTTAGTGAGTTACACGGTTAAACACACGGGCTAGGGCACGATCGTGTGTCCTTATTTCAAATGCTTACACTGTAATACTCCTAAACCGTATCCGTCACCGAATTAGGGTTACAGGCATTACCTGACTAAAATACAGTTCAGCTTGCTCATATAATTTCATTCTATGTTCAAAGACATATAAATTTCTTTACAAATACTCAACCAAATTTGCAAACATCAAGCCAAATTCACACATTTTTAATATATAGCCAATTAAAAACAAACATACTATATTCATCATATTACATATACAAACTATGATCCAAAGTTCAAACATATTAATATCATCTATTTAATCACATTTTAAATCAACTAACATGTAACAAATTAAGTCATGTTATTTGTACTTAATAAATATAATATTCGAACCATTGACTTTAACATTAATGATACTTGCAAACTTAATATATTCAAGCATATATTATTACATTTCTTCCGACATGCGCATATTAAAACAAATAAAACATAAGTACCATAACAACATTATCACATGATCGAACATACCATAGTTTCTTATACTACATGTATAAATTTTCTAATATTAATAAACTAAATCTATACATAGTCACCAAATGACCAAGAGTATCTATTCTATTATACAATTTATGCGCATAAAACCAAAACAAAATGAACCATTTTGTTGCACAAATATCAACCAATATTACACCCATTTCGCATGTTTATTACTATGCTTATAATTACATATTCACTATCAAACAATTTAGCCAACATTCGGTCATTTGAAATAATTTCAATATTAATTTTAAAATTTTATTCACTCATTGATATTCATGACCGAACCTAAATAGCTAATTCATAGGTAAACATGTCCTAAGCACACACCTTTATTTTGACTAGATTTAGCTATATATAATCATGCATTATAACCTATTTTAACTCATAAAATAACCAAAGCAATTATACACACACTTCCTCACACATGACATTAACATTTAACTAGAAAATCATATTCATGACCATACCAAATTTCATCATTTCTCAAATCGAAACACATATTAAAACATCACAAGTATACCATGAAACATAATTCCCACAATAAGTCTAAAGCATAACCGAATGCACATAAGTAATACCACATATATTCAACCATCAACTAACTTATTAATCAAACCAATTCATATAACCTAATACCATACATATATACACCATGAAATATACTTCCAAATTAAATTTAAGTCATAGTCACATACACACAAACTTTAACATTTTAATCAAGCCATTTTCGGATGGCTCTCAATAAATACATACTTCAAAATCAACATAATAACTAGCCTATACATGTCATAGGTTCAAGTTCAAACTTATAAAATACCACAAAGGTGATTGATAGTGTGATGGATTTCTCTGACGATCCCTGAGCTCATAACTAGCTTCCAAAATCTATAAAAACAAAGAACATACACACACAGAGTAAGCTTGAATAGCTTAGTAAGTCATAAGCAAATAAATCATTTCAATGACATTTATAATTCAATATAATTAAACCAAATCATACCAATCATAAGTACATATATAATTATCAAGCTTGCAACCTCATATATCAATACATATACTCTAGCATTATTTTTACCACTTGGCTGAATACATATATATTCATAAGCATATTTAACTTACATTTTCATGATGCACATTTCATATATCCATATAAAGTATATACTTACCTTACTACTCAATCATTTAACTTAATATATACCTAATCATTTTAGCTCGATTTCACATTCGATCTTAACTCAATATTTCCCGTTGAACCATTCGGAATTAATAAGGATACTCGAATAGTCGAAAAGCTCGTATAACGCCAACGTCCCAGACGTGGTCTTACATGTAATCACATATCGGTGCCACTGTCCCAGACAAGGTCTTACATGAACTTATATACGATGTCGATGTCCCAGACATGGTCTTACACGTAAATCACATATCAGAATCCTATTTCATGACATATGTATCCTAACTATTCCTAAGGTTCGTACAGGGCTTTCAGATGTCGTAATTTAGATCGATTCATGCCGGTAATAAATCATTCCATGCTAAATTCAATTCGGAAATATAGTTATACATACATACAATTCAATTCGGCTATGTATATAGTAAATACATTCAATTTAACATCATTTATTCACTTATGAACTTACCTCGTACGAAGACGAATAGACCGGGTCGACTATTCAACAACTTTAGATTTACCCCGATCCAAATCCAATTTTCTCTTTTCTTGATCTAAATTAATATAAATTAAACTTATTTAATCAAATATTCAATCAAATTCATCCAAAAACACATAAATGGGTAAATTACACTTTTTCCCCTGACATTTCACATTTTTTGCAATTTAGTCCCTATTTCATAAAACACAAAATATTCAAAATTTGAATACACCCATGTTAGGCCGAATTTATCCCTAGTCCATACAAGCCCATATGTTTCATTTATTTCATATTTTGATCCCTCAATTTACAAAATTCACAATTTAGTCCTAAATAGACATTTTTATTAAAAATCACTTAATTAAACTTGACAATCTAACAACATATATTTATTTTTCATCATCAAACACAAAAATCATTAAGCTATCAACAATGACAATTCATGAATACGTCATCAAATTCAAAAATTCAAGCATGAGCTAACTAGTACTTGAAGCAACTATCTTAAAAATGTAAAAATTATTAAAAACCGAACAAAAACTAACCTTGAATCAAGCTTGAACAAGACCGAATATTTGAAAGCTTAAAACCCCTTTTTCTTTGTCAAGTTTCAGCCAACAAGATGAACAAAATTCATGGCTTTTTAATTTATGTTTTATTATATTACATATTATTTCATAATTTACAATACTAACCTTTATAATTTAATAACTAAACCATATATTATAAACCCAAAACCGTCCATGCAACCCTTTAATGGCCTAATTTCCTTTTAAGAACCCCACATTATAAAAACAATAACAATTCGGCACTTACACAATTAGCTAGCCACTTTTATAATTTATGCGATTAAGTCCTTTTAATTAAACTGAGCACACAAACAATAAAATTTTCACATGAAATTTTCACACATATCAATTCACATATTATAAATATCAAAAATAATATTAAAATATTTTTCTGACTCGAATTTGTGGTCCCGAAATCATGTTCCGATTAGGGTCTAAACTGGGCTGTTACACACACGATCTGAGCTATGTCACGTGGCCTAGCCACATGGCCGTGTGACCCCTCTTTTTCAAATTTTCAATTTTTTTCCGATATTTTCTATTTTGATTCTATTTAATTTTGGATTGTTCCTAAATTATTTTTAGGGCCCCGTAAGCCCAATTCAAGGCCTGTTATTGTATTCATACCATGAATAGACATTATTTATTATATGTTTAAATTAATTGTTTAACTTTTCTGAAATAAAGTGAAATGTTCTATTTTGATCGGTAACGCTCTATAACCTTAATCCGGCAACAGAGACGAGATAAGGGTGTTACATAATCTCCTAATATTGGATGGAATATTCCCAAAAAATTATTATTATTAATATCAAGGAAACAAGAATTGATAATCGTTGAATATCGTCAGAGATTTCACCAACAAAATAGTTTTGAGAAATGTTTAGGTATTGAAGCTTTCAACAATTGTAAAGCATAATAGGGAATTCTTTAAGGATGAAATTCAAGGAAAGGTTGAGGAAAGTGAGGTTTAGGGGGTCAAATATCGATGGCTGAGTCATTTTCATGATGTTTTTGTCATCAAGGTAGAGTTCGGTGATGGAACCGGCGGTGCAGATTATCTCTGGCCAATCATAAGGCGAAGATGATGAGTTCTATGAAGAAATGGACGGTGGATTGCCTAGTTGCTACTTAATGTTGAGAAGAAGGGTTCATTCATTGTGGTTTATGGACTATGAATGAATCATTGTGATAAGAAGAAGATGAAGAAGAAGAAGAGAAATGTGAACCAGGTTTGAGACATGGGATCCAAACTTTGAGGCCATTTATTAGTTTCGATTTAGTGACTAAATATTGCCACATCAGCATTTAATTTCATTTGGACTGCCACGTCAGTGCTTAATGTTGATTGTTAGTCAACTAAGTCCATTAAAAATAGACTAATTTGACCCAAAAAAAATAAACGTTAGAGATTAAAATGCTCCTAAAAAAAGATAAAGGGTCAAAGTGAACAAATAGTCAAATGTTAGGGCTATTTTTGACATTACGTCAAAATAAAATGAAAAGTTAAAATAATATTTTTAAAGTTGAAGATAAATAAGTTATTATACCTTTATTTTGTGGCAAATTGGACTAAATTAGCCCTATATGCCAAAAATAAAAGTTTATTGGCTAAATATGCCGATTTTTTTTGAAAATTTAGGGAAATAAGTCGTTTTTGGAGAGAAAGTAAAAAGTACGTCCACCTGGGTGCACTTTCCCTTTAAGTTATATTTCCTAACTTTTTAAATATAATTAGTTTGTTTGATTAGATGATTAAATGTTAGTGGTTTTTCTTTAAATCCAAGTTTGATTCCTCTCTCACCCACATTTATATATTTTTTATTTTATTTTGTTTTAAGTTTTTTATATCTTTAATTAATGTTTTTAATATATTAGCTCTTTTAGCTAAATGGTTGAATAATAATGATTTCATCCTTAAGACCTAAATATTTTTTTTTATTTTTAATTCATCTCTTTAATTAATAACTCTTTTATTGATAAAATCAAATAATAAATATGTAATTATATAATAAAAATATATATTTTACAAATATCATTATATTAAAAATATTTGAAATTAATAACTCCTTTATATATGATATAAACATCAACTCATTTTATATATATATGTATATTTTTCTTTATGTATAATATTTATATGTCAAATATTTAATATTATATATATTTTTTTCTTTATGTATAATATTTATATGTCAAATATTTATTTTCTTTAGATATGTTGTGCGTATGGTAAATATTATAAAATCAATAATTATTTCAAATATCATTATTTTTTCATCTACATTGTAGATATGATATTTCAAATATTTTTACATGTGAAATATTTCAATTAATTATTTCAAATATTATTATGTTTATATTGAAATATTTTAAATATATGCATAAAAATATATAATACTAAAGATTACTAAACTCATAATATGAATTGAAAAACAAATATTATACGTCATAATCTTTTATTTTTCGCATATACAATCTATTTAG
The DNA here is from genome assembly GCF_007990345.1 of Gossypium hirsutum. Taxonomy (NCBI): domain Eukaryota; kingdom Viridiplantae; phylum Streptophyta; class Magnoliopsida; order Malvales; family Malvaceae; genus Gossypium; species Gossypium hirsutum. The sequence goes on along the minus strand of NC_053436.1, from coordinate 99,551,010 downwards.
CGGCTAATTGAGTGTAAAAGCGTGCGAAACGTAAATCTTAATAATTTGAATTACAAAACTCAAAACCCAGCATTAGAGATTGTCTTAAAATGTTGCCTAAAGTCTTCAAGTTCGGTTTTACCACGTAATATCACTAGCAAGCAAACCAATTCAGGTTGCAGCTCAATTACAAACAGATATTCCACGTAATATCACCATCATGGAAGAGTGAATGATAGAAATAATTCTAGCAAACCAAAAGGCAAAAACACACAAATTATAACCATGTCTTAATCCTATGCCCCTGGTGAGGATGTGCTAGATCCAACTGATTTCCAGAGCATTACCCAATCCACCATGGCTTTAGCTGCACGAGCAAAAATGGGATCTTTCGATCCTAGCTGCTCTTTAACAACATTTGCCACCTCAGCTACACAGTCCTCTGTTGTTGTAGCTTCCCGTGGCAACCTCACCGACTGAAAGAAAGGTACGACTTCCTCCATCAGCTTCACACCCTCCCATTCTTTCCTCAAGCTTGCTATAGCATCACCTCTATCATTTCTCCAGACATATGGCATCCCAGTTTTCACACCAAGTCCCAGGTGATCGCATGCAACCTTAACACACATCCCACTCCATATGTCTTCCATTGTTTCCCACCTAAACTTACCTTCCCCACCCAACCTCAAAGATGGAAGCAAGGCAGGTCCAATCACCTCCCGATTAAAAGCGATGTTAATTCCGCTAATAGGCATCAGGGATCTAGCTGGAACCGTCAGAACTGCATCAACATATCTGGAATTCCTTTCTTCTGGCTTGAGGGCTTGAGTAGGTGCATCATAGTCAGCTAAATTAAGCCATAGCCCACATGACAAAGCACATTGTACCCCACTCCGAAGACTGAATGGGTAGCCACGAACAAAATCTGCACCTTCAGTGAAAGGGTCATACAGAGTGTTAAAAAAGAATGGTGTGGCCGGGGTTGTAAGGTTAGTAATATGCTGGGCAACAGCATCCACCAAAATGCCTTTATTGTCCTTGGCCGGGTAACAGTCATCATCCACGGAGATAATGTACTTCTTCCGAGAAACCAGATAGCCAAAATACCGGCATGAATAGCCAGAGAAAATGGTTGAAGTAGAAGTACCCACAACACAATCTATGTCAGGCTTCTTATAGACATCAAGGTTAAAGCCCTCTGGAATTTTGAGCTCCTCTTTCAAATCAGGGTCTTTAACAATTATGAGATGAAATCGAGAGAATATAGGCCTCCACTCACTCATGAAAGATGTCAGGTCAGAACGTAGTGCTCCTATAACAATATCAATCTCATGATCCTTAATTGATAGAGACATCTTGCCAAATACAAACGTCAACAGAATTCAGAATACTCAAGCCTCTTAAAATCAGCTTCGTTACTCTTTAGACCAAGCTACTGTGTATTCCACTGATTAAACTAATCTCAGAATTTCTTGGAGCATCCTATGGAGGGAACAAAATTCCATTTGGAAATCAGCTAAAAACTCATTTGGAGAGAGAAAAAAAAAGAAAAAAAAATTCTGAAACTAACTTACTGGTAGGAAGGACAGGGGTAACTGTAACTTGAATGTTGAGTGCCTGGATAAGTGAGAAGACCTCGTCCTTGCCAGTAGCTATGAACAGCTTAAGAACTCTCTCGGTTAGCTTTCCAGCTCTCAATGTTCTCTGCTAGAATCATGAGAATTTATCTTAACTAAATGAATGCAACTAGAACCACACAAGAGTTACATATAATATAAGGTTACAGAGGTAAGATTGACCCATGAATCTAGTCAGACAGAAAGAAAAATAATAACAACGAGCTGAATTGTTTTTCAATTATTTTCTGGTTCAAAGCATTTGGAAGACAAAAGGGAAAACAGAAAAGAATTTAGAGAACTCAAATGAGGTTAATTCAGCAATGTATTAAATTTAATAAACAGGGAAACAGAAATTATCATAGCAAAGAAAATTAGTAAACAAGTGGCACCAATAGCAAAATGTTCAGATCAAGTGATCCAAAAGACAAAGGAATCAAATCGAAGAAACTCAACTTAAGGGTGAGACTTGAAAAAAATAAAAGAAATGCACTTTAATATTTGAATTAGATAATCAAAAGAAAATTGAAATTGCAGAATACAGACTAGACAACACAACAATAAAATTATCAAGTACGCTCTGAAGACTCAGCCATATCCCATCAAAATCAAATGACTCAATTTCTCCATACATACATGCAAATCAACACATGAACAACTCATAGCTTTACATAAAAAGAAAAAGCCAAAAAGCAATTAAGAAATTAAAACTACCCATCTATCCAGATGGCAAGAAAACTCTAAGAAGACAAAGAAGGGAAAGAAAGAGAAAGAAAATTTTACCAAGAAGAGTTCGATGAGAATGCGATCAGGAAGAGGAGAGAGATCAGTGATATTGGAAAGGTTATGGACAGCAGAATCTAAAGTTAGAGATAGCAAACAAGGCGGGGTTCTCATTCATTTAATTACTAATTTCATTCTCGTTAATTTATATTTTCTGAAAAACAAATAAAAAAGAAGAAGATGAGATTCTTGGATCTATAACTATAAATTATATGTATAATTACAAAAAAAAAATCATATAAACATAAAGAAGAATTGGTCTAAGTTCTTGATCCCCTTTTGCGGTATTGAAGGCGATAGATCTGCAGCGGTTTCTCCGTCCACTGTGTTCGACAAATTTTTCTATTCGTCATCTTCAGACAAACTCGATGTTTATATTCACACGTGTGGAATTGGACTGGGTCGGTTGAATCATGGGCTGATAAAATAATGGTTTCTACTTCAAATCTGGATTGATTGAGTTATCCTTATCATTCACTCATATTTTAATTTCAAAAATGGGATAGGTCATCCAATCCAACTTAAGAGGATGTTTTAATAGACTCCAGTAGTAGACATCATATCCTTGTTGACGAACATATAAAAATCTTTATGGGTAAACTATTAAAATAGTCACTTTTATTTGTCTCATTTTACATTTTAGTCACTTCTATTTGAAATGTTACATTTTAGTCACTTACGGTATCGTGTTGTAACATTTTAGTCACTGAGCCATTAATTATTGTTAACGGTGTGACGATCAGCAACTTGGCACGTTAGATCATCATTTCAAACGAAAATTTTAGGTTAAATTATAAATTAGTCCCTATATTTTTTTCATTTTGAGTAATTTAACTTTTTCTTTTTATGTTATTTTGACTTTTTTTTTCATTTTCTTCTGCTTTTCCTTTTGTTTTCCTCCCTTCAATTATTTATGTCAACAACTGACAATGACTGGTTGGTTTGGAAAAGGAATGAATAATGATATAAAGCAACTTCAGATAACATACTCAGGTGCATGATAGCTGAAGGTTCCCAAATTCGAATAGAATGAAGACGAGCAGCCATGTCGAGATCCTAGTTTGAGAGGTTAAAATGTGCAATCTTCGCTTTGAAGTCTTCAAAAAAAAGGACATTGCTAGATCTTATATCTCTGTGGATAATTGAAGGCTGAACCTTCTTGTGCAAATATTCCAATCCACTTGCCGCATCAACCACAATTCTTACCCTCTACATCCAGTCAAGAACCGGACCCGGTTGTGCCTCTTGAACTTCCTTCCTTCTTGTGATTCCCAAAAGCAAGAAACAAAAAATGTCAAACTAAAATACCTTAACCTATATGCACAAATGTTTTAACAAATGAAAAATATAGAGAAAATATGTTAAAAGAAATGGAGAAGGGAGGAAAATAGAGGGAGGAGCAGAAGAGAATGAAAAAGAAAGAAAAAAAAGGAAAATTAAAAAAAAAAGAAAAAAATTCAAATTGCTCAAAATGAAAAAATATAGGGACCAATTTTATAATTTAACCTAAATTTTTTGTTTGAAATGATGATTTAATGCGTAACGTCAACTTACTGTTACACCATTAACGGAAATTATCGGCTCAGTGACTAAAATGTTACAACACGATAATGTAAGTGACTAAAACGTAACATTTCAAACATAAGTGACTAAAATGTAACTTAAGATAAACAAAAGTAACTATTTTAACAGTTTAGCCAATCTTTATACTTGAGCCCTCAACTGTCTTTTTATTCGATCGACAAACGTTTTTTTTTTATTTACTTTAATGTTATTAGTGGCTTTCCCTCAAAAAAAAATTGTTATTAGTATTTTTGCTTTGTTTTTTTTTGGTACAATATTTTTGCTTTGCTAAAATCATATCAAAAATAAATTTTAATATTATTTTAATTAATGTTATTAACAAAATAATAATTATTTTAATTAAATATTATATTAATATTTTTATATTAAAAGTCTTTTAATAGTATCGAAATTTTATTTATAGTTATATAAGTAAAAATTTTAAACTAATTACTTTAATAAAATTATAACTCTTAATAGTAAACATGATAAGTCTTTAAAATGACAAATTCAACCATATAATGAATAACAAAAATTATATTTATTAATTTAAATTTTTTTCTAAACTCGTAAAGTAGCGATGTAAAAATTTTGCTTTAGTCGCTAGTTGAGGCGATTATCTAAAAATTTGAAAACCAACTTGCGATTTTATTAAAAAGGAGAGTCACCACCGATCCTTTTTCCTAGGTGTGATCGGACACCTAATAAATCCTTTTTAAAATTTTTTTTAAACAAAAAGAAGGCCGAGTTTAGGTCTACGTTTAAAAGCCAGAGAAAAAATAGGGTTCGGGAGTCGGTTACGCGCGAGGAAGGTATTAGCACCCCCGCGACGCCCAAAATTGGTATCTCATTAAAATGTGTTGTCTTAATTTTCAAAAATGCGAGTTCAATGTAACATTTAATCATGATCCGATCAACACATGAGAATTTTTATAATTTCGATTTCTTTTGAGAAGGACATTCCGTTTTTAACACAAGCCGATTGATATTCACCGAACATAGCGATAAATATCGACGACTTAATGTTAAATCGGTGCGTTGCCTTATTTATTGAAAATAAAAAATGAATAAAAAAAACTAATATCGATGTTGAAATAAGATGTGATTTAATAAGCTAAATTCGGAACAGGCAAATAATAATTAAAAGTTAAGAATATACGAAGCAAATAATATATAAAACATTGACGATGTATATGTGATAATAATAGTAATAATGCAAATATGAAATAGTAGTGAACATATATATATATATAAAACATATAATACTAGATTAAAAAATATATATACAATATATATTGAAAACAATAATAATATAAAAAACTAATAATAATGATATATGAATATATACATAAATGTATTAAAATATATACGTAATAATAGGAATAAAAGGTATATACATAGTATTAAAAATGTGTACATAATATAGCGTTAAAAAATACATACATAATATAGTTATTAAAAAATATATACATAAGATAATATGTAAAAAATGTAATATAATATTAGAAATATATACATGACATATATAAAAATACAATATTAAAAAGATATATATACGTAATATATAGAAATGTATACATAATATAGTATTAAAGTATTTACATAGTATATACATATTAGAAATAAGAAAACGACTATTAATAATACTACATGAATATATACATATATATATTAAAAATAAATACATAATAATATTAAAAGTATGTACATAAAATATTTACATATGATATAGTTATTGAAAATATGTACATAATACATGTAAAAATATATACATAATATAGTATTAAAAGTATAGTATTAAAAAAACATGATGTATACATCTAAGAAATAATAATAATGTTAAAAACAAATATTAATAATATTACATAAATATATACATACATATGTTAAAAATAAATACATATTAATATTAAGATGATAATAATATTAAAATAACCATTGATAATTTTACGTATAAATATATATATAAGTGTAATAATAGTAATTATAATACTAATACTAATAATAAAAATAATAGTAGTAAAAATAAATACAATAATAATCATAAAAATAATATAAATAATATGTACATGAAAAATAATAATAATATAATAATGATAATAGAAAAACAAAAAAGACAATATGATATAATAATAACGTAAGGAAAATAAAGTAATAAATAATAATATATTAAAAATAAATAATTTAATAATAAAGAAATGAAAGTGAACAAAAAGGACTAAAATTGAACAAAAGAATGAGTTTTGGGGCCAATTTTAAAAGAAATAAAGGGAAAAGGACTAAAATACAATACGCGCGTAATCTGGGAGGACCAAAACAGAAAATATTCCTTCCCTTCAAAACGCAGCGCATCAGCAGGGACTAAATTGAAAAGCGCGACGAATTTCGGGGCAAAATTGAAATACGGATAAAATTTAATTGCAAAATCACTGAAAAACAGAGGGGCTAAATGCGCAAATAGCCCCTCAGATGAAAACACGCGGATCCTGAGGTTGGAGTGGGTCGGGTCGCACGGGTCGGCTCAAAACGACGTCATTTTGAGGTTAAAAGGCAGCCCCCAAAACGATGTCGTTTTGGGAGGCTATAAAAGGCCAAATTTTTTTTAAAAAAATTCACTTTCAACATTTGAAAGAAAAAAAAGGAGAGGAAAGGAGAGAACTCTCTGGACGAGTCCAACATCTGGCCATGGGGGGCCCGTCGTCGCCGTCACACCGACCGCTGTCGTCGCCGGCCACTGTACACGGTGGCCGGAAAGGTAAAAATTTCTCTTTTTTTTGTTATTTATTTCTTTTTGTTTATATAGATATAAATGTAAAAAATGAGAAAATATATAAAAAAAAGATTCGAAATATACAAAAGGAAATGAAAATCACCTATTTTCTTCCGATTTGGCTTTTGTATTTCTCTATTTTGATGCTATTGAATCACTGTTTTACTTTAAAATCTAATGCTTTTGTATTGTTCAAGATTGCCGAATGCTTTGTGTTTGTAAGGAAAAAAAATTACCCCCCCTTTACAACATTTTGCTTGGCTTTTTATAGCCATTTTTTACATGATTTGCTAATATTTTCTATTATTTTTGCTATTGTTGCGTGTGTCGAAACTATTTTTTTGAAAAACGGGAATCGACTTTTGAAAACGAAAATTGGGAGTCGCCACCAATCCTTTTTGAGGTGTAATTGGGCCACCTTATAAAACATTTTGGTCCACGAATTTTAAGAAAATGGGTTCGGGAGTCGGTTACGTACGAGGAAGGATTAGCACCATCGACACGCCCAAAATTGGTACTTAATCAATTAATTAGTGTCTTAAATGCCGAAAATTAAAAATTTGGACAGAGTTCAAAATGCGATCCTCCTTTTATTGGCTTTTAAAACATTTAGGTAAGTCAAATGTGTATTAAAGACCATCTCACCTTGAGGTAAAACATTACATCCAGTACGTTAGGACATAACATTTTTGACCCTCAAATGTGATCTTGCCTTTAAAACGTGCGTTTTAGCTTTAAGAGGATATTCGAATATTCAAAACAATCAAAGAAAGCGAAACCCAGTACGTTAAGGCACGATCCTTTGAATTCTTTAAATACTGAACATTGCCTTGTTTAAAATTTCAAATGAAATGTAATAAATAAATGAAATGTATTTTTATTAAAAAAACTTGATAACATAAGGAATAAAACACGTGGCAATAACATCTCATGAATAATCTAAAATAATAGGGAAATGCAAAGGAACAACTTAGAATACATGCAATAATAGCACATCATAAATTATAAAAATACCACCATTTATGTCCAAGGGCCAATGAATAAGAAACCAATTTTAAAAGAAGTTTCAAATAAAACACCCAAATAAAATATAACGAGTTTTTAAAATAAAATAAAATAAATAATAGGGAAAAGAAAATTTGGAAATATAACTATATAAACTATAAGAAAAATTTAAATAAGTAATAAATATAAGAATTTAAAAAAATAAATAAGGGAAAAAATAAAAGAAATAATATATCATATGGTAATGTACAAATGAATTTTAAAATAAATATTATAAAGTAAATAATTTGAATGAAAGCTTGAATTGTATCAAAAATAAAAAAAATAAGAAAAAAAAATATATGCATGAAAGATTAAAAGTAAATAATATACAAAAAAATGAAGGTATTTAAAATAAACCAAATATACAAACAAAATAGGATCCCTAAGAACCCAATTATACATGAATAAACTTAAAAAAAAGGGAAAAAAAGATTTATATACGTATAATAAATTTAAGAGGGAAATATATATATATATAATAAATATAAAGAGAACATTCATATAGAATAATATGACATCACTACATCTTTAGAGGGTAAAAATGTATGCATGATAGCATTAAATTAAATATAAATCTTTAAAACATGGAAAATATGAAAGAAGATTTGGAAATAAATAAACTATAGAATAAAACAATTCAAAAAAATGAAATTATAGAATGACGAACTAGAACAGTATAAAGTCAATAGCATAATCCAAGATAATACATATTAAAATAATAAATTTAAAAGAGGAATACAAAACGTGAACCAAAGCTTAATTGAAATAAAAGCAATCCTATAGAGACAATTAATAATAAAAAAACATAGAAGGTGACACAAGGGCCAAATCACAATGTGCGCAAATGCGCGGGGACCAAAAGTGCAAATGATCCAAATTCCAGAATGCAGCACGCAAGCATGGGCTAAATTAAAACTGTGCATGAATTTCAGGGAAAATTTTAAAAAAATTTAAGGAGTACTGAAACACGGCTCAATTGAACACTAGCGCAAAGGGAGAGGACCAATTGTGCAAATACCCTACTTTGGGGCCAAAATGCATGGGTACAGCACCAAACGGTGCTGTTTTGTTTTGCCTTTTAAGCCCTAAAAAAATCTGCTTGAAATCATTTCAGTTTTGCTTTAGGAAAACCTAAATTTCAAGACCTCCCCATATCAACCACACATGCCGCACGCCCAAATGGAGAACAGAGGCGATCCCGACTCCCTCCTGGGCCCGATCTCAACGACGGAGGAAACTCCGACGACCACGTGATCACCGGAAGTCAGGTAAACTCCCTCTTTTTTTTATACTTTAGTTTCATATAAATAAAAAAAATCTAAAGAAAGGAAGAAAAAAAATGATAGAGAAATAAAACAAAATGACACAAAAAGTAAAACCACAGTAAAATCACCTTGATTTCTTTTTTTAAAATCTGCTTTACTTTGATTTTTCTGCTTATCTTCTTTGAAAAACAAAAAAAGGTCCCTTCTACAATACATTTCTAAGGCTTTTATAGCCGATTTCACAACCTATTTCACTTGTTTGCAAGTTCATGAGCGTGTACGTCTCCTACGTGGAGGTGGAGTGACGCACGGTGCAGAGATTCGCGCGATGTACGGAACTTGGGGACTGCTTCGGTTGCAAACAGCAACTCCTTTGCTTGCTGAAATTTGTTTATGCCTTGGGCCTTGTAGTTTGGGTTTGTTTTTTATTTAGTTTTGTATATGTGTGGGCCTGTGCATAAATTGGGCTTAACAGCTGCCCCTCTTTCTCGTTGTCATGTAATGGGAACGAATCAAAGATTACAAAGGCAATTTTGCCCGGTCATGTTGGCTTCTTGGTGTAACCTTATCGCAACCCACTGCATCCTATTGCTTCCAAATGTCTCATAGCTGTTTCATGAAGATACGATTTGTTGGAACTTTATCTGCTCCGCTCTTGCTCAACGAAGATAAGATCTGTAATTTTAACCTGTTACCCTATTGCTTAGGGGATTAAGGCGAGTCTTCGACCTGCTCCACCACTGCTCGGAGAGCCAGGATCTGTAAATTTTAGCCTGTTACCCTACTGCTTAGGGGGTTAAGGCGGATCTTCGACCTGCTCCACCACTGCTCGGAGAGCCAGGATCCGTAAATTTTAGCCTGTTACCCTACTGTTTAGTAAAGATAAAGCTGATGATTGGAATCTGCTCCATCACCGGTACGTGGAGATAAAATTCTCCAAAATTCGATCTGCTTCACTCCTGCTCAATGAAGATAAGATCTGGTATATTTAGTCTGCTCCACTCCTGCTTAGTGAAGATAAGGTTGATGGCTGAAACCTGCTCCATTGTCGATACATGGAGATAAGATTCACCAAAATTTGATCTGCTCCGCTCCTGCTCAGCAAAGATAAGACCTGGTATATTTAGCCTGCTCCACTTCTGCTCAGTGAAGATAAATCTGATGATTGGAATCTGCTCCATCGCCGGTACGTAGAGGTAAGATATTCCAAAATTCGATCTGCTTCACTCCTGCTCAATGAAGATAAGATCTGGTATATTTAGCCTGCTCCACTCCTGCACAGTGAAGATAAGGTTGATGATTGGAATCTGCTCCATTGCCGGTACGTGGAGATAAGATTCTCCAAAATTCGATCTGCTTCACTCCTGCTCAGTGAAGATAAGATCTGGTATTTAGCCTGCTCCACTCTTGCTCAGTGAAGATAAGGCTGATGATTGGAATCTGTTCTATCACCGGTACGTGGAGATAAGATTCACCAAAATTTGATCTGCTCCGCTCCTGCTCAGCGAAGATAAGACCTGGTATTTAGCCTGCTCCACTCCTACTCAGTGAAGATAAGGCTGATGATTGGAATCTGCTCCATTGCCAATACATGGAGATAAGATTCATCAAAATTTGATCTGCTTTGCTCCTGCTCAACGAAGATAAGATCTAGTATATAGCCTGCTCCACTCCTGCTCAGTGAAGATAAGGCTGGTGGTTGAAATCTGCTCCATTGCCGATACATGGAGATAAGATTCACCAAAATTTGATCTGCTCCACTCTTGCTCAGCGAAGATAAGATCTAGTATTTAGCCTGCCCCACTCCTGCTCAGTGAAGATAAGGCTGATGATTGGAATCTGCTCCATCGCCAGTACGTGGAGATTAGATTCTCCAAAATTTGATCTGCTTCACTTCTGCTCAGCGAAGATAAGATCTGGTATTTAGCCTGGTCCACTCCTACTCAGTGAAGATAAGGCTGATGATATCTGTAATCCTGCTACATTGTCCACTGGGGAATCCATCTGTAGAAGAGTGATATGCTTATGCTAGATGATTAGGATGCCATGATTAATATGAATCAAATGCTCCTAACTACATGTATTATGGATGTTAAATGCACAAAATGCAAAATGTCATGAGAATGATCCATTTTTAATTTTTGGGTTGTCATCGCTCGTTGTTTACTAAGGTAACATCCCTGACATATGCCTTCTTGTTCAGCTCGGTAAAAGAGGACTTGAAGATGCGGTTAATCCCTTATTTCTCACACGTTTCTAGCTCTTTTAAGCTCGGTGAGTTCTAAAAAATTGTCCTGTTTCAGGTTCTCGTATTGTTTAGAAACCTTTCAGAGTAATATGCAAAACCTTATTTTGAGAGCATTATTAGTTCATTAATCATTATTTTAATAAAATACTCGAAAAAGATAATGATAGGTAGAACTGAAATTTATTCGAGTAAAATTTGCGAAAGATGTATCAAAAAAGAAAGCAGACATTGTTTGAGATACAAAAACGGATGAAAAGGAGCAGAATAGGTGCCCCAGATTTCGCAGTTTGAGCTCCTCTACACGAACTCCTCGAGGACCCTTTTAAACTTGGCACGCGTTCAAGGGATCTATAGCATTTTGTTGATGCCCCAAGATGTAGCTTATCTCCTCTTTGTCGATTCAAGTGTAGTGAGACTGCCGTTTGCCCCAGTTTGGATCGAAAGTTGAATTGCCCTTTGTGGGTTTTCAAGTCAAAACCCCTTTGGTCTCAAGGCGCCCTTTTACGGGTTTTCACCTTAGCCTCTCCCTTTTTTTTGGCGCCCTTTACGGGTTTTCACCTCAACTGCTTCAAGCAAAATATCTTTTGACAGAATCCAAATTTATCGGGTTAGGCAAGCTCTTGCCATCCATCTTTGCTAGTATCAATGCCCCTCCAAAGAAAGCCTTTTTTACCACATAGGGGCCTTCCCAATTTGGCATCCATTTCCCCTTGAATTTTTTTTGCATAGGGAGAATCTTTTTCAATACTAAGTCCCCCTTATGGAACACCCTAGGGCAAGCTTTTTTGTTGTAGGCTCGCATCATTCTCCTCTGGTACATTTGACCATGACGAATAGCTTTCAGCCTCTTCTCTTCAATCAAGTTTAGTTGATCGTAACGAGATTGGATCCATCCTGCTTCGTCTAACTTTAGCTCTGATAAAACTCAGAGAGAAGGGAATTCGACCTCAATAGGTAAAACTGCCTCCATCCCATAAACCAATGAGAAAGGTGTTGCCCCGGTAGAAGTTCAGACAGATGTCTGATAAACATAAAGGGCAAATGGGAGCTTCTCATGCCAATCTTTGTAAGTCTCCGCCATCTTCCCCACAATCTTCTTGATATTCTTATTAGCTGCCTCAACCGCCCCATTCATTTTCGGGCGATATGGTGATGAGTTGTGGTGTTTAATGTTGAACCAACTGCAGACTTCTGCTATTGCGCTATTATTCAAATTCAACGCGTTGTCAGATACGATTCTTTCTGGCATACCATAACGACATATGATCTCCTTCTTCAAGAACTTGCTGACCACTGACTTTGTGACATTGGCGTACGAAGCAGCTTCTACCCATTTGGTAAAGTAGTCAATGACCACAAAAATGAATTGATGTCCGTTGGAAGCCTTTGGCGAAATTGGCCCAATGACGTCCATGCCCCACATTGAGAATGGCCATGGGGAAGTCATAACATGGAGGGGTGAAGGAGGCACATGAATCTTGTCTCCATAAATTTGACACTTATGGCACTTCTTAGCGTAATTGATGCAATCTCCTTCCATTGCAGACCAGTAATATCCGAATCTCATGATTTGTCGAGCCATTGTGAAACCATTGGCATGTGTCCTACAGACACCATCATGGACTTCCTCTAGAATTTTCTTTGCCTCAACAGCGTCAACACATCTTAACAATACCTGATCCTTTCTCTTCTTATATAGGACCTCATCGTCTAGGACATAGTCACTGGTTAACCTCCTCAATGTTCTTTAATCATTTTCAGTTGCTTGATCTTGTACGCACGGTTCTTTACATATTGTAAGATATCATGATACCAAGGATGATCATCTCTCTCTTCCTCTTCATCGACATTACAGCAGTGAGCTAGAACCTCACAAATACTCATCTGAATTGGCTTCATATCCTCCTGTTCATTTACTTTGATCATGGACGCTAGTATGGCCAAGGCGTCAGCCATCTGATTCTCGTCTCGCGGGAGGTAATGAAAGATAATATCATCAAACTCTTTAATTAACTCCAGGATTAACTTTTGGTAACTGATCAATTTGGGATCTCTCGTTTCTCACTCGCCTTTAAGTTGATAAATTACCAATGCAGAATCTCCATACACTTCTAATACTTTGATTTCGCGGTCTATAGCTACTCAAATTCCCATGATACATGCCTCGTATTCTGCTATGTTGTTGGTGCAGTCAAAATCCAGCTTGCAAGTGAATGGATAATGATCTCCATTTGGGGATATCAGTACTGCCCCAACTCCATTTCCAACGGCATTTGATGCTCCGTCAAAATTTAATTTCCAAGAATGATCTTCAGGCATGTCTCCTTCAACGATTGCTACATACATTAGATCTTCATTGGGGAAATTGAAATTCAAAGGTTCATATTCCTCCAAAGCTTTACTGGCTAGGAAATCTGCTATTGCACTCCCCTTCACAACTTTTTGGTTTACATAGACTATGTCAAATTCGAAGAGCAGAATCTGCCATCGGGCCATCCTTCCATTTAAAGCGGTTGACTCCATCATGTATATGAGAAGGTCTAGCTTTGAGATTAGCCAAGTTGTATGGTACAACATGTATTGCCTCAACCTTCGTGTTGTTCAAACCAAAGCACAGCATAGCTTCTCAATTGGCGGATACCTCATTCACACTCAGTAAATTTTTTACTGAGGTAATATATCGCTCTTTCTTTTCTCCTAGTCTCATCGTGTTGGCCGAGGACACACCCCATCGAATTATCAAATACTGTTAAGTACATTATCAATGGTCTACCATGGCTTGGTGGTGTTAGCACTGGGGGACTGCAAAAATATTGTTTAACCTTTTCAAAGGTTTTTTGGCATTCATCATCCCATAACCCAGGATAGTGCTTTTTAAGAAGACAGAATATGGGGTCACACTTCTCAGTCAGTTGCGAAATAAACTGTGCGATATAGTTTAGTCTCCCTAGGAAACCTCGGACTTCTTTCTGAGTTCGTGGTGGAGGCAGCTCCTGTACAGCCTTGACTTTATCAGGGTCGACTTCTATTCCCTTCTCACTGACTACGAAGCCGAGTAACTTTCTGGACCTAGCTTCGAAAGTGCATTTTGAAGGATTGAGCTTTAATTGGAATTTTCTCAACCTTAGGAACAATTTTCTCAACACTCGCACATGCTCCTCTTCAGTTCAGGATTTTGCAATCATGTCGTCAACGTAGACATCAATTTCCTTGTGCATCATGTCATGGAACAAGGTTACCATGGCTTTTTGGTATGTGGCTCCTGCAGTTTTCAACCCGAAGGGCATCACCTTGTTGCAAAACATTCCCTATAAAGTTATGAATGTGGTTTTTTCCATGTCCTCAAGATGCATCTTGATCTGATTGTACCTGGAGAACCCATCCATGAAGGAGAGCAGTGAATAGCCTACCGTATTATCCACTAGAGTGTCTACGTGAGGCAATGGAAAGTTATCCTTTGGGCTGGCCTTGTTTAAATCTCTGTAATCTACAAACATCTGCACTTTCCCATCTTTCTTAGGGACAGGGACGACGTTGACCACCCATTCTGAATAATTGACCACCTGTAGGAATCCGGCATTAAACTGCTTCTTGACTTCTTTTATTTTCATTGCTACATCAAGTCTCATCCTTCGGAGCTTCTGCTGAACTGGCTTGTACTCCTTTTTTGTAGGGACACGGTGCACTGCGATATCGATACTTAGACCAGGCATATCCTGGTATGACCATGCAAAGACGTCCTTGAATTCTTGCAATAGCTCAATGAGGTTCTGTCTTGTTTTCTCGTTAACGCAAGTGCCAATTTTAATTTCCTTCCCCTCTTCCAAGGACACATCTCAGTAGTCTCTTTGTGTGGCAGGATCTGTTCCTCTTCTCGCTCCACCATCCTTAACAAATCGGGAGATAAACCACAATCATTGTCCTTTTCAAAATCCTGAAATCCCTCAAAGCACAAGTCTCGCTCAAAAGGAGATTCCAGGCTCGCATCAGCATTACTTATGACGTTGACATCCGGGGGCCTATTATGAGTATAAGAGAATACCCAAAGAAAACGAAATGAATAATTCCTTTGTATGGTATGATTGTGTATGAAATAAAAAGGAAGAAAGAATAATTACTCGAACCGATATATCAAAATGCATTTTTTATTGAAAATAATAATGTTTGAATATGAGCCTATTTCACAAAAGATTATTATTGTCCCTAGGCTAGAAGACAACAGGTGGGTTTTGAATATTACTCTATGTTAGCTCTAAAGATTACAGGAATTTCTTCCTCAGTCCAGTTATCCAAAACACTACTAGGCTCATACGGGCAAATGCCTGATAAATTCCTTTCCATTGCTTCCTCTTCAAATGTGGCGTTGATGCTCCAAATTCCCATCGCATCTTCAGCCATTCTTTCTTTCACCTTATGCTGTATGGAATGAATAAACCCTCCAGATACAAATGTTTAGGAAATGTGGGGGAAGTTCATCGGTTCCCACCTGACTTCTGTCCCACTCAATCTCGCTCTCCGCTGTTCTTGTTTCCTTTCAAACTCCTTCTTCACTTGGCTCGCATCTGGACTGAATCCTAAACCAAAGTGATCCCACTTGCCAACCAAGATTGGCACTCTAACTTGTCCACGGAGGTGCCTCTCGAGTCCTCTACCAGGTAACGCCCTTTTCCCAACTGTCAGCTGCAGGCTCATTTTCGTAGCCCCTAATATTTTAGGTATCGGAATCCTGCTTCCTTCAGCTATAAACATTGCGTTTACAAACTCTAACGATCGAAATGAACATTCAACCGCTTCGTTGTCATTCTCTACGTAGGGTGCATCACTGGTAACTGACGCAATAATATCCTCCTCCGCATTTAATGTTATTAGCTATCCCTCAGTAACCATCTTTAGCTTCTGGTGTAGTGAGGATGGCACTGCCCCAACTGAGTGAACCCAAGGTCTTCCTAATAGACAGTTATAGGAGGGCTTAATATCCATCACGAGGAAATCTACCTCGTACGTGTTTGGGCCAATCTGAAGAGGTACCTCTATCATTCCCATTACTTTCCTTTCTATGCCATCAAATGCTCTTACTATGTTCTGACACGTCTTCATATGGGAACTTTCTATAGGTAAACGGTTTAACGTAGCCCAAGGCAATACGTTCAATACAGACCCATTATCAACTAGTACTCTGGGTAGCGTATACCCCTTGCAACGTGTAGTGACATGCAGAGCCTTAGTAGACCCCTTACCCCCTGGCGGTATCTCATCATCGCTGAAGGAGATGAAATTGTCATCGCTTATGTTGCCGATGAGATGATCCAATTTGTTAACCGAAATGTCATCCGCAACATAGGTTTCGTTCAACACTTTCGTCAATGTGTTGCGGTGGACCTCTGAATTTAACGGCAGAGCCAATACCGATATGCAATCCGGTTGTTAGTGTAGTTGTTCCACAACACTATACTCGTTGTGTCTTAGGAACTTCAAGAATTCTTTGGCTTCATTTTCCATTACTGGCTCATTAACCAGTGGTTCTGATCTCTCTACTTCTTTCTTGAGCATGACGGGTTTCCCTTTTGCTGGTTCGGCTTCTGTGTTTGGCGTGCTAATCGAACCCTCCTTCTCTGAAACTTCTATACTACAATTATAATTCCAAGGCACCCTATGACTATCTTTATAAGGGGAAGCTGTTGGCTTCCGGATTATAACTCTTGGTGTAACTTTTTCTTCACTTCACTAATTCTAGGATTCGAAATAATTATCACTAGACGGCTGGCTATGCAGCCTTCTTCACTTCACTGCCCTCCTAGAGAGCATACATCCCCCTCTTCGACAGACTCGAGGAACTCTAATTCCTTATTATCCATTAGACCTTGTACTAGGGCCCTGAACTTAATACAATTCTGGATCTCGTGATCTTTCTCATGATGGAACTCACAGTAGTTCCGTGTATCCTGGATTTTATCCCCCAGCCCCTGCGGGGCTAAACCTCTCTTCTGCATTTCCTTCCAAACTAGCTTCAATGGGGTTCTCACCTCCGCGATATTCAGCTTGACTTTCCTCCCCATATTCTCAATTATGGCGTTTACCCCTTTATCAGTATGACTGGGCAACAGATTTCCCGTACTAGGTGTATCATCAAATTTTACAACACCTGCTTTGATAAGCCTTTCCACGCACATTTTGAACGAGGTACAGTTTTCTATCGAGTGCCCTGTAATCCCTGTGTGGTATTCGCACTAAGTATTTGCGTTGTACCACTTAGGGTATGGGGGCTGTAACGGCTCTATGTGGAAATGAGCCACTACATGTGCATCAAATAGACTTTTGTACAACTCCCTATATGTTACTGGTATGGGAGTGAATTAAAACTTCTCTGTATTCTGTCTCGTGTTAGGCTCCTACCTTGGTGAGGCCTGCTAGCCTGTGACTATCGCCCTTGACTGATTAACAGTGGTAGGTTTTGCGTAGCCTGAGCTCATGTTACCTACTTTATTCTCTCTTTTCTTCGGGGCTGACCTTCTCATGTTCTCCCCAACTTATATCTTACCCGATCTTATGGTATTTTCTATCATTTCACCAGACATTACTATGTCTACGAAACTCTTGGTTGCATTACCTAACATGTGAGTAATGAAAGGCGCATTCAATGTATTGATGAAGAGCATGGTTGTTTCTTTTTCTAGCAACGGTGGTTGGACCTGTGTAGCGATCTCTCTCTATCTCTGAGCATACTGTCGGAAGCTTTCGCTTGGCTTCTTCTCTATATTCATGTGTGTGATCCGGTCAGGTGCTATATCTGTTATATAGCAATACTGCTTCATGAAGGCCTGAGCTAGGTCCTTCCACAACTTGACTTGGGTACTACTCAATTGATTGTACCATTTTGCTGCAGCCCCACTCAAACTGTCCTGAAAACAATGGATCAACAGTTGATCGTTGTTGACATACCCTGTCATCCTTCGACAAAACATCGTAATGTGAGCCTCAGGGCAGTTGGTTCCGTTATATCTTTCAAACTCTAGAATTTTAAACTTCGGGGGAAGTACTAAATCCGGGACCAAACTCAGTTCCTTTGCATCTATTCCGTAGTAATGATCAGCATTCTCTAACTCTTTAAACTTTTCCTCCAACCATTTGCATTAATCCTCAAATTGTTTTGGGACCTCAACCTTTGTCTTTTCCACCTCTGCTGCGTTGTCGAAGTCAGGGACCTGGGGGTTTGCCAGATTATCTCCATAGTTGGTGCTCGATCCTGCTGGGAAGTTTACTGGTGCCGAGGTACCAGTTTGATAAAGAGGTTGGACATTAACAGACACCTTTGGTGGTTGTGTTTGCATGTTCACTGGCGCAAAACTTGCAGGACAAGCGAAATCCTCATTGTCATTTCTCGTGTCCCCCATAGGGCCTTTTCCTTTGTCAGACCCTCCTTTAAACAGCTGTGTCAGTTGGCTTATCATGTTGTTTTGTGATTCCAGCATGTTTCTCTGGGACTCCAACATTTGGTCTCTTATTTCCTGCTGGATCTTAGCCAACTGCTCTTGCATCTGAGCCTGCAGTTGCTCTTGCATCTGAGCCTGCAGTTGCTCAAACCTCTGATCCATATCCTTTGTTTTCCTTCATGTGTAGTACCGGTGTTCCTGGGTAACTACATAAATGGCTGCTAATTAATAGGGTTCTTTTGTGTATATGATGTTATGCGATGCAATGCAATGCAAATGCATGACATGAATGCAAAAAGGAGACGTCGATTCAAATTCAATTTCATTTAGAAAACTTCACTGAAAAATAAAATCTTTTACATAAAATAAATTACATATACGGTATTGCCCTAACACCTAAAGCTTTTACTTTCCTAAGAAGGCAGGCTAACTCTCGCCCCCGATCTGACTCTAACTCATATTTAACTTCTAGCACATCTGCTTGGACTGTCAAAGTCTGTAAATGATCAGCTACCTCTCGTATCTGAGCTATAGCTTCGCCCATTAAGTAATCCCTATCTCGGACCTAATCTTGAGATCGGTGAAGTTGCTCCCCTAGTTGCTCGTTATTTGCTTCCAATAATTCAATTTGATATTCACAGTTCTGAAGTGTAGTCTCCAGTTCTTCTACTTTCCCCTTCAAATTCTCGATCTTACTTAGGCTAGCCCTTAATTCAATCACTGAGTTACGACTCCGATGTTACTGTAGTGTTGTTTCTAACTCTGCCACTCGAGCTCTTAACATCTGCTTTTCATTCTGGCTATCGTCTAAACTCTTTTTACAAGTGACTTCTCGAGCCTGAGAATCGTGGAACTTTCTTTCCCACCAATCAGCCCTAGCCTTTTCCTCTTGGATTTCTTGCCTCCACTGTTCAGACGTTTTACCGAAGCCAGTATTTCTCATTGACTTATGCAGCTGCTTGTAATCAGTCTTCAGACTGTTCAAGTCCTCCTCAACCTCTCTCTTTCTTTTTCTCAAATTCTCAGTCTCGAATTTTTGAACATCAACATCCAGCTTTAAGTATACTTTTTCCTCCTCCAACTGCTCTATTTTCTTTTCGAACTCCGAAGTTTTCTTTTCAAAGTCTTGCTTTATGATTTCCAATTCGAAGGGGACCACTCGCAGATATTCCTCTATCGGTCGAGCTTTTTCTAAATTTGGCCTCGGGATATTGTCGTTAACCCTTCTACTCCACCATTCATTATATTCAGGAGTCACCATTGGATTCATAGCAACTCCCTTTATCCGGTAGGTTTGGTTCCAAGCATTATAAATATCGTGGCTCTTTTTCTTAGAGTCTTTCTTCCCATACGAGAACCCACTCTGAGCGAGCCCATGCGTCATCGGTATAAATTGTCTCGATCTATATTGCTTCAATACAAGTAGAGGGGCGTATCCAACGGCTCCCCAAATCCCCAACAAAGGGACCCAATCATAACTCCCACATCGGTGGAGAATCTTATCGAAAACCATCCAAGGGGCCTTCCATTCGATATCCTCCTCTTGGTGATTTTGAAGTATCACCATCCATTTTTCCTCTGTTATGTCATCTCTTCTCGATATGGTCACTATCTCTTTCAAAGGTGAGTAATCTCTGAGAAAAGGTCGGTAAGAGGCCTTTTCTACCCTCCAAAAGTGACTATGAAACCATACTAACAAGAGTTGTGCACACCCAATAAATTTGCCTTCACCTGCCCTCCGACATGCACTCAAAGATCTGAAAGTCTCAGCCAAGATTGCAGGAACAAGCCAGTCGGTCAAATAGGTCGGCGACTGCTTCATCTACATGCCTTAAAGCCTTATGGAAAATAACCAAACGATAAATGCTCAAGGCGAAGACATCAACTCTTTTCTTCATATCAGGGTGTGTCAGGATCAGCTCTCTCAAATTCTCCCAAGGGATGCACTTTCCACTGCCTTTCTGCTGGACTCTCGCTGCAACCCACTGCTCACTCATCCCAGTGATATTCATCAACCTCTTTACAAAGGTTGGGGTATTGACAGCTCTAGAATAAATCTTATCAACTTGAAACCTCGAACAACGAAGCAAGACTGTATATTCCTCGACAGTAGGTGCTAGATCCACCTTTCTAAAAGTAAAACAACTGTAGGCGGAATTCTAAAATTGAGCCATGGCGCGGAACAAATACCTATCTACCTTAACACCAAGGAGATAAGGAATATCACCATAATTACAGTAGAGTAGCTGCTTCATCTCCTCATCCCAGTGACTCCATAATTCTTCCAACTCCTAAAGATCATTCTTAACCACACTAATACGGGTAAAGTCTCATAACTCTGACGTGTACCCCTCTGTGAAACTATCACCTTTCTCTAACTGTGCATTCTCTGACTATTTTTGGACAAACCCATTGTGTTTCACTTTATCAAGGAATTCGTTCTTCATGGCAAAACTTTCTATTAGTAACCGAACTGTATATCGAAACCTCCCTTTTATGATGAAAATATTATGCAATCACTATTAAAGAAAGAAGAAAAAACACAAGTCAGAATCATGCATAAGAATAGAAATCAAAGCAATCAAGAAATTATCAAACGCCTATTCGGGCAACCACTAAGGCTAGGTGTAATTCTACCTAAGGCGGGTTTCTACAGCTCACTATATGTGGTTTAGTTCTAGAGTAAAGGTACCTGAACCAGTAGATTTCTCGATCCTCACCCATTATAGGTTCATATGGATCAAGTTCGGTTCAGGGGAATACATTTCCTTATGCCCGTGCGGAGGTGAAAACCTCATGAAGACATAAGTACAGATGTATTCCGGAAGCGATCCCCTAGCCCATGCAAAGGTGAAAACCTCACGAAAGCATAGTTTCTCACTCCCACTTAAAAGGTGTGACCACAACGGTCATGCGATATGATGCGAGAGTATATAAAGGAATTCAACAGAAAAAACAAACTCAACAAGGACACAGAAAATGCAAAGCGATGATCGTGTATTTTTAGAAAAACCGAATTTCTAAATTTCAACAAGAAGACAGAAAATAATCAATTTACAGCTCGACTCTCTTATTAGTCCTCAGTGGAATCGCCAAGCTATCGAAACCATTTTTTTGAAAAACGGGAATCGACTTTTGAAAACGAAAATTGGGTGTCGCCACCAATCCTTTTTGAGGTGTAATTGGGCCACCTTATAAAACATTTTGGTCCACGAATTTTAAGAAAATGGGTTCGGGAGTCGGTTACGTACAAGGAAGGATTAGCACCATCGACACGCCCAAAATTGGTACTTAATCAATTAATTAGTGTCTTAAATGTCGAAAATTAAAAATTTGGACAAAGTTCAAAATGCGATCCTCCTTTTATTGGCTTTTAAAACATTTAGGTAAGTCAAATGTGTATTAAAGACCATCTCACCTTGAGGTAAAACATTACATCCAGTACGTTAGGACATAACATTTTTGACCCTCAAATGTGATCTTGCCTTTAAAACGTGCGTTTTAGCTTTAAGAGGATATTCGAATATTCAAAACAATCAAAGAAAGCGAAACCCAGTACGTTAGGGCACGATCCTTTGAATTCTTTAAATATTGAACATTGCCTTGTTTAAAATTTCAAATGAAATGTAATAAATAAATGAAATGTATTTTTATTAAAAAGAAGTTGATAACATAAGGAATAAAACACGTGGCAATAATATCTCATGAATAATCTAAAATAATAGGGAAATGCAAAGGAACAACTTAGAATACATGCAATAACAGCACATCATATATTATAAAAATACCACCATTTATGTCCAAGGGCCGATGAATAAGAAACCAATTTTAAAAGAAGTTTCAAATAAAACACCCAAATAAAATATAACAAGTTTTTAAAATAAAATAAAATAAATAATAGGGAAAAGAAAATTTGGAAATATAACTATATAAACTATAAGAAAAATTTAAATAAGTAATAAATATAAGAATTTAAAAAAATAAATAAGGGAAAAAATAAAAGAAATAATATATCATATAGTAATGTACAAATGAATTTTAAAATAAATATTATAAAGTAAATAATTTGAATGAAAGCTTGAATTGTATCAAAAATAAAAAAAGAAGAAAAAAATATATGCATAAAAGATTAAAAGTAAATAATATACAAAAAAAATGAAGGTATTTAAAACAAACTAAATATACAATCAAAATAGGATCCCTAAGAACCCAATTATACATGAATAAACTTAAAAAAAAAGGGACAAAAAAGATTTATATACGTATAATAAATTTAAGAGAGACATGCGCCCATCCTCAAGCTTCACGAGTAATCAACGTTTCTCAGATATCACTCTTTTGCCCCTGGTTGAACTTTGTCCTTACTTTGAGACTCTTGTACTTATCAAATTCTTATCTGAGGAATGCTTAACATTTCTTTTGTCCAGAGTATGC
Source organism: Gossypium hirsutum (assembly GCF_007990345.1). Classification (NCBI taxonomy): domain Eukaryota; kingdom Viridiplantae; phylum Streptophyta; class Magnoliopsida; order Malvales; family Malvaceae; genus Gossypium; species Gossypium hirsutum. The sequence continues at coordinate 99,527,875 of NC_053436.1, read as the reverse complement.
CATTTCACTATTTATTATTTAAATAAACCACATAATGAGATGCATAAAAATGGTCAGGTAGGGACAAAAAGGGTACCTTATATTTATTTATTTCAAATCTAGCAAATAAAGAAAATTAACCAATGATAGTAAAAAAGTGTCATAAAGAGAAAAGGGATCGCATTCAACGGATAGAAATGCTCTAGTTATTCAACGCATGAACTCTTCTACGTTCCTCAATCAAGAATCTTTTCGAGCATGGCTTCTTGCGTAGAAGATTTCGAGCTGCTGAAAATGCTTCAAATACTGTAGTATTGCTGTTTGACCCACAGTTCAACCGCATTGCTCTTTAAGCCTAGGTTTGCTTCATTAGAATGCCCTTTTGGATTTTCATCCTAATCTTTTGTGTTAATCAAGACGCCCTTTTCGGGTTTTCACCTTGATCCTTTTTTTTAAGATGCCCTTTTCAGTTTTTCATCTTGATTTTCTTTTTTCAAGCATAATATTTCTTCACAACATCTGAGTTCACTGGATTCGGTAACTCCTTCCTATCCATCTCGGTGAGAATCAAAGCTCCACCTGAGAAAGTCTTCTTTACGACGTATGGTCCTTCCCAATTTGGTGCCCATTTTCCTCGTAAGTCTTTTTGTATTAGAAGAGTCTTTCTCAGCACGAGTTCTCCTTCGTGGAATTCTCTTGCCCGTACCTTCTTGTCATGAGCCGCGATCATTCTCTTTTGGTACATCTGCCCATGACAGATTGCCTTCAAACGTTTTTCTTCGATAAGATTTAGCTGGTCATATCGAGCTTGAACCCATTCTGCTTCCTCTAGTTTCGACTCCATTAAGACTCGTAGAGAAGGGATCTCAACTTCGATAGGTAGCACAGCTTTCATTCTATAGACCAGAGAGAAAGGAGTTGCTCCTGTAGATGTCCGCACATATGTGCGATATGCATACAAAGCAAATGGTAGCTTCTCGTGCCAGTCTTTATATGTCTCGGACATTTTCCCACTAATCTTCTTAATATTCTTGTTGGCCACTTCAACAGCTTCGTTCATTTTCGGGCGATAGGGTGATGAGTTATGATGCTTTATTTGAAATTGCTCACACACTACCTTCATCATCTTGTTGTTCAGATTCAAGACGTTATCTGAAATGATTCTTTCAGGCAAACCATATTGACAAATGATTTCCTTTTTCAAAAAGCTGCAAACTACAGTCTTCGTCACATTGGCAAACGAAGCAGCTTCTATCCATTTTGTGAAGTAATCAATAACCACAAAAATGAATCAGTGTCCATTAGAAGCTTTTGGGGAAATTAGCCCTATAACATCCATGCCCCACATAGAAAAAGGCCACGGAGAATTCATGATATGAAGGGGCGAAGGGGCTACATGAATCTTATCGCCATAAATTTGACATTTGTGGCATTTTCTTGCAAAACTAATGGAGTCACTTTCCATCGTCAACCAGTAATAACCGAGTCTCATAATCTTCCTGGCCATAGTGAAACCATTGGCATGTGTTCCACAAATTCCCTCATGGACATCTTCAAGTATTTTTCTGGCTTCAACAGCATCCACGCATCTCAAGAGCACTTGATCTTTTCCTCTTTTGTACAGGATGTCCCCATCAAGAACAAATCTCGCTGACATTCTTCTAATTGTTCTTTTGTCATTCTCATTTGCTCGTTCGAGATACTTTTGATTCTTGACATATTCTAAGATATCATGGAACCATGGCCGTCCATCTGGCTTTTTCTCAATGCTGAAACAATGTGCAGGGACTTCTTATATGCTCATTTGCTGAGGCATTATTTCTGTTTCTCTGTCTGCTCTAAACATTGAAGCCAAAGTGGCCAGGGCATCAGCCAATTGGTTTTCTTCTCTTGGGAAGTAATTAAAGGTTATTTCTTTGAATTCTTTAATCAGTCCTGCCACTAGATCGCTGTATTTGACTAATTTCAAATTTCTCACTTCCAAATCTCCACGGATTTGGTATATCACCAACGCTGAGTCCCCGTACACCTCTAAAATTTTGACGTTTCGTTCAATAGCTGCACGAAGTCCCATGATACAGGCCTCATATTCTGCTATGTTATTGGTACAGAAGAAATTCAGCCTGGCAATGAACGGATAATGGTTCCCTTCTGGTGATACTAAGACTGCTCCAATCCCATGCCCCGATGCATTCGATGCACCATCAAAGCTTATCTTCCATGACTTCTCTTTTGGTGACTCGCACTCTTTTTCTGTAATGCACATCAAGTCTTCATCCAGAAAATTAAATCTAAATGGCTCGTATTCATCCATTGTTTGAGTTGCTAAGAAGTCAGCTATTGCACTTCCTTTTATCGACTTTTGGCTCACATAGACAATGTGGTATTCTGATAGTAGGATTTTCTATCGTGTCATTCTTCCTAAGAGTGCAGGTGATTCCATCATGTACTTTATTGGATCCAGCTTTGAAATTAACCATGTCGTATGATACAACATATATTGCCTGAGCCTTCGAACTACCCAAACCAAAGCGCAATAGAACTTTTCAATGGAAGAGTACTTTTCCTCATATTCTGTAAACTTTTTGCTGAGATAGTAAATCACCTTTTCTCTTTTCCCTGACTCATCATGTTGACCCAGTACGCAACCCATTGAATTTTCGAACACAGTCAGGTACAATATTAACGGTCTTCCTAGAGTTGGCGGTACCAACACCGGGGGACTAGACAAATATTGTTTCATCTTGTCAAAAGCCACTTGGCATTCTTCGTTCCATTCTCCCGGATTATGTTTTCGAAGGAGTCGAAAAATTAGGTCACACTGATTGGTAAGTTGAGCAATGAACCGAGCGATGTAGTTTAACCTCTCTAGAAATCCTTTTACTTCTTTTGACGTGCGCGGAGGTGGTAGTTCTTGTATGGCTTTTATCTTATCTGGATCAACTTCAATGCCTCTCTCGCTGATGATGAAGCCTAGCAATTTTCTCGAGGTAGCCCCAAACGTACACTTGGCTGGATTAAGCTTTAGCTGGAAGTTTCTCAGTCTTTCGAACAACTTCTTGATGTTTCCAACATGCTCTCTTTCCCCCTTGGATTTGGCGATCATATCATCAACGTAGACTTCTATTTCTTTGTGCATCATGTCATGAAACAACATTACCATGACCTTCTGATATGTTGTCCCAGCGTTCTTTAATCCGAACGGCATCACCTTATAACAGAATGTTCCCCACATCATTACGAAAGTAGTTTTCTCCATATCCTTAAGAGCCATCTTTATCTGATTATAACCCGAGAATCCATCCATAAACGAAAACAATGAATGTTTGGCTGTGCTATCTACTAATGTATCGATGTGTGGCAAAGGAAAATTATCTTTAGGAGTTGCTCGATTCAAATCGCGATAATCTACACACATTCGTACCTTGCCGTCTTTCTTCGGTACTGGGACTATGTTAGCTACCCATTGTGGATACTTGGAGACTTGTCGAAAGCCAGCATCGAATTGTTTCTTGACTTCTTCTTTTATCTTTAACAACATTTCAGGTCTCATTCGTCTTAGCTTCTATTGAATGGGTTTGCATTCTGGTTTCAGTGGGAGTCTATTGACTACTACGTCCTCATCCAATCCCGGCATGTCCTGATACGACCATGCAAATACATCTTTGTATTCAAGAAGCAAAGCGATCAAATCATGTTTAGTGTTATCTGAAATAGAGGTCCCAATCTTCACTTCTTGCCTCTTTTCTTCATTTCCCAAGTTTACTATCTCAACAGATTCTTGATGAGGTAGAATCTGTTTATCTTTTTGTTCTACCATTCTTAGTAAGTCAGGAGACGAGACATAGTCTTCAATATTTTCCTTAGCTTCAAGCTTTCCTAAGCAAATAGCCTTTTCAAAATCGATTTCAAGATTTGTCACGGGTTTATTCATATCGTTGATATCTGAGCACCTAAAAGTTGAATGGAAAAGAAAACTATAGAGGAGCATCAAAGTATTAGGACCAACAAGCATGGCATGATATGAGATATATGCAATGACAGGCTGTGAGAAGAGGGAAAAAAATTATGAATTTAATGAGAATGAAAAGACCATGACAAAATGCATCTCCATGAAAGTTAATTTAAATGATAAAGAGTAAATCATAAGCTCTTACAAAAGAATCCCTGCTATTACTTAGGGGCACACAAAAAGAAAAGTGTTAATATTGAGCATTACTCTGGAGAAAACTTAGAAACTATAAGGAGATCCACAGCAGTCCAATTGTTCAAAACAAATCTAGAAGGACAAGGGCGTATCATTGAAACATCTTTAATTGCATCATTTCCTTTGTTAATGACATTTATACTTACATTCTAAAGACCCCTTTCAATTAATAACAACATGCTTCGTGGATTATCTTGCCCGGGGAATATCATTCCTGCAGATGTAAATGTTCTTGACTAAGGAGGGTACGTTATGGGCTCCCGTTCTAATTCTTGGCCTAAGACTCTTGCGATCCGCCTTTCTCAATCTTTCTACAACTGTTTCCTTCTCTGTCATATGTCTGGCTGGAACTCCAAACCGTATCGGTCCTTGTGGTGCACTGGCTTTAGAGCCCTGACTATTCCTTGCAGATAACTTCCCAAACCTTTCCTTGCTCGGTCTCCTTTTCCCACAGTCATGTTAACGCCCAATCTGGTATTCCCTGACAATTTTGGCACCGGAATCTATTTTCCTCAGCAACAAAAGTGGTATTGACAAATTCAAAGGATTAGAAGGAACATTCTATTGCATCTTTGCTCACTTTTAGGTACGGTGCATCGGCAAAGATAGATGCGACAATGTCTTCTTCTCTCTCGACAGTGACCAAACAACCATCCATGATAAACTTCACTTTTTGATGGAGAGAGGATGGAATTGCTCCAGCAGAATGGATCCAAGGCCTTCCCAAAAGGCAGTTATACAAGGGTGTGATGTCCATGACCTGGAACTCGACATTATAAATGTAGGGACCCACTTCTAGAGGGATTTCAATCTTTCCCATGACTTCACGCCTTGTCCCATCGAATGCCCTGACTGTTGAATGACAGGGCCTTAAATAGGACAGATCTATCAGAATTCTGGAAAGCGTAGCCAAAGGCATGACGTTGAGTGCCAACCCATTATCGATGAGCACGTTCAGTATTATGTAACCCTTACAACGGGTTGTGATGTGCAATGCTTTTACGGAGCCCCTACCATTTGGCGGTGTTTCGTCATCACTAAAAGAAATAAAATTATCCGCATTCAGGTTATTCATCCACCTATCCAGCTTTTCGACAGATATATTGCTCGCCACGTAAGCTTGATTTAACACTTTCAGCAAAGCATTCCGATGGAGTTCTGAATTCAACAGTAGGGATAATACCGAGATTTGTGCTGGTTGTTTGCTTAACTGTTCCACGATGTTATATTCACTATGCTTGATGAACTTTAAGAATTCATGTGCTTCCTCTTCATTCACAGGCCTTTTAACTTCTTATTCGGAAAGAGTCTCAAGTTCAACCTCGGCCTCCTGCATCGGTGCCTTTCCTTTCTGCTTCAAGTCATTAGTTTTCTTCATTGGTTCGACCGCTTTAGAATAACACCTCCCGCTGCGGGTGAAGTGTCCTACTTCGCCAACATTTTCGGTCTTGATTTTGGATTTTTCAACTTCAGGTATGATAATGTTGACATCATATTTCCATGGTACTGCCTTGTTATCTTTGTAAGGTAAAGGAGATGGTACTTCAATTATCATTTTCGATTTCACTTTTTTTTTTCATCGTAATAAATCACCAATGGACGATCGGCGCTATAAGGGAAACTTGATGATTGATTGTCAGAAGCGCATACTTCTCCCTCATCAGCATCTTTGTTTAAGATCCCAATCTCCTTGTTGTCCATCATGTCTTGAAGTAACTTTCTAAATTCCTCACAAGACTGAATGTCATGCCCTTCAATACCATGGAAGTCACAAAAACATTGACTTTTTATATTTCCTTCTTTAAAAATTCTGTAAGAGCGACAAAACAGCCCCTTTTCAAGCATCACCTTCCATATCTTTTGTAAAGGTGTCTTTATTTTAGAAACGCACCTTTTGGTTCGCCACTTGTCTTCCTCAATCACCGCGCTCACATTCCCTTCAGTATGGTTAGGGAGCGGATTTCCAGTTGTATTGCTAGTACCATCAAATCGTAAGATGCCTGCATCAATGAGGCCTTTAACCCTCCTTTTAAATGCTAGACAATTTTCTGTAGAATGCCCCTGGTTTTCAGCATGGTACATGCAACTGGCATTAGGATCGTACCATTTTGGGTATGGAGGCTTCAGCGGTGCCATATAATCTGAGGATATTAATTGTTTTTCCAGCAGTTTTGGGTACAGCTCTTCGTATGACACTAGAATTGGGGTGAACTGGGGTTTTTCAGGATTGGATCTTGTCGATCTTTGTTCATCTTTAGGTTGACTTTGGGCTGGCATGGTATTCTGTGGGAACGTAGTGACTGGTCTTTGGTTATTTGTGGCATAGAAGGGGTAAGAAGGGTAATGAGGCGGTGTTTGATAGTAAGGGCTTTGGGGAGGATAATAAAAGTTTGGAGATGGGCGATATCGAGGTCGTGACTGGGTTGGATAAGGATTAGAAGTTAGTGATTCTCAGTTCCTACCATATAGGCTTCTGCCTCTTTTTTCTTTACAGGTGCTGCCCCTTTTCGAGCTCTCGAAACCTTTCATCCTTCCACTTTTGATGGCATTTTCTATAAGTTCCCCGGATACTACAATATCTGTGAAGTCTTTCATGGCACTTCCTACAAACTTATCATAAAACGGTACTTTCAAAGTGTTTAAAAGAGTTTTAGTCAATGGGGGTTCTACTTGAGCCGAGATATCCCTCCACCTTTGCGCGTACTGTCTAAAAGTCTCTGTCGGCTTCTTTTCCATCATCTATAGAGTTAGTCGATTAGGCACCATGTCGGATACATGCTTGTATTGTTCGCAAAATACTGATGCCAAGTCTTTCCATGACCAGATTCTTTCTCTACTAAGTTGATTATACCATCGAAGGGCCGATCCGACTAAGCTGTCTTGGAAATAGTGTATTAACAATTTATCTTCATTCACGTAACCAGTCATCTTTCGGCAAAACATGACAAGATGCACCTTTAGACATCTCGTGCCATCGTATTTTTTGAAATCTGGTACTTTGAATTTCGGAGGCAGAACCAGATTGGGCACCAAACTGAGCTCTTTGGCACTCAATGCAGAGAAGGCTTCAGTACCCTCTATCGCTTTGAGTCTTTCTTCCAAACTCCTATACTTCTCCTTTGCATCGTGATCATCCAATTTCAACCTGGCTATCTCTACTGGATCGTCCAAATCTGGAACGGATGGATCAGCATGACTAGCCCCCGGGTTTGATACGAACATTCCTTGCCCCAGATTAGCAGGTGACGCAAATCGTTGCTCTAGGCCTGTAGGTTCCCACTGAGCGTACCCTCTTTGTGTTACGTGGGCGTGCGGTGGAGTAAATCCTAGAGGATGGGGCGGATCCTAATCGAGGTTAACCCTTAGCTGTGGTTCCACAACGTCAGGGTTCATAGTCCCTTTTCTTTTACCAGAGCCGACATCATTTCCATCATCCTGGCCATTTGGTCCCTTTGTTCGAGCGATTCTTCTCGAGATCTCACCATCAGATCTCTGGTTTCTTGTTGTGACTTTGCCAACTGTTCCTGTAATTCCCTTTGTATTCTTTCCATCCTCTCAATCCTTTCTTTAAATTCAACCTCCATCACTCTAACTTGTCGATACGTCCTATATGGGTGACGTGATTCCAGGCTTGTAGTGTCGCAGCTGCGGATTATACGGTTTTAGCCTTAGTGAGTGATTAAGGTGATATGTACATGCAATGAATGAATGAATGAATGAATAAATGTCAAGTGAATGTTAATCATAAATGCATATGCAAGAATTTGGTGTTAATTTCAAGATAGCACTTATTTAGGCATTTCATTTATCAAAAGAGTCTTTTACAAAACATTTTGTCGTCATCATACGAACTTTCTGGCTATATCGCTATATTTCTTCACTCGTTCTAAGAATTTCAGTATGTTTGATCTTTGGCTCGGGGGGAACTGGCAACTGAGAACTTCGGCTTCATTTGATAGTTGTACCACGTGCATGGCTGCTTTACAAATTTCATTGATCAAATAGCTCAATTTCTCGTCCTTTTCGTAGAGGGTTCTTCCGTAGGCGCGAGTATCTCTGTCATACTACTATTCTTTTCTTGCAAGGCTTCTAGGAGAGTATCTAGCTGTTGTTGACGAGCTTGCAGCGTCTCTTCTAATTTCGACATTTTCTCTCTCAGCTCTCGATGTTCAGATCGACTAGTTATTAATTCGGTAGACACATTTTCGTATTATGTATTCTTCTTTCTTAGCTCTAACATAGCCCGCGTAGCTTTTCTCTCTTCTTTCTTCGCTTTCCCTTTCCAGAATTCCATCCGCCTTTGATGTTGCTTAATTCTTCTTTCTATTCCACTGATGACTTGCTCAGCCCACTATTCTTTATAGTGCCTCTTAATTTCTTATTTTCCAGATAAAGATCTCTTAAGTCATTTCTTACGATCTCAGCTTGTCTTTGAACTTTTTCAGCTCTGGATCTTTCAATTTAAACATCAATCTTTAGCTGGTAATTTTCCTCTTGAAGAGCACTAAGGTTACGTGACATATTGGCTTTTTTCGTTCAAATTCCAGTCTTGCCATTTCTAGCTCGGATGGCATTTCTTCCGAGAAAGGATTCTGGAAGGTATAATTCATTGACGAGGCTTGCTGACTATTCACATGTTGTTTTCTCCATACATCGTAACCTTGGGTGAAAGTATCAGCGTATAGAGCCAATTCCATCAGATAAATTTTCTTCCAAGACTTCGCCGTATCTCGGACCCTTTTCATATAATCCTCGCCTGCGAAAGTAAATTCGAACTGTGCTAATCCTCTAGTGGCAGGTATGAATTGTCGCGAAGAAAACTGCCTCTGGGCCAATAACGGAGCATAACCTACTCCTCCCCATAATCCGAGCAGTGCACCCAATCTTGGTTTCCAACCTTGTATAACAGAACCGAAGGGCGGATCTACGGTACTCTCCAGGTTACATCTTTAGCTCGAAGGTTCTGAAAAACTGAAACCCAATGCTCTTCGGTGAAATCCTTTGGCCATTCTCTCTCAAGATAGGCTTCCAACGGGGCGAAGGTTTTTGAAAACATGTGGTACGGTGTGCGTTTTACTTTCCAGAAATGGCTCAAAATCCAAACATTAAGCAATTACGTACATCCGATAAAGCGTCCTTCCCTTTCCTCCTACAACTGCTTAGGGATCTGAAGGTCTAGGCCAAAATAGTTGGGATAGGGTTGATTCCTTGTTTTAACTTTTCAAAGAAGTCCAATACTGCAACTTCTATATGTCCTAGAACTTTTGGGAAGACGACAAATCCGTAAATGGCCAAAGCGAACAGATTCACTTTCTTCAAAATATCAGGATGATTTAGGACTAAATCCCGCAGGGAAAAGTACGGAATACAGCTGATTTCATTCTTTTTCTTTATTTGTTTCTCGGCCCATGTGTCGGTCAATCCAGTCAACTTTACCAGCTTTTTCTTGAAAGTTATCGGCTTGGGGTCCTTCACATAAATCTTGTAGAATTGCACATTATCAATACGAAGTAAAGCAGCGTACTCTTCCACGGTTGGGGTCATATCTTCTTGATTGAAAATGAAACACTGGTAAGCCGGATCCCAGAATCTAATCATGGCCTGAATTAATCTTTCATCTATGTTGACTACGATCAGGCTGGCTATATCCCCGTACCTTTCAGTGAAGATGCCTCTAGTGTCTGAATCCCACTGTCTCCAAATTCGAGTCAAGTCATCAAGGTTATTCTGGCGAACGTTCACAGCTACGTGCTCGGGTAGGTTGGGAATACATCCTTCTATTAGACTGTCCCCTTTTTCTTTCTGGGTTCTTAGAGACCAATCTTGGACCACAGCATTTTTCTCGGTTGTTTATATAATCGACTCTTCCATTAGAAACCCGTTTTTGGCTACCGATCTCTAATCAACACCTTCCTAATCAAGATGCCTACGATGCATGATGAAAAATAAAAATAAACGACAAACAACCTTGATTAGTAATCACAACAAATATAAATCGAGAAAAACTACGGAAACTTCAACAAATTAAGCTACTCGGTTCAATTCTTTGTATAAACGGTGTTAATGTAAAGGAAATAAAAGGCAAGAGGCGTTTATCCCGTATACTTATTTTGGTGATTATTAACAGATGGAGGTTCGGCAAGGCTCTAATTAGGTGGCTCGTACAGTTCACTATATGCGGTTTCGGTTCTAGATAGGTACTCGAATTATACGTACTATCGTCTACTAAGACTAGTAAGAAGCCTCGGTTGTAGCCCATCACAGGCTCACGAGTTCAATTCGAGGGATTACATTTACTTATGCCTATGCGGAGGGACAAGTTAACTCACGAAAGCACAAGTCATATGTAACCCGAAAGTATTCACTAGCCTGTGCGGAAGGACGAGTTAACTCACGAAGGCATAGTGTTTACTTCCACTTAAAAGTACGGAGCCCGGGTAGAGAGCTCATGTTATGCAAAAATGCAAGTGCACGGTGTGTGGGGAGAAACTCACAAACCTTTACATTTTATTTTAAAACTAAACCAAAACTAAAACCATAAAAATTTAAAGCTGAAAAACAACCAGATAAAACAAGTTAGAAGAATACATACAACACGATGCAAATGCATGACTTTTCAAAAACACAATTTTGGGATCACAACTAAATATTAATTTGAACAAGGAATTTTGAAAATTTTGACAACACGCGTTTAATTCGACTCGACTCTCAAAAATGGGTCCCCAGCGGAATCGCCAGCTGTAGCGACGTAAAAATTTTTGCTTTTCGGTCGCTAATGGGGTGACTCATTGGAAATTTGAAAATCGACTTTCGGTTTTATTAAAAAAAGGAGTCGCCACAGATCCTTTTTCCTAGGTGTGATCGGACATTTAATAAATCCTCTTTTTTAAAAGAAAATTTATTTTTTTAAACAAAAAGAAGGCCGAATTTAGGTCTACGTCAAAAACCAAGGTAAATTTGGGTTCGGGAGTCGGTTACGTGCAAGAAAGGTATTAGCACCCTTGCGACGCCCAAAATTGGTATCTTTATTAAACAAGTGTTGTCTTGATTTTCAAAAATACGAATTCAATTTGACATTTAATCGTGATCCGATTAAAAAATGAGATTTTTTAGTTTTCAATTTTTTAGGAGGGTGTCCCATTTTTAACACGAGCCGACGAATTTCACCCAACATAGCGATGAAATCGATGACTTAATGTTAAATCGGTTCATTGCCTTATTTATTGATAAAAAAGAAAATTGAATAAAATATTTTTTAAAATAAAAATTCATAAATAAATAAACGGTGCAAACAATGATATAATGAATGAAAACATTAACATATAATATACGAGCATTAAAATAAAAAATAAAAACAATATTTACAATAAAAAGAACATAATACTAAAAATAATGATATGCTAAATAAGAAAAGCGAACTGATACATAATGGGTAAGAAAAAATGAAAGAGTTAGAACTATATCGAAGCAAATAATAAATACGACACTAGTATTGAAAACAATAACAATGCATGTGATATTAAACGTAATAATAGTATTAAACGCGAAATAAAAACAACGAATATATATACATATAATAATAGTTAGTAAAATGATGGAAACATGATATTAAAAACACTAATAATGTTACCTATATACATACGTATATATATTTAAAATATAAACATAATAATAGTATTACAAAGTATATACATAGTGTAAAAATATATACATGGTATAATGTTAAAAATTCATTCATAATATAGAGTCATTAAAAATATATATATATAAGATAATATGTAAGAAAAAATATAATATAGTATTCGAGATATATACATGATATATATAAAAATACAATACTAAAAAGGTATATATATACGTAATATATAAAAATGCATATATAATATAATGTTAAAATATTTACATAATATATACATACATAATAATAATGTTGAAAACACCTATTAATAATGTTACATAAATATGTACCTATATATATTAAAGATATATACATATATAATAAAACAAATACTAATATTAATAACAATAATAAGGATAATATAAAAAAAGACATACATGAAATAGTATAAAAAATATTTATAACTAATAATATAAAAATATATATACATGAAATAACATAAAAATATATGAATAGTATGATATTTAAAAATATATACATAATATAATTATTAAAAAAATACATAATATAATAAAATATACGAATAATATGATATATATAAAAAAATACATAATATATGAAAAATATAATATTTTAAAAAATATACCCAATACAAGAGTATTGAAATAAAAAATAATGAAGAAATGAGTAAAAATAATATACACAATAATATAATAAGAAAATAATATATTTATAATAAGTACTTAAAAATATCTATACGCATATATGTATAATAATGATAAAAAATAATAATAATAGTGATAATAAATAATATAATAATAAATATAATAGTAGAAAAAGATAATACTATATAAAAAAGTATATGTATATAATAATATATATACTAATATTAATAATAAATATAATAGGGGTAAAAGTAGATATAATAATAAATGATAATATGAAAAGAAAATATGATATAATAATAGTGATAATAATAGTAATAATATTAATAATATAAAAAAATAATAAGAATATTTAATAAAGAAACGAAAATAAACGAAAAAGGACTAAAATTGAACTAAAAACAGAGTTTTGGGGCAAATTTCGAAATAGAACAAAAGAAAGGGGCTTAATTAAACGCGCGCAAAACATAGGGGGACCGAAACAGCAAGTATTCCTTCCCATCAAAATGCAGCACATCAGCGGGGACTAAATTGAAAATCGCGACAAATTTCGAGGCCAAATTAAAAAATGAAAAATGACTTAATTGCAAAGTAATAAAAAAGCGGAAGGGCTAAAAGCGCAATTAGCCCTTCCGTTAAAAAACACGCGGATCCTAGGCGGGTCGGGTCGGTCGGGTCAATCCGGTCTAAGTCAAAACGACGTCGTTTTGGGGTTTAATGGCCAACCCCAAAACGACGTCGTTTTGGGGGCTATAAAAAGCCCTTTTTCTTCAAAAAAAAAAAATCATTCTAGCGCTTGAAAAGAAAATAAAAAGAGAGAGAGAGGGAGAGGGAGAGGGGTGAGGTGATTTTCGAAAAAGGTAATTTTTTTTATATTTTATATTTTCTTTTTTATTTATCTATATATAAATGTAAAAAAAAGAGAGAGAAAATAGAAAAAGATTCGAAATATACAAAAGGAAATGCAAATCACCTATTTTCTTCCAATTTGGCTTTGGTATTTCTTTTTTTTTTTTATGTTTTTGAATCACTGCTTTTGCTTGTGTTTGGACTGATTTTTTTAATCTATTGTTTGTATTATATTTTTGCTAAACCCTTTTACATTTGTTTTGATGGCTTTTATAGTCTTTACATGCATTTTTTATTATTATTACTTCTATTGTATTCTTCTTGCAGGAGCAGTTGAGCGGTGGGATGTGACCGGAGTTGGTGGCCGGTGCAACAGTGGCACAGGTGATGATGATGGCGTGCTGCAAGGGCTGGTGTCAGAAGGCAGAGAGTTGGTGCGGCGCCAAACATAGGGATTAAGGTTTTCTGATTTGATTGGGGATGGGTTAGGCTAAAATTGGGCCATGGTAGTTGGGTTTTGATCTATTTGTTTTGGGTTGTTTGGGTTTATTGGGGTGGTGGGCTAGGTAGATTGTGGATTGTTTTATTTGGGGTTTAGTATGTATTGGATATTGGATTTTGTAATTTAAATGGGTTTGGGTAATTTGTCTTGGGTCCAAGCCCGGGCAAATATTGGGCTATACACGCCTTAGGCATGTTTGTCGTATGTCCTTTTTCGTCACGATTTTTGTGATGATCTGCATTCATTACTTCGGCTCTTGACTTTCTCTTTAGGCCCTGTACCCGTCCTCAAGCTTCACGAGTAATCTTCGTTTCTCAGATATCACTTTTTTGCCCCTGGTTGAACTTTGTCCTTACTTTAAGACTCTCGTACTTATCAAATTCTTATCCGGGTAATGCTCAACATTTCTTTTGTCTAGAATGTGTCATTTCACTACTTATCATTTAAATAAACCACATAATGAGATACGTGAAAATGGTCAGGTAGGTACAAAAGGGATACCTCTATTTATTTATTCCAAAGGTGACAAACAAAGAAAGTTAACTAATAATAGTAAAAAGTGTGATAAGGAGAAAGGGGATCGCATTCAGCGAATACAAATGCTTAGATTTTCAACGTATGAACTCTTCCATGTTTCTTAATCAAGAATATTTTCAAGTATGGCTTCTTGCATAGAAGATCTCGAGTTTTCAGAAATGCTTCAAATACTGTATTCTCGCTATTTGACCCACCGTTCAAAACGCATTGCTTTTCAAGCCCAGTGTTTGCTTTATTAGAACGCCCTTTCGAGATTTCGTCCTAATCTTTTGTGTTAATCAAGACGCCCTTTTCGGGTTTTCACCTTGATCTCTCTTTTTTTTAGGCATAATATTTCTTCACAGCATCTAAATTCACTGGGTTAGGTAATTCTTTCCCATCCATCTCAGTAAAAATCAAAGCTCCACCTGAGAAAGCCTTCTTCACGATGTATGGTCCTTCCCAATTTGGTGCCCATTTTCCTCGCATGTCTTTTTGTATTGGGAGAATATTTCTCAGCACGAGTTCTCCTTCATGGAATTCTCTTGGTCGTACTTTCTTGTCATGGGCCGTGATCATTCTCTTCTGGTACATCTGTCCATGACAGATTGCCTTCAAACGTTTTTCTTCGATAAGGTTTAACTGGTCATATCGAGCTCGAACCCACTCTGTTTCCTCTGGTTTTGACTCCATTAAGATTCATAGAAAGGAGCTCTCAACTTCGATGGGTAACACAGCTTCCATTCCATAGACCAGAGAGAAAGGAGTTGCTCCTGTAGATGTCCGCACAGAAGTGCATTATGCATACAAAGAAAATGGTAGCTTCTCGTGCCAGTCTTTATATGTCTCGGTCATTTTCCCAATAATCTTCTTAATATTCTTGTTGGCCGCTTCAACAGCTCCGTTCATTTTCAGACGATAGGGTGATGAGTTATGATGCTTTATTTGAAATTGCTCACACACTTCCTTCATCATCTTGTTGTTCAGATTCAAGGCGTTATCTGAAATGATTCTTTCAGGCAAACCATATCGACAAATGATTTTCTTTTTCAGAAACCTGCAAATTGCAGTATTCGTCATATTGGCAAACGAAGCGGCTTCTATCTATTTTGTGAAGTAATCAATAACCACAAAAATAAACTGGTGTCCATTAGAAGTTTTTGGGGAAATTGGCCCTATAACATCCATACCCCACATAGAAAAAGGCTATGGAGAAGTCATGACATGAAGGGGCGAAGGGGCTACATGAATTTTATCACCATAAATTTGACATTTGTAGCATTTTTGTGCAAAACTAATGTAGTCACTTTCCATCGTCAGCCAGTAATAACCGAGTCTCATAATCTTCCTGGCCATAGTGAAACCATTGGCATGTGTCCCACAAATTCTCTCATGGACATCTTCAAGTATTTTTCTAGCTTCAACAGCGTCCACGTATCTCAAAAGCACTTGATCTTTTCCTCTTTTGTATAGAATGTCCCCATCAAGAACAAATCCTACTGCCATTCTTCTGATTGTTCTTTTATCATTCTCATTTGCTTGTTCGGGATACTTTTGGTTCTTAACATATTCTAAGATATCATGGAACCATGGCCATCCATCTGGCTCTTTTTCAATGCTAAAACAATGTGCAGGGACTTCATATATGCTCATTTGAAGAGGCATTATTTCTAATTCTCTATTCGCTTTGAACATTGAAGCCAAAGTGGCCAAAGCATCAGTCAATTGGTTTTCTTCTCGTGGGAAGTAATTAAAAGTTATTTCTTTGAATTCTTTAATTAGTACTGCCACTAGATCGCTGTATTTGACTAATTTCGAATCTCTCACTTTTCAAACTCCACGGATTTGGTATATCACCAACGCTGAGTCCTCATACACCTCTAAGATTTTGACATTTCGTTTAATAGCTGCACTAAGTCCCATGATACAGGCCTCATATTCCACTATGTTATTGGTATAGAAGAAATTCAGCCTGGCAATAAAGGGATAATGGTTCCCTTCTGGTGATACTAAGACTGCTCCAATCCCATGCCCTAATGCGTTTGATGCACCATCAAAGCTCATCATCCATGACTTCTCTTTTGATGACTCGCACTCTTTTTCTGTAATGCACATCAAGTCTTCATCCGGGAAATCAAATCTCAATGGCTCGTATTCATTCGTTGTACGAGTTGCTAAGAAGTCAGTTATTGTGCTTCTTTTTATCGACTTTTAACTCTCATAGACGATATCGTTCTCCGATAGTAAGATCTGCCACCATGCCATTCTTCCTGAGAGTGCAGGTGATTCCATTATGTACTTTATTGGGTCCAGCTTTGAAATTAACCACGTCGTATGATACAACATATATTGCCTGAGTCTTCGAGCTACCCAAACCAAAGCGCAACAGAATTTTTCAATTGACGAGTACTTTGCCTCATACTCTGTGAACTTTTTGCTGAGATAGTAAATCGCCTTTTCCCTTTTCCCTAACTCATCGTGTTGCCCCAGTATGCAACCCATTGAATTTTCGAACACAGTCAGATACAATATTAACGGTTTTCCTGGAGTTGGCGGTACTAGCACCGGGGGACTAGACAAATACTGTTTTATCTTTTCAAAAGCCACTTGGCACTCTTTGTTCCATTCTCCCGGATTATGTTTTTGAAGGAGTCGAAAAATTGGGTTACACTGGTTGGTAAGTTGAGTGATGAACCGAGCGATGTAGTTCAACCTCCCTAAAAATCCTCTGACTTCTTTTTGCGTGCGCGAAGGTGGTAGTTCTTGTATGGCTTTTATCTTATCTGGATCAACCTCAATGCCTCTTTCATTGACGATAAAGCCTAGTAATTTTCCCGAGGTAGCCCCAAATGTGCATTTGGCTGGATTAAGCTTTAGCTGGAAATTTCTCAGTCTTTCGAACAACTTCTTGATGTTCCCTACATACTCTCTTTCCCCATTGGATTTGGCGATCATATCATTGACGGAGACTTCTATTTCTTTGTGCATCATATCACGAAACAACATCATCATGACCCTCTGATATGTTGTCCCAGTGTTCTTTAATCCGAACGGCATCACCTTATAACAGAATGTTCCTCACATCATTACGAAAGTAGTTTTATCCATATCCTCAGGAGCCATCTTTATCTGATTATAACCCGAGAATCCATCCATGAATGAAAACAATGAATGCTTGGCTGTGTTATCCACCAATGTATCGATGTGTGGCAAAGGAAAATTACCTTTAGGACTTGCTCGATTCAGATCGCGATAATCCACACACATTCATACCTTGCCATCTTTCTTCGGTACTAGGACTATGTTAGCTACCCATTGTGGGTATTTGGAGACTTGTAGGAAGCCAGCATCGAATTGTTTCTTGACTTCTTCTTTTATTTTTAACAACATTTCAGGTCTCATTTGCCTTAGCTTCTGTTGAATGGGTTCGCATTCGGGTTTCAGTGGGAGTCTAAGGACTACTACATCCTCATCCAATCCTGGCATGTCCTGATACGACCATGTAAATACATCTTTGTACTCATGAAGCAAAGCGATCAAATCATGTTTAGTGTTATCTGAAATGGAGGTCCCCATCTTCACTTCTTGCCTCTTTTCTTCATTTCCCAAGTTTACTATCTCAACAGATTCTTGATGAGGTAGAATCTGTTTATCTTCTTGTTCTACCATTCTTAGTAATTCAGGAGACGAGACATAGTCTTCAACATTTTCTTCAGCTTTGAATTCTCCTAAACAAAATAGCCTTCTCGAAATCGATTTCAAGATTTGTAACTGGTTTGTTCATATCGTTGATATCTGAGCACCTGAAAGTTGAATGGAAAAGAAAACTATAAAGGAGCATCAAAGTATTGGGACCAACAAACATAATGGCATGATGTGACATATATGCAATGACATTGCTGTGAGAAGAGGGAAAATTTATGAGAATGAAAAGACCATGATAAATGCATCTCCATTAATGTTCATTTAAATGATAAGAGCAAATCATAAGCTCTTACAAAAGAATCTCACTATTACTTAGTGACACACAAAAAGAAGAGTGTTAACATTGAGCATTACTCTAAAAGAGACTTCGAAACTACAAAAAGGTCCACAACAGTCTAATTGTTCAAAACGAATCCAGGAGGACAAGGGCGTATCATTGAAACATCTTTAATTGTATTATCTCATTTTTCAATGACATTTATCCTGACATTTTGAAGACCCCTTTCAATTAATAACAGCGTGCTTCGTGGATTATCTTCCCCGAGGTATATCATTCCTGCAGATGTAAATGTTTTTGAAAAAGGAAGGTATGTCATGGGCTCCCATTCTAATTCTTGGCCTAATGCTCTTGCAATCTGCCTTTCTCGATCTTTCTGCAATTGTTTTCTTCTTTGTCGCATATCCAGTTTGAACCCTAAACCATATCGAGCCTTATGGGGTACTGGTCTTAGAGCTCTAACTATCCCTTGCTGATATCTTCCCAAACCTTTCCTCGCTCGGGCTCCCTTTTCCACAGTCAGCTTAATTCTCATCTTGGTATTCCTTGACAGCTTAGGCATGAGAATCTTATTTCCTTCAGCAACGAACGTAGCATTGATGAATTCGAAGGAACGGGAAGGAACATTCTAGTACATCCTTGCTTACTTCGAAGTATGGTGTATCTGCGGAGATAGATGCGACAATGTCTTCCTCACCCACGACAGTGACCAAAAGACCATCCATGATAAACTTCACTTTTTGATGGAGAGATGAAGGAATTGCCCCAGCAGAGTGGATCCAAGGCCTTCTTAAAAGGCAATTATACGAAGGCATGATGTCCATGACCTGAAACTCGATGTCATATATATAGGGGCCCACTTCTAGAGGAATTTTGATTTTTCCCATGACTTCTCGTCTTGTCCCATCGAATGCTCTTACTGTAGAGTGACAAGGCCTCAGATAAGATATATCAATTGGAATTCTAAAAAGTGTGGCCAAAGGCATGACATTGAGTGCTGACCCGTTATCAATGAGCACATTCGGTATTATATAACCCTTGTAACGGGTTGTGATATGCAATGATTTTACGGAGCCCCTACCATTTGGCGGTATTTCGTCATCACTGAAAGAAATAAAATTATCCGCGTTCAGGTTATTCACCCACCTATCAAGCTTTTCGACAGATATATTGCTTGCCACGTAAGCTTGATTTAACACTTTCAGCAAAGCATTCCGATGTGGTTCTGAATTCAACAGTAGGGATAATATCGAGATTCTTGCCAGTTGTTTGCTTAACTATTTCATGACGTTATATTTACTATGTTTGATAAACTTCAAGAATTCATGTGCTTTCTCTTCATTCACAGACCTTTTAACTTCTTGTTCGGATGGAGTTTCAAGTTTAACCTCGACCTCATGCATCGGTGCCTTTCCTTTCTACTTCAAGTCATTAGTCTTCTTCATCGGTTCGACCACTTTAGAATAACACCTCCCGCTGTGGGTGAAATGTCCTACTTCGCTAACATTTCCGGTCGTGACTTTGGATTTTTCACCTTCAGGTATGATAATGTTGACATCATATTTTCATAGTACTGCCTTGTTGTCTTTGTAAGGGAAAGGAGATGGTACTTCAATTAACATATTTGGTTTCACTTGCTCCTTTTTTGCATCGTAATAAATCACCAATGGTCGATCAGCACTATAAAAGAAACCTGATGATTGATTATCAGAAGTGCATACTTCTCCTTCATCGGCCTCTTCCATTTTGTTAAAGATCTCGACTTCCTTGTTGTCCATCATGTCTTGAAGTAGTTTTCTAAATCTTTCACAAGACTGGATGTCATGCCCCTCGATCCCATGAAAATCACAAAAACATTGACTTTTTGTATCTCATTCTTTGAAAATTCTGTTAGGATGGCAAAACAGCCCCTTTTCAACCATTACCTCCCAAATCTTTCGCAGTGGTGTCTTTATTTCAGAAACACAACTTTTGGCATGCCACCTGTCTTCTTTTGTCAACGCGCTCACGTTTCTTTCAGTATGGTTAGGGAACGGATTTCCAGCCGTATTGCCAGCACCATCAAATTGTAAAATACCTGTATCGATAAGACCTTGAACCCTCCTTTTAAAGGCTAGACAATTTTCTGTAAAATGCCCTTGGTTTCCGGCGTGGTACATGCATCTGGCATTAGGATGTACCATTTTAGGCATGGAGGCTTCAGGGGTGCCATATAATGTGGGGATATTAGTTTTTTTTCCAACAGTTTTGGGTATAGCTCTCCGTATGACACGGGAATTGGGGTGAACTGGGGTTTTTTAGAATTGGATCTTATCGGTCTTTGTTCATTTTTGGGTTGGCTTTAAGCAGACATGGTATTTGGTGGGAACATGGCAAATGGTCTTTGGTTATCTGTGGCGTAGATGGGGTAAGGAGGAGGTGCTTGATAGTAAGGGCCTTGGGGTGGATAATAAAAGTTTGGAGGTGGGCGATATCGAGGTCGTGGCTGGACTGGGTAAGGATTAGAAGTGTGGTGGCTCTCAGTTCCCACCATATGGCCTTCTGCCTCTTTTTTCTTTACAGGTACTGCCCTTTTCGAGCTCTCGAAACCTTTCATCTTTCCACTTTTGATGGCATTTTCTATAAGTTCCCCGGATATTACAATATCTGCGAAGTCTTTCGTGGCACTTCCTATCAGCTTATCACAAAACGGTTCTTTCAAAGTGTTGATGAAGAGGACCGTTATTTCAGTTTTAGTTAATGGGGGTTCTACTTAAGTCGAGATATCCCTCTATCTTTGCGTGTATTGCCTACAAGTCTCCGTCGGCTTCTTTTCCATCATCTGTAGAGTTAGTCGATCAGGCACCATGTCGGATACATGCTTGTATTGTTCGCAAAATGCTGATGCCAAGTCTTTCTATGATCGGATCCTTTCTCTACTAAGTTGATTATACCATCGAAGGGTTGATCTGACTAAGCTGTCCTAGAAACAGTGTATTAACAATTTATCTTCATTCACGTAACCAGCCATCTTCCGGAAAAACATGACAAGATATGCCTTTGGACATCTCGTGCCATCAAATTTTTTGAAATTTGGTACTTTGAATTTCGGAGGCAGAACCAGATCGGGCACCAAACTGAGCTCTTTGGCACTCAATGCAGAGAAGGTTTCAGTACTTTCTATAGCTTTGAGTCTTTCTTCCAAAATCCTATACTTATCCTGAACATCATGATCATCCATTTTCAACCTGGCTATTTCTACCGGATCATCTAAATCTGGAACATTAGGATCAGCAGGATTAGCTCTGGGGTTCAATACGAATATACCTTGCCTTATATGAGCAGGGGGTACGGGTCGTTGCTCCAAGCTTACAGGTTCTCCTCGAGTACATTCTCTTTGCATTACATGTGCATGAGGTGGAGTGAATCCTGGGGGATAGAGTGGATCTTGATCATGATTAGTTCTTGGTTGAGGCTCTATAGTGTCAGGGCTCTGCATAGGTCCCTTTCCTTTGACCAAAGCTGTCATCATCTCCATCATTTTGGCCATCTGATCTCTTTGCTTGAGTGATTCCTCTCGAGATCTTAACATCAGATCTCTTGCTTCCTGTTGTGACTTGGTCAACTGCTCTTGCAATTCTCTTTAAGTCCTTTCCTTCCTTTCAATTCTCTCTTTGAACTCGGCTTCCATAATTCTAGCTTTTCAGTACGTCCTATAAGAATAGCGTGATTCCAGACTTGTAGTGTCACAACTGCGGATTATATGGTTTTAGCCTCAGTGAATGATTATGGAGATATATACATGCAATGAATGAATGAATGAATAAATGACAAATGAATGTTGAATAAATGCCGAAAGAATGTTAGTCATGAATAAATATGCAAGAATTTTAGTGTTGATTTCAAGATAGCCCCATACTTAGGCATTTCATTTATCAAAAGAGTTTATTACAAAACGTTTCGCCTTTTTTTTATTCAACAATTACACAAATTTCCTAGCCACATCGCCTTGTTTCTTCACTTGCTCTAAGAAATTTGACATGCTTGATCTTTGGCTCGGAGGGAATTGCCAACTGAGAGTTTCGGCTTCATTTGATAATTGCACAACTCGCATAGTCACCTTGCGAATTTTATTGATCAAAAAGCTGAGTTACATTTCCTTTTCTTGGAGAGCTCTTTCGTAGGTGTGAGTGTCTCGGTCGTACTGACTATTCTTCTCTTCGAGGGCCTTTAGGAGATTATCCAACTGTTGCTGATGAGCTTGCAGTGTATTTTCTAAATCTCGTATTTTCCCTCTTAGCTCTTGATGTTTAGACTGACTAGTCATTAGTTCTGCAGACATAGTTTCGTATTCAACATTCTTCTTTCTTAATTCTATCGTAGCACGCGCAGCTTTTTCCTCTTCTTTTTTTGCCTTCCCTTTCCAAAATTCCATCCCACCTTTGATGTTGCTTAGCTCTTCTTTCCATTCTGATGATGATTTGCCCAACCCACTATTTTTTATAGTGCTTCTTAATTTCTTATTTTCCAAATGAAGATCCCTTAAGTCATTTCTCACGATCTCAGCTTCTCTTTGGATTTTCACGGTTTGGGACTTTTCAATCTGAACATCGATATTTACCTAGTAGTTTTCCTCTTGAAGAGAGCTGATATCCCGCAACAACTTAGCCTTTTCACGTTCAAATTCGTGTCTTGTTACTTCCAGCTCAGATGGCATTTCTCCTGAGAAAGGATTCTGGAAAGTGTAATTCGTCGATGAGACTTGTTGACTATTCACTCGTCGTTTTCTCCATATGTCATAATCTTGAGTGATAGTATCAGCATAGAGAGCTAACCCCATTAGGTGAATTTCTTTCCAAGCCTTTGCAGTATCCCGGACTCTTTTCATGTAACCTTCACCGGTAAAGGCAAACTTTGATTGTGCCAACCCTCCGGTGGTGGGTATGAACTGTCATGAAGCAAATTGCCTTTGAACCATTAATGGAGCATATCCAACCCCTCCCTATAATCCGAGTAAAGGCACCTAATCTTGGCTTCCGCATTTATATATCAAAATTGAATGACGAATCCATGGTGCTCTCCAGGTTATCTCTTCAGCGCGAAGGTTTTGCAAAACCGAAACCTAGTGCTGCTCGGTGACATCTTTAGCCAATCTTTCTCAAAGTAAGCCTTTAATGGGGCGAATGTTTTTGAGAACATGTGGAAAGGTGTGCACTCTACTTTCTAGAAATGGCTCAGAATCCAGACATTAAGTAACTGCGCGCATCCGATAAAACGTCCTTCCCCTTTTCTCCTACAACTACTCAGATATCTAAAAGTCTCGGCCAAGATAGTTGGGACGGGGTTGATCCCTTGCCCCAACCTTTAGAAGAAATCTACTACCGCGGCTTCTATATGCCCCAAAACCTTTGGGAAGACGATCAATCCGTAAATGGCCTAAGCAAACAGATTCATTCTCTTCGCAATGTCTGGATGGTTTTGAACTAAGTCTCGCAGAGAAAACCACGGAACGCAACTGACTTCATTCTTTTTCTTTATCTATTTTTCAGCCCATATATCTGTCATTCCGGTCAACCTCACTAACTTTTTCTTGAAGGTCATTGGCTTAGGCTCTTTCACATATATCTTGTTGAATTGTACATTGTCAACACGAAGCAAAGCAGCATATTCTTCTATGGTCGGAGTCATATTTTCCAGATTGAAAGTAAAGCACTGGTAACCTGGGTCCCAGAATCGAACAATGGCTTGAATCAACTGTTCGTCTACGTTGATGGTGATCAAGTAAGCTATATCCCCGTAATTTTTGGTGAAGATGCTCCTAGTGTCTGAATCCTACTGTTTCCAAATCTGAGTCAAATTTTTGAGGTTATTCTAATGGGCATTCGAAGTTACATGCTCAGGAAGATTGAAGATACATCCTTCTATTAGACTGTCCCCTTTTACTTTCTGAGTCTTCAAAGACCAGTCTCGAATCACGACATTTTTCTCGGTCACTTGTGTAATTGACTCCTCCATTAGAAACCCGTTTTTGGAAACCAATCTCTAATCAAAACCTTCCTAATCAAGATGCCTATAATGCATGATGAAACATGAAAATGAAAATAAACAACCTTTGTTAGTAATCACAATAAATATGAACAGATAAAAAAAACTATGAAGAATCTAACAAATTAAGTTACCCTGTTCAATTCTTTTACATAAACAGTGTAAATGTAAAGGAAATGAAAGGCAAGAGGCGTTTCTCCTGTGTACTTATTTTGGTGAGTATTAACGGACAGAGGTTCGGTAAGGCTCTAGTTAGGTGGCTCGTATGGTTCACTATATGCGGTTTTGGTTCTAGACAGGTACTCGAATTGTTCATACTATCGTCTACTAATACTAGTACGAAGCCTCGGTCGTAGCCCATCACAGGCTCACAAGTTCAATTCGTGGGATTATATTCACTTTTGCCTATGCGGAGGGACAAGTTAACTCACGAAAGCATAAGTCATATGTAACCCGAAAGTATTCACTAGCCTGTACGGAGGGACAAGTTAACTTACAAAGGCATAGCGTCTACTTCCACTTAAGCGGATAGAGCTCGGGTAGAGAGCTCATGTTATGCAAAAATGTAAGTGATCGGTGTATGGGGAGAAACTCACAACCTTTACGTTTTATTTAAAAACTAAACTACAAAAAACTAAAACCATAAAAACTTAGAGCTAAAAATCAACAAGATAAAACAAGTTAGAAGAATATTTACAACATGATGCAAATGCATGGTTTTCAAAAACAAAATTTTCAGGATCACAAATAAATACTAATTTGAACAAGGAATTTTGAAAATTTTGACAACACGCGTTTAATTCGACTCGACTCTCAAAAATGGTCCCCAGTGGAGTCACCAGCTGTAGCGACGTAAAAATTTTGCTTTGGTCGCTAGTTGAGGTGATTATCTGAAAATTTGAAAACTGACTTGCGATTTTATTAAAAAGGGGAGTCGCCACCGATCCTTTTTCCTAGGTGTGATCGGACACCTAATAAATCCTTTTTTAAAAAAAAATATTTTTTAAACAAAAAGAAGGCCGAGTCTAGGTCTACGTTTAAAAGCCAGAGAAAAAATAGGGTTGGGGAGTCGGTTATGCGCGAGGAAGGTATTAGCACCCCCGCGACGTCCAAAATTGGTATCTCATTAAACATGTGTTGTCTTAATTTTCAAAAATGCGAGTTCAATGTAACATTTAATCATGATCCGATCAACATATGAGAATTTTTATAATTTCGATTTCTTTTGAGAAGCACATTCCGTTTTTAACACAAGCCGATTGATATTCACCGAACATAGCGATGAATATCGACGACTTAATGTTAAATCGGTGCGTTGCCTTATTTATTGAAAATAAAAAATGAATAAAAATAAAAAGAAAACTAATATCGATGTTGAAATAAGATGTGATCTAATAAGCTAAATTCGGAACAGGCAAATAATAATAAAAAGTTAAGAATATACGAAGCAAATAATATATAAAACATTAACGATGTATATGTGGTAATAATAGTAATAATGCAAATATGAAATAGTAGTGAACATATATATAAAACATATAATACTAGATTAAAAAATATATATACAATATATATTGAAAACAATAATAATATAAAAAACTAATAAGAACGATATATGAATATATGCATATATGTATTAAAATATATACGTAATAATAGGAATAAAAGGTATATACATAGTATTAAAAATGTGTACATAATATAGCGTTAAAAAATACATACATAATATAGTTATTAAAAATATATACATAAGATAATATGTAAAAAATGTAATATAATATTAGAAATATATACATGACATATATAAAAATACAATATTAAAAAGATATATATACGTAATATATAGAAATGTATACATAATATAGTATTAAAGTATTTACATAGTATATACATATTAGAAATAAGAAAACGACTATTAATAATACTACATGAATATATACATATATATATTAAAAATAAATACAAAATAATATTAAAAGTATGTACATAAAATATATACATATGATATAGTTATTGAAAATATGTACATAATACATGTAAAAATATATACATAATATAGTATTAAAAGTATAGTATTAAAAAACATGATGTATACATCTAAGAAATAATAATAATGTTAAAAACAAATATTAATAATATTACATAAATATATACATACATATGTTAAAAATAAATACATATTAATATTAAGATGATAATAATATTAAAATAACCATTGATAATTTTACATATAAATATATATATATATAAGTGTAATAATAGTAATTATAATACTAATACTAATAATAAAAATAATAGTAGTAAAAATAAATACAATAATAATCATAAAAATAATATAAATAATATGTACATGAAAAATAATAATAATATAATAATGATAATAGAAAAACAAAAAAGACAATATGATATAATAATAACGTAAGGAAAATAAAGTAATAAATAATAATATATTAAAAATAACTAATTTAATAATAAAGAAATGAAAGTGAACAAAAAGGACTAAAATTGGACTAAAGAACGAGTTTTGGGGTCAATTTTAAAAGAAATAAAGGGAAAAGGACTAAAATACAATACGCGCGTAATCTGGGAGGACCAAAACAGAAAATATTCCTTCCCCTCAAAACGCAGCACATTGACGAGGGCTAAATTGAAAAGCGCAACGAATTTTGGGGTAAAATTGAAATACGGATAAAATTTAATTGCAAAATCACTGAAAAGCGGAGAGGCTAAATGCGCAAATAGCCCTTCAGATTAAAACACGTGGATCCTGAGGTTGGAGCGGGTCGGGTCGCACGGGTCGGCTCAAAACGACGTAGTTTTGAGGTTAAAGGGCAGCCCCCAAAACGACGTTGTTTTGGGAGGCTATAAAAGGCCAAATTTTTTTTTAAAAAAAATCACTTTCAACATTTGAAAGAAAAAAAAAAGGAGAGGGAGGGAGAGAACTCTCTGGACGAGTCTAGAATTCGGCCATGGGGGGGCCGCCGTCCCCGTTACACCGGCCGCCGTCGCCGGCCACCTTGTAGGTAAAAATTTCTCTTTTTTTTGGTTATTTATTTCTTTTTGTTTATATAGATATAAATGTAAAAAATGAGAAAATATATAAAAAAAGATTCGAAATATACAAAAGGAAATGAAAATCACCTATTTTCTTCTGATTTGGCTTTTGTATTTCTCTATTTTGATGCTATTGAATCACTGTTTTACTTTAAAAATCTAATGCTTTTGTATTGTTCAAAATTTCCGAATGCTTTGTGTTTGTAAGGAAAAAAAATTACCCCTCATTTACAACATTTTGCTTGGCTTTTTATAGCCATTTTTACATGATTTGCTACTATTTTCTATTATTTTTGCTATCGTTGTGTGTTTGCTTCATCTTTGCAGGGTAGTTGGCGACGGTGGAGCAGGTGGTGGCAGGGGCATGGGCGATGGGACAGAGGCGGCGACTAGGGGGGACTAGGGTTTTTTTTCTGATTTGTTTTGTGTGTTAAGGTCTTGGGCTGGTTTAGTGGGCTTAGGGTTTTTAGTTATTTAGGTTTTTAGTTTGGGTTAGGGAAATGAGCTTGGGTTTTAAGGTTTATTTGTAAGGGTTTTAATTTTAATGGTGTGGGCTGATGGGTTTTAGGATATTGTTGGGTTTAAGGGTTTAATTAGGATTGTTTGGTTGTAGTTAATGTGGGTCAAAATTGGCCTGTAACACGTAATATTATATAAATTATAGATAATAAAAATAAATAATGGACAAAATATTCAATGGGTAAACTTGTTGAATTATCTATTCAATAAAGAACATTTATTTAACAAACTTTTTCTTCGATCAAATTTTTTTTTTTACTTTTTAATGTTATAAAATTATATCTAAAGTAAACTTTTTTTGGTAAATAAGAACAATATTAGACGATTACAATATCATAAATCAAACGCCTAAAATATCTTTTTGAATTAAACTCAGCACAGCTTGAGGAGGTATGAAGAATACTTGTATACTTATGAATCCTGTAGCAGTATATTTGGCCATAAAATCAGCAACTTTATTAGGAGCTCTGGCAACGTGACGGATATGGACCTTCCAATTCCTATGCAACAGCTTATGAATAGCTTGTAATTCTGCAATATGACTAGCACTAAAATTACCAGCTGACATTAATTCTACTAATAGAGCATTATCAAATTCAAGCTCAACCTGTCAATAGCCCTTGTCCCAAGCTAGTCGAAGCCCCTCTAACATCGATCTTGCTTCAATCAGAAACACTTCATCCTTCCCTAATGTCATTGAGTAACCACATAACTAAATACCATCAACATCTCGAATGACTCCCCCAAAATACCATCAACATCTCGAATGACTCCCCCAATTGCAGCCGAGTGAACGCTAGATGAAACTGCACCATCCATATTAAGTTTAACCCAACCACTCTATGGAGCTAACCATTTTGAAACATAAACCATAGAATTTGAATGGTACATAGCCATCGAGGATGGCGAATAACTTTTCATCCCACTGATACGTTTATCTATCACATATTGGACAGAACTATGACTATCAGAAAACACAAACATATTCCTATTTTCCCATTTTTTTGAGTAATTCTTATCGATCCATCCACACTCTAAGTGAAAATTTATGCTACAATTAAGACTCTTTTAATAATTTAATTTTTAAATTTTAGTGATTAAAATATTGGGTAAACTATCAAAATAGTCACTTTTGTTTGTCTTAAGTTACATTTTAGTCACTTACATTATCGTGTTGTAACATTTTAGTCACTGAGCGTTAATTGTCATTAACGGTGTAACCGTAAGCTAATGTAACATGTTAAATCATCATTTCAAACAAAAATTTTAGGTTAAATTATACAATTGGTTCCTATATTTTTTTCATTTTGAGCAATTTAAAAATTTTCTTTTATGTTATTTGAATTTTCCTCTTCTTTTTTTTTTAAATTCTCTTCTCATTCTCCCTCTATTTTCCTGCCTTCTCCATTTCTTTTAACATAGTTTTTCTATGTTTTTTATTTGTTAAAACTAGTCCCTACACTTTTATTTTTTTGAACAATTTAATTTTTTCTTTTTATTTCTTTATTTTCCTTTTCTTCTACCCCTTTATTTTTCTCTCTTATGAAGAAACATAATTTTTGCCCACCAAATAAACTCAGTAATTGTCTCTTTCACATGATTCCCAAATTGAATTTCACTGAAAATCAAATATCAATCATTCTTAATCAAATCTCGTTTTGAATATAACCTAATTTTGAAACTAAAATTGGATCTAACTAATCAATATAAAAAATCACATCATTAATCAAATCTAAACCTAAATTGAATTATTTATATTCAAAATAATTTTTTTCCGTTTCCAAACTTTTATAGAATTGTGTAGATTATTCCTTTCTTTTTCTTTTATTTTCTAACGAATAAAATTAAGCAAACAATAAAATTGATCTAAATCTTCTTGGATATTCTCAAGCAAGGTTGATTGGGAGCCAAGCATGGATGAATCGAAGAGAGAAAAGGAGCATGGAACCAAGCTGGCTTGGGTAAAGTTGAGGGTAAGTTTCATATGGTTGTTGTTTTAGTCATTGAGAGTGTAGAGCTTGTTTGAAGAATCCAAGAAAAAACTTAGTTTCGAGGGGCCGAGAATGCTGTAGGTAATTAGATAAGATGATCATGGAGGTTGGATAGGAGGTTAGGGGAACAGACTCGGGAAAATTTGTTGAGGGTGGACTGCTATAAGTTACAACTGACGAGGTCTTCGAGTGAGGTGAGCTTGTGGACTAGGTCATTGAGAGATCCAAATTGGTTCGTTAAAGCGATAATGGACAATGAGAGTTTGTAATTTTGGGGTGAGAGTATGCGAAGTAATTTCTATTTTGGTTTCAGCTTTCACCTTCTCTTTTTTCATAAACATAAAAAAGTTTTAACAAATGAAAAATATAGAAAAACTACGTTAAAAGAGATGGAGAAGGGAGGAAAATAGAGGGAGAAGCAGAAGAGAATGAAAAATAAAAAAAAAAGAAAGTTAAATGAACATAAAAAAATTTAAATTGTTCAAAATGAGAAAATATAGGGATCAATTATATAATTTAACCTAAAATTTTTGTTTGAAATGATGATTTAACGTGTCATATCAGCTTACCATTACACCGTTAATGATAATTAACGAATCAATGACTAAAATGTTACAATATGTTAACGTAAGTGACTAAAACGTAATATTTCAAACATAAATAACTGAAATGTAACTAGAGGTAAATAAAAGTGACTATTACTATTATTATGATTGTGATTATTATTATGATAATAAAGGTTGTTACTGAAAATTTATTTTGTTTATTTATGCATAATGTAACTAGTTAGTAGCATTGCAGATAATGAGAATCCAACAAATATTGATATATTCTTTAAATTCCCAAAAAATTAGTAATCAAAATAGTAATACATATCATAATAAATGGCAATTAGCTAGCCATGAAAATAGCCTAAAAAACTAATAAAAGGTAAATAGTTTTGAATGATGGAACCAAATCAGGTGCACCAAATAAGAAATGGGTAGTTGACCTTAGGGCAAATTTATTTATTTTGTTCTATGTTTTAAGATTTTAAAATGTAATAAATGATCAGTCCTTTTTGTTCATGCTTTGCTTAATCTTTTCTGCATTTTGTTTAATAACTTCCTTCGATTCATCGGCTTTTCCAAACATATTGTCTTTAGCCTTTTGAGCAGTCTCTTTTGCTGAGTCCCATGCACTTTGCGCTTTGCTATTTGCCTTCTTGTTCACCTATCAAATTTTTGCCACAAAATTAAATATAATATAATCCCAAATACAACACCAGACTTTCACCTTCAAAACTACGTATCCGAACTCTTCATTTTCTAAATATCTGTGTCTGATCCGAAACATGCAATCCCATAATTACCAGTAAAAGTATAATGGTGGTTTTTATATAATGAGTTGGATTATATTTTATTTTTCTACTCAAACAATAATAAATTAATCTTTATATATTACATCAAAGAGTAAATTAGTCTTTCGATTAAAAATTACATCTATTTCTACCGTTAAAGACTGGTTCCCATATGTTAACATGAAGTACACCTGGAACACCACATGTCACTATTTGATTGTTCTGTTAGCAATGCTAGTTTTTAACAGTAAAAATGAATGAAATTTTTAATAGAAAGACCAGTTTGTTCTTTAATCTAATATTCATAGACTAATTTTGTCCATTTTTAAGTAGGGTGAGAAAAATGCAATTTGACACTTAATACAAGTTTCCATGATATTTTTACCGAAATTACCTGAAACAACTAGCTTCACAAAATATATATATTACTTAATTGGTTAGCAATCGCATGAGTCTTAGATTTCATGTTCCCACTAACCTCCTTTGCTTCATTAACTCCTTGTTTGACAGTTTCCTTTGCTCTCTCACATGCTTGAGCCTCTTGCTTTGAACTTGCCTATGCCAAATGAAATAAGCCCAATCAATAGTTCCAACAAAAACTTGCGTATTAGAACCAACAATGAAGCTAAAGATTAAAATGAGAAGAAAACGAACAACATTACTTGAATATATCTTCGCCTAACAGCTGAAGCAACTCTACCTCCAAATTTGCCTACATTGATAAGTTTCTTAACTGGGTTTAACAAAGCCATTTTAGTTTATATGAACTTTGGCTTGTGTACCCTTTATTTGGATTTTTTGTTTTTGTTAGAATTTATCGTCAACTTGTCCTTGCAAAGTGAGTATTTAAGGAAGGAAATAGTGGTGTATGTTGGCTGTCGTGAGAGTAATTTCTGAGAACAATTGGATCAAAAGATATACCTTGTATAGTCAAAGCTGACCCAGTATTATAGGGTTAATGTGTGGTTTTTTAACTCAATTTTCCATCTCACATACATTTGTTCCTACTCAAATAATAAAAATATTATCTTAATACTGGACCGGCCTATCTAACTCAATTTTAAAATATATTTAAATATTTTCATGATTTGAAATAAATATACGAGGCTAGCTTGATTTTGAAATATTTTATTACAAGAAATCTACTCTATTCGTGTAATCTTTTAACTGAAATTTCAAAAGGTTTAGGATTTTTTTTCGAATTTATTATTATTATTGGATTAAATTTCAATCTTTGAAATTTAATTTGGTATTTTATATTAAAATTTATACATAATATTCACTACTCGAGTTTATCTCATAATCTTAAAATTTAATTTTTATTCTCATTTATGCATCACAAATTCATATACACAATCTAAATAAATATTCCAAATCACATACAAATAACAACCAATCTAACTAATGTGGGAAGCCCGTCAGGACTATCTACTGTGGGAAGCCAGTTAGGACCATCTAATGTGGGAAGTCTGTTAGGACCATCTTTTGTGGAAGTCTGTAAGGTCTATCTAATATGGGGAAAGTCCGTCAGGATGATCGTTGCAAGGAAAGTTCGCCAATACCATCTGGCGAATATGATTCTACAATATGACCGCTAGTATGAGTTCGGAAAAAGGGGTGATCTGTTATTATGAGAAGGCCATTGTGCCTGTACTACCAAATAAGGTGAGGCAGATATAAATTATGACGGTCCACCAGACTATTCTTACAAATTTGCACCCATAGTAGTTATGGAATTCACTTTGGTGAGAGACGCAAGAGAATTCGAGGATTCGAATTTAATTTTACAAGTTCGCCAAGAATGAGTTTGTGTGCTAGTAGCACATCCTAAGCTCGAGTCCACTGTACTGGCAATTTGTACGGGAGTTATATCATAAATATGGTAGTCCACCAATTTCTTTGGGGACTATATAAGGGTATTCTCCTATACTTCTGAAATAAAGAAATTGTATTTGAAAGATAAGTTAGTTTGCCACGACTGTCTTTTACATATGATTTTGCAAATAAAAGATTTACTGTTAAGAATCTGCCTACAAGTTATCTAATTCAAAGATATAACCATTAAGAGTGGACTACTTGATTGTAGAACCCAGATGGGATGATGTACTGTCTGATCTATCCATTTGATGGGGATGAGCTAGGCTTTCTATATTACGCTGCAAGGGTGTTTCCCTTATGGATTTAGGAGGATCGTAACATAAGTCCAAGTTGTTGCACACACGTTAGTAAAATAAATAGTTATATAATTATTTATTTAAATCACAAGATCGAACAAGAACAAAAATATGCATATATATAATAAAAAAGAATAGAAATAAAGACTGGATCGAAATATTATACTTGTAGGTAGGAAGGAAAAACGTACTGGTACTTGAGGTCTATTTTCATAGTTTCCTAAAGACAAATTCAACCGCTTCTTTGGTGCTAGAGAAATGTTGGTCGACTATCTTCGAGGATACAACAACAAGATGAGCACGACAGTAGCACGATCACAATGATCAACGAATAATAGCCTTGCCTTCGTCTATCATCGAAAATAGTTTGAAAAATATGCAGGGAAAAGATATCTTGAAATTTTGGAAAATTCAGTGTATATCTTTTCATGCAGATTATTTGGTTTTAAATAAAATTCAAATGAAGAACTTTTGGAAATTTTTGATTAATGGAGCCAATAATGTGTTTGTGAATTAAGGAGCCATTAATCCCAAATTAATGTTTGAATTAAATGAGCCATTAACTCTTTTTTAATTCCGAACTGATAAATTCTGTTGAGAAAAAAAAGATTATGTATTGGGCTAAAATATTTGCAGGCCTGAAGGCCCAACTGGTCCAGACATTATATGTCTGTTAATTAAGGAGCCATTAATCCCAAATTAATGTTTGAGTTAAATAAGCCATTAACTCCTTTTTAATTCCAAATTGATAAGTTCTGCTGAGGAAAGAAAATAAGATTATATATTGCGCTAAAACATTTGCAGGCCTAGAAGGCCCGACTGGTCCGGACATTTCGCGTTGTGCACCCCTAACTCTAATGGGTTTGGATTTGCACCCTTTGCGTGCAAGGGAAAACATTAGTCTAGTCATTCAATAACCTCCAAGTTGATTCACATATATAAACATATTCTGCACTTGATATCTAACCAATATAAGACAAAGCTTTCCATTTTCCTCAACATAATTCACAAGTGGCTTACTTTGAGCATTAATTTCTCATTCATCACTCAACTATTTTGAGCATATGATATACTGTTGTAAAGGTCTCATAGAGTAGAATATAAAATCATAATTTCATGATTAAAATCTCCACCTTTATTAATCAAGAATATGCCTCAAAGCTTCCAAAAAAATCTATTTTTTCCAACATAAGTTCGGTAAGACAAAATGTTGTTAATAGCCTGCAATAGATACTATTCACCAAGATTGGTCTTTTGTAGATATCTGTAGGCATGTTATTGGTATTGTTTACAAATTATCTTTTATAGTGCGCATGTAGGAATCAACAAGGATTTCCCTCTCTAGGAGATAGATACATAAGGGCCATGAACGCATTAATTAAAAATGGAACCGTAAGGGGAAAATCGCCAAGAAGTCACCTATTGTGAAGAGCATGATAGCATTGTAATGCCCCAAAAATTTCTACAGTAAGGAAGTAAGATATTATTCTTGATATAGTAAAACAAGGAAATAAAGTGACAAAAAGGGAAATTTTGAGTTACGTCAACATTGGGAAGTATATTATGATATATTAATTCAAGAAAGCACTAAATTGTAAAAGTGAGAAAAGTTTTGTTGCCAAAAAGTAAATATTCAAAATTTGAGAGGTTAAATTATAAATATGAAAAAGTTGAAGGACCAATAATGTAAATATTTTAAGGGTGGAATGATCTAGAAACTAAGAAAAATGGATGAATTAGGACCAAATTGAATAGGTGAAGAATTATGAGGGACTAAATTACAATTTATCAAATTAATTGATGACTCAATGATGGAATTTTAAAAGATCATGAAGGGCAAAATGGTTAATTAGTAAGAGAGAATTCTATAATGTAATGATTATGTTGATGATATTTTAAATTAATTAATTAGATAAATATTATTTTATTAATATTTTAATAAGATGTTTTTGAATATTTTATTTAATTAAGGCTAATATAAAAAGAAAGGAAGATGAAAAAAATTCTTCATCTTCATTCAAGGCTTCCAACGGCTATGAAGAGAGAAAGAAAGAAAGTTTTACTTTCTTTACAATTTGGTCCTTTGATAAGTCGTAATTTATACATATTTTTATCTCATGCTTAGTATATTTTTGGATGAATTATCAGCAGATTTGTGGAATTTGATGCTCCTAATCCTTTAATTTCATGTTTTATACTTACGTGAGCATATGAGAGTAAAAAGAGCGAGAAACGGGCCAAAAACGGAGAAAATGGGTCAACATGAAAAATCAACACGGCCTGGACTTCCTCACACGGGTAGTTCACACGTCTGTGTCTATTTAACAGATTGCAACACGGCCTAAGCCACCTCACACTGGCGTGTCACACGGGCGTGTCCCTGTCGAACCCAATTCTAGTCTTATTCGGAAAGGCCACTCTTGAGGGTTTTGAAGCATTCTAAAGCTTATATAAACACCCCAGGAGGTACCGAGAGAAGAAACACGGAGTAGGAGGCAAGGAATTACTCGAAGAAAGCCGATTGATCCATCTCAGAAGCTGGATTCTCCTTCAAGATTGAAGATCTCCATTCAATTTCCTTAAGGGTTTTCTGGGTTTTCTTTATGTTTTGTTATTATTATTCTTCTGAGATGTTCCTTTTACACTTATGAACTAAATCCCTTAAATACCTAAGGGGGATGAAACCTAAGACGGATCTTGTTACTATTTTCTGAATTATATGATAAATACTTGATTTGTTCTTAATTATGTGTTCTTAATTTTTGTTTTAATATTTTAGGATATTGATTCAAGTATTGATGTGCTTATTCAAAGGAACAAAAGTCCTTGTCTAAGAGTAGATCTAGCATAATTAAGCGGAGTTGATTGCACCCCTAGACATAGGGTGACGTAAATCTGCTGGATTAGGGTCAAACCTAATAAGGGAATCCATAGATTGAGTTAATGCAACATTAGGGGTTTTAATTAGAAAGAGATTTCAATTAATCAACCTAGGGTTAGATGTTGTTAGTCTCGAGAGAGATAATAATATAATTTAGAGATTTCTACGGATCGAGTCAAGTGAATAAATCGTCTGGCTCAGAGTCAAGTAACAAGTGAAGTCTAGGTGGATTTTTCCTTGGCTACTGTTGAAATCAATCAGTTTTCCCAAAAGTATTTCCCCAATTTTCTTCCTGTGCATTCTTAGTTTAGTTAATTAGTTTAGATAAAGTAAATCCACTTATTTTTAGGCTAGATAATAAAAAGAAAGTTAATTCTAGTACTTTTAGTTCCTATGGGTTCGACATTCCGGTCTTGCTATAAACTATACTACTATTCGATAGGTGCGCTTGCCTTCATCATGATAATAGTTAGTTTTCAAGTACGATCAATCATAAATATAAAACTTATCACGAGACATCACATCAAGTTTTTGGCACCGTTGCCGGGGAACAAAAATATTATGAACGCTTAATTTTTATTACTTTAGCCATTTATTTTATTACAATTTAATTTTTATTTTTATTTTTTGTTTATATTACTAAATTTTCATTTATTTGCTTCTGGCAGGTTTTTATAGTTTATGACTAGAAGAAACCCGTCAGGTCCTCTGCTTTTGATAGTGAGATCGAAAGCATAGCTCGCAGAAATCGAAGAGAGATAAGGAGAAGTCTACAATACATAGAGGAAGGGCAAGAGGACGATATTCAACTCACAACCGAGGAGATGGATGATAATAATAATAATCCGCTACCTCCTCTGGCTGTTGCGAACCCAGTAAATCAGGATCCTACTCCTTGTACTTTGTATGATTATGCTAAACCTACTTTAACAAGAGCCGAATCGAGCATAGTTAGACCTGCTATTGCTACAAATAATTTTGAATTGAAACCTAACACAATTCAAATGATACAACAGTTTGTTCAATTTGATGGTTTGCAGGACGAGGATCCAAATTCTCATTTGGCGAATTTTCTGGAGTTTTACGACACTTTTAAGATTAATGGCATTTCTAACGATGCCATTCACCTTCAATTTTTTCCCTTTTCGTTAAGGAACAAAGCTAAATAGTGGTTGAACTCGTTACCACGAGGATCAATCACTACTTGGGAATAAATGACCGAAAAATTCTTATTTAAATATTTTCTGCCGGCTAAAACGGCTAAATTGAGAAATGATATCTCTTCTTTTGTGCAGATGGATCTAGAAACACTCTATGATGCATGGGAGAGATACAAGGACCTATTACGAAGGTGCCCTCACCATGGGTTACCTTTATGGTTACAGGTTCATACTTTTTACAATGGTATGAACCTATCAACAAGACAACTCATAGACGCAGCCGTCAGTGGAACTTTAAACAACAAAACACCCGAAGAGGATTATGAATTTATTGAAGAGATGTCACTGAATAATTATCAGTGGCAAGTCATGAGAACAAAGCCAACAAAAGCAACCGGTGTTTTCAACCTCGACGCGGTTACTATGCTATCTAACCAAGTAGAACTGTTAAATAAAAAGATTGACGGTTTGTATGGTTCTAATCAGGTACATCCAGTGATAAGGTGCGATTCAAATGGAGGAGGAGTACACACAGAATATCAATCTTTCAACCCTAGCACCGAGGAGGAACAAGTTCAATATATGGGTAATAATAGTTCTAGACCTCAAAATAACCCATACAGTAACACTTATAATGCAGGTTGGAGGAACCATCCCAAATTCTTGTGAGGTGGCCAAGGAAATCAAAGGCCACAACATCCCTCAGGCTTTCAACAACCACCTTACCAGCAGAAAAAGAAACTGAACCTTGAGGAGATGC
The DNA here is from genome assembly GCF_007990345.1 of Gossypium hirsutum. NCBI lineage: Eukaryota > Viridiplantae > Streptophyta > Magnoliopsida > Malvales > Malvaceae > Gossypium > Gossypium hirsutum. The sequence goes on along the minus strand of NC_053436.1, from coordinate 99,489,655 downwards.
TAACAAAATTTATCTCGGTGTCAAAAACCCATTTTCAGAACACTGAAACTGTACTTAAAAATCAGTAAGCATCGATCCAAGGGCTCGAGAATCAAATTGGACAGCTGGCTAAGATGATTTCAGAAAGACCACCAGGAAGTCTACCTAGTAATACCGAACCCAACCCAAAAGAGCATGCGAAATCAGTTACACTTAAGAGTGGGAAAGTGTTAGCTGAATCTGAAAAGAAGCCACCACAAAAAGCTGACAGAACTGAATGAGAGGAGGTAAAACTCGAAAACAATGACAATCCAATGCCAAAGGAATATAAACCGCCAATCTCATATCCAGCAAAGTTAAAGAAAGACCGCATGGATGCACAATTCGGTAAATTTCTTGACGGGGCACATGTACTACTGCTTTCTAGACGGACTCTCTGGTTATTTTCAAATCCCAATAGCTCCTGAAAATTAAGAAAAGACGACATTTACATGTCCATACGGTACGTTTGTTTATCGTAGAATGCCTTTTGGATTATGTAATGCTCCTGCAACTTTTCAATGCTACATGATGGCCATTTTTGACGAACTCGTAGAAGACATCATGGAGGTATTTATGGATGATTTCTCGGTATTCAGTAACTCTTTCCATCTTTACCTTAAAAATTTAAAACGAGTTTTAAGAAGATGCGAGGAAATAAACCTTGTACTTAACTGAGAAAAATGTCACTTTATGGTTCAAAAAGGTATTGTGTTAGGACATAAAATTTTTAGTAAAGGGATTGAGGTTGATAAATCTAAAATTGAAACATTAAAAAACTACCTCCCCCTAGTTCAGTTAAGGCTATTAGAAGCTTTTTAGGACATGCTGGGTTTTATAGAAGATTTATTAAAGACTTTTCTAAAATAGCTAAGCCTTTGACTAAATGACTAGAAAAAGATGTGCCCTTTAATTTCAATCAGGAATGTTTAGAAGTGTTTAATACTCTAAAGAATAAATTGATTAATACTCCAATTATAATTGCACCTGATTGGAACTTACCTTTCGAACTAATGTGCGATGCGAGTGATTTTGCAGTAGGTGCGGTTTTGGGACAGCGAAGAGACAAGCATTTTCAACCTATCTATTATGCTAGTAAGACTTTGATCGCCGCACAAGAAAACTACAGCACCACGGAGAAAGAGTTGCTAGCTGTGGTTTTTGCATTAGATAAACTTAGGCCATATCTAATATTTTCTAGAGTTGTCATTTATACTGACCATTCTGATATTCGCTACCTTTTAACTAAGACTGATGCAAAACCTCGACTCATTCGATGGATTCTGTTGTTGCAGGAATTTGACTTGGAGATTCATGATATGAAATGAGCTGAAAATCTCGCAGCTGATCATCTTTCCAGGCTTGAAAATTCAAGTACCAAAGAGCTAGATGAAGTTGAAATAAATGATTCGTTCCTTGAAGAACAGTTTTTTTTTATATCTGATTCTGAGGTACATTGGTTTGCGAAAATTGTGAATTTTTTAGCCGCTAACGTTATCCCAAAAGGGTTGACACATTAGCAAAAGAAACGATTCTTTACTGATGTGAAAAACTACTTTTGGGAATACCCTTTTCTTTTTCGTATATGTACAGATCAAGTCATTAGAAGATGCGTTACAAGGTTAGAAGCATTGAAAATCTTGGAGCATTGCCACTCAGGACCGACTGGAGGACATTACATAAAACACTTGAATCAGGTTTTTATTGGCCTACTCTATTCAAAGACGCCAACAGGTATGTTACCTCTTGTGACAAATGCCAACAGACAGGTAATATCTCCAAACGTGATGAAATGCCTCAAACATATATGCTTCCATGTGAAATTTTTGACGTTTGGGATATCGACTTCATGGGTCCATTCCCTAGTTCATTTGGGAATAAGTACATCTTAGTAGCTGTTGATTATATGTCCAAATGGGTTGAAGCCCAAGCTTTACCTACTAATGATGCTAGAGTAGTAGTACGATTCCTTAAGAAACTTCTCTCTCGATTTGGAACACCTAGAGCACTTATTAGTGATAGGGATACTCATTTTTATAATGCCCAATTTGACAAGACCCTTAAGAAATACGGAGTTCACCACAAAACAGCTACCCTTTACCACCCTCAAACTAGTGGCCAAGTCGAAGTAGCAAACTGAGAGCTTAAACGTATCTTAGAAAAGACAGTAGAATTAAACAGGAAAGATTGGGCAATGAAAGTAGATGATGCTTTATGGGCTTATAGAACTGCTTTCAAGACCCCAATAGGAACATCACCGTACAGACTTGTTTATGGAAAAAGTTGTCATCTACCATTTGAGTTAGAACACAAGGCATTCTATGCTATTAAATTTCTAAACTTTGATCCCAAACTTGCAAGTGAAAACAGGTTGATGTAGTTGAACGAGTTAGATGAGTGGCGAACCAATGTATATGAAAATTCACGCCTATACAAAGAAGTAACGAAGTGCCACCACGACGCTCGTTTAAGACAACGCAAGCAATTTGAAGTTGGAGATCTTGTCCTGTTATATAACTCAAGGCTCAAATTGTTCCTTGGGAAGCTTAAATCACGATGGTCAGGTCCTTTTGTAGTCTAAACTATCTTTCCATATAGTACAGTAAAGGTAAGTCACCCATCACAAGGCACTTTCAAGGTAAATAGACATCATCTCAAACTTTACAATGGTGAGAATTTTAAAGACGATGGAGAGGAGCTACGGCCCCATAAACTTCCCTAAATATACCCTCAAGGTAGAGTCAACCTTAGACTCTAAATAAGCGCTTCTTGGGAGGCAACCCAAGCACTAACCTCACTAATTAGTGTTTAATTTTTCTTTAACCGTTCATAGTTTAACTGTATGAAATTTTGACATTTGACAAGGATGAACACAGCCTAGCCCATGGGCGTACTATAGGCCGTGCTCCTACCACGAGCAGCGACATGGCCGTGCTATACGACCGTGTGAAAACAGAAAAATTTTTTCCCAAAACACGAGATTCGATACGTTGCCATGGCTGTGCCACATGGCCATGGGAAATCCTACCAAATTAGCACGGGCGTGCGACACGCCCGTGCCCACCACCTGTGGTCAAGAATGTCAAAAGAACACGGGCGTACGCATATTTACATGGGCATTAGAGAAG